>NC_063177.1:51145053-51478594 GCF_023159225.1 Perognathus longimembris pacificus
AACCAGCTGGTTCCTGGCCTGGGCTGGCCCTGGCCCTGGCTTTGTGTGCAGAAGCAGCTGGCCCTGTGTGCAGACACATCTGTGCATCTGCACCCTGACCCCAGCCAGGCAGGGTGTGGACCTCATGGCGTTGCCATGACGACAGGCAGCCCCAGCCACATGGTGCCCGCAGCCCCTGCGTCCCCAGCCTGGGTCGGACGGAGCAGGGCCACGTGCTCCCGCTCACCCTTCCCGCTGAGCACTAGCCAATCACAGGAGCTCCTGGACTGGTGCTTTGCCTCTCTCTCAAAGGTTGCCAATCTGCCGATCTATTACCGTTCTCGTTTCCAACACGCGGACTACTTTCCTGGGGGTAGCACTGAGATTTGAACTCAGAGCCTTGAACGTGATAGGTAGGCCCCACTACCACCTGAGCCGCACTCCAGCTATTTTCAGATGAGATGTGATTCTCGCCATTCTCAGAGGGCAATCCTCCCACCTACGCCTCCTCCGTAGTTGGGATGACAGATGTGGATCACCACCTGGGCTTGTGGGTTGAGGTGGGGGTCTCACTAGCCCTGCTCCCCATCCGCGCCTCTGATCTCATCTCCGGCACAGCTGGAATTATGGGAATGTGTCCCAACTCCTCCCCCCCCTGTGGACTCTTGAGGAGCTTTCAGAGACCCACTCCCACCCGTGCCGTTTGCAGACAGCTGGACCCCTTAAGGAAGCTCTGCAGTCTCATCCCAAATGACAGGGAACTCATCTCGGCCCTACTGTGACACAACTGCCTCCCTGGCCCCATCAAAACAATCGCGCCATTAAAAGGGATCTCCAAAGGCAGGGCTGGCATTCGGGGTTCCTCACGAACAGAAAGGAGCCTTTCGGGGAGCTCATGATGACCACGGCGGTGACTTCCCACGGAGAGGTGAAGACGGCTTGAATGAAGGGATTGGAGGCCGTGAGCACAGCCCGAGTTGGGCGGGAGCCTTGCGGGAGAGAGCTGAGCCCACCCAGCACCTGGGTTGGGAGGGAGGGAGAGAGGGAGGGAGGTCATGGCCCAGGAGGAGGAGCCGTTTAGGACTTGATGACTCCAGACAGGAAGAGGAGGTCAAGGGAAGCTGGATAATTTGTGGCAGGGCAGACTTGATGAGGGGAAAGGCTAGAGGGAAGGTCGAGAGAAAGTAAATACGAGGCCATTAACATTCCTCGAGGTGGATGGAGGCCAGGGAGCTCAATCAGGGGTGTCGGGTGGGGGGGGTGGGGGTGCAGGGGGGCAGGGGAGGGGAGGACAAGTAGGAGTCAGAGCTGGCCTGAATGGCAGGAAGTCAGGACAGTAGGATAATAAAGACTGTGCCGCTCCTTCGTGCGTCCATTCATTTATTCAGCCATGGCTGAATTATGCTTTCTCTCTGTAGGCTCCGGGGGAGGAAACGGACCCTTCGCTTTGGCCCAGTGTGAACTGAGGCAGCGAGTTCGAAGACATCCGTAAGTCAGTCTTCTCAGCAGAGTAGAATAAGTGAGGCGATACGGGGATCCCTAAGAAGGGAGGGCCACATTCCGGGGTGCTTGGGGGTGGAAGGGAAAAGGGGACTCCTGGGAGAGGTGGGGGCCCCGTCTTTCTGCGGCTCCCTGGTTCTTCCCCCATCCTGTGAAAGAAAACCCCACTCGGAGCTCCCGGTGCCGATCTCGCCCTCGGTGGGAGCCTCTGGCTACTGGAGGATGACCGACCGCACCAGGCTTGCGTCCCCACTGTCGCCGGAGCCTCTCCTGACCCACCCAGCAGGCCAGACCCCTGCTTCTCCGTATCCATCCAGAGAGGTGGCGGCGGGGGAGAGGGGGAGTCCCCAGCTGTGCGTCACCCAGAGCTGCTGTAGCGAGAGGTTTTTCCCTGGTCCCCCTGGTCCCCTCGTCTGGTGGCTCTGTGACTCAGTGAAGCCTATCCAAGGGAGTCTGCCCACCCATGGGGTATTTAGAAAGGAGATGGGGGTGGTGGTATCTGGATGACCCAGGGGGTGCTGCTGGCATCTGGGACCTGGAGACCAATGATGCCCTGTCTTGTGCCCTGGGCAGACCACACAGTGGCAAAGCACAACCAAACACACCCAGGATTCACCAAGGGGAAGGGTCACGTCCCACCCTCCAAGGACGTGAGGCTGCGAGGGAGGGTGCCCAAACCGTGTGTCCCCTCTGCCCCGCCCCACTTCTTTCTTTCCGATGTGCAGCAAGGTTCCCAGGCAATCTGCGCCTGGGGGGCAAGGCAGTAGGTGTTCGGGTATCTTCCGTTCAGCAGGGAGTATCTGGCAGACGGGCTGTGGCCTCCCAGCCATGCCAAGCCAGCTTTTATGGGCAGTAAAGCTGGGACCTTTGAACTCTTTCTCTCTGAGGTCTGCATCTTGCCTCTTGACTGGTTCCAAACTCAGCAAACAGAGCAAGATGTGAGCAATGGTCTCTGCTGAGGAGTGGGCGGTCCTGGGCTTGGAGCTGACGAACCCACCCAACAAAATTTCCCTAGGGGGCTTGCGGGTTCCACCCAATGCCCCGCCCAGCCCCAGCATGAGGCTCTCTGGTACTGGATACGCTTTCCCGCCACTGGGGCACTGCGGGCCGGAGTTCTTTAAGATTGAGGATGTCCGGGTGCAGCCCCAGAGCCTTGGAGCAGAGAGCGGGAAGGATTCCTTTCCTTCTACCTGAGGGCAGCTCAGAAGGGCGGGCTAACACGTGCCTCTCCATACCTGATCAATGGGAGAAAATTGTGCTTTCATTTATAAATTGTTCTTGGTCAAGACACCTGCACCCTCGGTGCTTTTTACAGCTGTTCTGATTTGGGCTCTAAAGCAAAGAGAGATTTATCACTGGCTCCCTCCCTGCCCCAGGCTAGAGCTCCCCTTCTGACCTTGAACAAGGTCGATGGAGGAGCCAATCTGCCTTAATCTCCCTCAAAGGCCTCCCTGCTTCTGTCCAGGCAGCTGCGGGACCCAGGAAGCCACTCGGGAGGAGGTGATTCCCGCCATGGATGGATGTCCAGCTGGGGTGGAAGGCCTCGCTGCTCCAAAGAGCAAGAAGCTGATCTTCTGGGTGCTTGGTCCCTGGGGAAGGGGGACCTCCCTGTCCCCCCCCCCACACACACACTGTGCCTGTTTGAAAGAGGCCCCAAGCAACCCAGCCTCACCTCCTGTCCAGAGGGTCCCCCGACTCCAACCTCCCTCATGCTGCTCCGGAAGCATGACCAGCTTCTGCTTCCGGTGACAGGCCGTCCGTCCTACACCTCGAGCAGTGGCCGAGGCTGTGCTCCCGCTAGCCCTCCCCCTCTGCGGGCCGCCCTGCAGCCTGGTCCGGGGAGGTCCTTCCTGCTGGGCTCCAGCCCCAGGCACGAAGCGAGCCAGGCCACGTCGGCTTTGAGACACTGGGCCAGGATGCTCAGGCTGTCTATCAACCCCTTGGGGGTACTGCCCAGGAGATTATTTGCCCCACCCCTTCCCCCACCCCAGGGGTCTGATTCTTGTCCTCCTAATGCTTCTGCCCTGATGGAGGACAGGTGAAAACAGAGGGGAAGATGGACTCCCGGAGGTGCCCCCAAGTCCACAAGAACCAATCCCGGCCTCCCTGGCCCCGGAGCTCCTCCAAGGGTGCCCTCCTCATCAGCTGAGGCCCACGGCCCCCCTGGGCCTAGTCTTCCCATGGATTGCCAGACAGCAGACCACCTGCCCGGTGGGACTAGAATCAGCTCACTTCATACCCCGTCCACAAGGCCAGGACGGTCCACTCGGGTGACCATGGTCATTGCTTCTTCCCAGCACAGTTGCTCTGGAGGCTGCATTCCGGCTCTAGCTGGTTCCCTCTGGCTGTCCAAGGTCCCTGAAGGAGGTTCAAAGGAGGGTTTTCACTTTTGCACATGGTAGTTGGCAAAAATTAGGTTGGACCAGACTTCCGGGAGGCGGAGGCGGAGGGTGGAAAGGATGGGGTGACTGGATCTTAGGGCAAGTCTACAGTGTTAGATGCTGTTGTCTTCGGGCTTTGAGCAAACTGGCCATGGGTCCAGGGACAGGACCGGGGGAGAGGACAGAGGTCATAGAAGGCCTGCACCTGGAGCATTTGCGGAGCCTCCCCTGGCTCTTCTCTTCCCTCTGAGGAGGACGGTAAGGGACTCTGCATCCCAAGGCACCTAATGGGGTGACCCCCCACCTTTCAGCACGCCGAGACCCCTGTGCCCTGCCACCTGCCAGATCCCTGGAGACAGCCAAGCTGGCACCATAGATGGCGACAGAGCTGGTTCGAGAGACTCCAAAGATGATATTACTCAGTGGTGGCACGCTTTTCATCTGGAACTTATTGGAAAACCTTGCTCAGGGGATCAGCTGCCTCCCGGGCGCCAACACCCAGCTCGCGTCCAATTGGTGGTAAGGCCCTTTAAAGTATTATTTCTCAACACCATGAGCATTGTGTGTTCCTGACAGGATAAGCCCACCACAAATTAATACCTGGGGCAGATCCTAAAACACAATTCTTCCCGGCTGCAATAATTCCAGCCAACCCTTCTATCTGCGCTGACAGATAACCGTAAATCTTCCATCGTTGCAATTCATACATTGTTTTTCCTCTCTTCCAGTATCCGAAATGGCCCAGACAATAAACTTGAGCTCCTTTTTATGATTATCAGTGTGCTTATGGGGGTGGGGGGTGGGGGGGCATGCTATCTATATCACCAGCGTCCAGCCAAGGATCCATTACCACCCATAGCCAGCCTCCTGAAGTCAGGGAGCCCCACGATGGAGCTGCCGTCAGCAGGCTGCTCGTGGGGGAGAGATGCAGGTGAATGGGCCTCCCCATCTCTACCCAGCCTAAAGAGGTGGCCTGGGACGAGGGAGGAGACTCAGCTTTGCGGATGCAGGAAGACCAAACTGTCCACACTAGCGCCCCCTGCTGGCCCTCGCCGTCTGGCCAAGGTCCACCAGGAAAAGGGGACAAGTCTGAGTCCAGAGGATCCTGGGACAGTCCACGTACCACATCTGGTACCGTTTTCCCTCCCGCTTGTTGACAAGCACATCATAGAAAGACAGATGTGGGTCCTGGCCGCATCGTGTACAGAATTTGATAGGTGCCCCCTGGCCCTACTGTTTCCACAGAGCTGTTGGGGATGTAGATAGGAAATATGAAGAGCCAAGGTCTGGACCCAGGTGGCTAGAATGCCTCCAACACACATGAACGTGAACTTGGGGGTAGTCCAGGCCTCTGGAAGTTGAGTTCATAGAGGCCGCATTCATTTTCTGGGGCTGGGGCAACAAACCCATCACAAACTGACTGGCGCGGGGGGCTCACGCCTCTAATCCTGGCTACTCAGTAGGCTGAGATCTGAGGATGACAGTTTGAAGCTAGCCCGGGCAGGAAAGTCCATGAGACTCTTGTCTCCAAGAAATTACTTTATAAAAAAAAAAAAAAAAAAAAACAACAACTGTAAATGGAGTCGAGGCTTACGTGGTAGATCGCTAATCCTGAGCAAAAGAAGTTCAGAGACAATGCCCAAGTTCTGAGTTCAAACCCCAAGATTGGTACCAAAGGGGGACAGGGTAGGCACAAACCAACTCGTAGGGCTGGTGTCCACCCCATCCCCGTGTGTGACCTTGCGCCCTGACCTTTCCTTATAAGGACGCCGGTATGACCCTAACTAAGCATGTCTGATAGATCTTACTTCCAACTGAAACCCAGGCGCTGAGGTTCTGCAAAGTCCAGATTTGGGGGAACAGCACTCACCTCCCACAAGGAACAGTAGCATGGCCCTGCCTGAAATGCTTCCGACGGGATCTGCTGCTCCTGGGGAGTCTTTCCATCCCCTGCAGTGGGTACTCCCCGCTGTAGGACCTCTCGGGGTCCTGGGCTGCCCCAAGGGCCACTCGAAGCAAGGGGCATCACCACACCCAACTGCTCCCCAAAGTCCCGGGGTGTCCTGGGAGTCTAGGGGAACACAGACCCTCCTCTGCCCGAAGTACAGCCTCATGTCTTCCCCTTGGCCATCTGTTTCATTTTTCAGCTTTAGGTTTGGGGTTTGGGTTCGACTGTTTGTTTGTTTGTTTTCTGCCTGGCCTGGGGCTTAAACCCAGGACCCGAGTGCCATCCCTTCGTTTTCTTCATTCAATACTGGTGCTGTACCACTTGAGCCGTACCTCCACTTTTTAGTTTTGCTGACTAATGGGAAATAAGAGTCTTCATCTCCTGGCTTTTCCTCCTGCCCAGGCTGGCCTCCAGCTGCAATCCTCAGACCTCAGCCTCCTGAGGAGCTTGGATTACAGATGTACAGATAGATGTACAGGGAGCCAACGGTCATCTGTTCTTAAAGAGCCAGTTCTTACCGCGCAGGTCCCGTCCTCTCTGACCAGCGTTGGGAAGATGACTCCACTCTCTCTGCTACTCCAGCGCCACCTCTTTAGCCACAGTGGCTGGTTTCTGCCATCACCCTGTAGAAGCTCATTCCCAAATGGCACCGTTTAAATTATACATTAGCTTTTTAAGAAGCACTTGAAGCTGGCAGGGAGACAGATTTTTATCAGTGGTGAATGCCCACCTCAGGCTGCAGAATTTCATCTCGGTTCTGGTGACGGGTAATAATTCTTGCCTGCCTCCCTCCTTCCCTCCCACCCTCCCTCTTGGAGACATGGCTCTGGTCTCCCTCTGCATGGAGGGCCTGGTGAAGCCTGGCGTGAGGTCTCCAAGCTCACGGGGGCGTGGGATCGCGAGTCAGCAGCAGTGTCCCCTTTCTGCTATAGTAACTGCCCGAGAGCTGAGAAGGGCTCCGCAGTGACTTCCGGCCCGTGATGCCTGTGCTCTGACCAGACACGGGGACATTTCCCGTCCACCCTCCATAAGTCCCTGGAGGTGGAAGTCCTGGCCACCTGCTGCGTGAGTAATCCTGACCGTTATTTTTTGTTTGTTTGTTTTTTGGAACAACAGGTTGTTCTTGCAGGGGTTGTTGGTTTTCTGGGACTGGCTTCCTGGAGAAAGAAAGTCAAGTTATTTTACAGAATGCTCTAGTAACACCTGTCCTCCTCATACTCCCTTGTGGGGAGCCATTTCTTGTCCCAGCCCTCCACTCCTGGACTTCTCTACATGACTGCTAACCTGTCTGGGAGGATGATCCATTCCTTGACATTCCCCCCTTCCCCCCCAATGTTCCCTTCCTGGGCCCTTCCCCAACCCCAGGCCAGAGGCCCAAGTCCTCTGGGCAAAGCTCTGTCAGGGCCCCTCCCTGGACACGAGGGAAGTGGCGGTTCTGGGGCTCTGCTCTCACAAACAGGAGTGCCACCAAGCCATCTGCCACGTGAAAAGTCTCCTCCGAGTTCTCTGTCCTACCTCAGTTGTTAAGAGCCAAGATCAATTTGCCTCTGAAAATGAGGTAGATTGATACGAACGGTGCTGTCTGCGAGCAGAAGGAGCCAGCCGTGGGGTAGGGGATGAGCTTCCTACCTGCTTTCCCTACTCTCCCTGCAGTGTCCCCCCCCCCCCGCTTCCCATGGGCGTCACGGGGCTCCCTATTCCCTGACGCCCTCCCCCCACTTCGGCCAGAGAGGCTCCCCAATGCACCCGACGGTGCCGTGTCTGTAGCTCCAGCCCCTCTCCTCGGCCACCTCCTCCAGGATTCGGCTCATTTCTGATAACCGCCCCGGTACACCTCGACTCCCCCCACCTTCTGCCCTCAGCCAGATTCACAGCCTGTGCCTGGCCATGGGGCTTGGGGGGGGGGGGGCAGCGGAGGGAAGCTCAATAAGCAGCCACCAACAAGCAAGCCAGAGGTCCTGAGCTGGGCTCAGGGCACCCCAAGTCCAGTGACCCGAATTAAATCTTATCTCTCGTCTCAGCTAGGTGCCTGACCTCAGATGTGGCCCATTAGCTCCCCACACGCGGATGTCTCTATCTACTGGTCCAGGATGGTATGTTCCGCATGAGGTAACCGGAAGAATAAATGCCCAATTAACAGGCATCCAAGTCCACGGGTACAGGAACACTTGCTCTCTGCCCGACTCTGTGGAAGCACTTGATCTAGAACTCTATCCAGAAAAAACTCACGCTAGAACTCAATCTAAACTAAGATTTGAACCCAGGGAATCTGGGTCTCATACCCACTGGCTTTACTCCATCATCATTTCTGTGTGTGTGCGTGTGTGTGTGCGTGTGTGCGTGTGCTCACATGCACGCCAAGAGCTCTGGGCCAGCTTTCATCCTAAAGAAACTCCATGACCCCCTTGGTCTAGGTGATCACCAAGGTGAAGAAGAAAACGAAGACTCCTCCCCCTCCCCCCCACCTTGGACAAAGACACCTGCCACCAAGAATGATTTAATCTTCCCGCTCTGCTCAGCAGCTTTCTCTTGGAAAATGATGATCAAGTAAGATTTAAAAGCCTGGGGAATGGACTATTATTCTTATCGGTGCTAATAAAGGTGAAAGCATTTGATTTCCTGGTGCCGGTGCAGTTCAATCGGCAAAGTGCCTCGCTCCTTCTTCCCCGTGAACTCCTGCCTCACCGGTTTCCGCCATCTTCTAGAACCCCCTCCCACCAGAACCCATCGATGCTCCTGAGAGCCTCACTTGGCTAGCTCTCTGCAGAAGTTCCTTAAGGCTGTGAGGGTGGGGAGGGCTGCCAGTGTGATACTCAGCCCTCCCCCCCCCCCCCCCCCCCCCCCCCGTCCAGAATGGCTCGAGACGCACCTGCTCTCTGGGTACCAGAGTAGAGCAGGGCCCTCCTCCTCACCAGCCTCCATCAGTGGGGACGGAACACTGGGTCAACAGGCTGGCGGTGAAGGAATACCCTCTCCATTAATGACCCAGGACACCAAAGCAGGGCAGGGCATCAAGAGCGGACGGACGGGGACGGACGCTGTATCCCCTAAACCCTGATTTTTTTTTTTTGCCTTCCCTATTTCATCCAGTTGCAGATCCATCCTTGCACCTCTGACAGAAGGGACTGGAATGTTCTTCCCCAAAGCCTAGCTAGGGAGCAGATAGGAGGCCTGGCTGGCGGTGTGTGGCCCCATTTGCCCTGGGCATACTCCTGGAGGGCTACAGGCAGAGCGGAGGTTCCCAAAAGAGGGCTTTGCCCCTGCCCGGCTGTGTCCCAAGGGGGCTCGGGGCCACCCTGGTGCACCCTGGGTGTTTCTAGCCACCTCCTGAGCAGCAGGGCCCTACACGTCCTCATATTGGATTATTGGACCTGTGGGTGATCTTGAGGGACCCCAAGCTTTTGAAGGCAACAAGTAAGGAGCGCATTTCTCCGGGGGCAAAGTCGCTGCTTCCCTCGCCGTCTCCCAGGTTTTCCTTCCCGTGTCCACCCACAAGCTGTACAGATCGTTTTCAACATGGCGTCTAGTGAGGACCACCGCGGCACTTGTTCGCCTCCGTCCCTCCATCTCTGCCCCTCCCCTTGCCCCCCCCCGAGGTTCTCATTACTATTCACGCCCCCCCTTCCGGAAGCTCAGAGCCACAGAGTGAGGGTGTTTAGGCGACATTTATTGATGGTGAATGTTTTTCTTGGTAGGAGTGCTGCTACCGGGGCTCGAACTCAGGACCCTGTGCTCTGGCTCTAGCACTTTCGGGCAAGGCTGTCAGGCTGTCGCTCGAGTCACACCTCTCCTTCTGGCTTTTATTTTTGTTGTCACTAACCAGAGATAAGAGTCTCTTGGGTTTGTCTGCCCGGCTGGCTTTGAACCACAATCCTCAGATCTTCGCTTCCTGAGCAGGTAGGATTACAGGCACGAGCCACCCGCTCCTGGCTGGTATTGACTATTCGAGTGGAGACACGGGCCTCGGATGCAGCCAGCATCCTTGGGAGGAGTCCTTGGCCTCCTGCAACCGCTTCCTTCCACAGGCGGCCGCCAGCTCCCGGAAAGAAGCTGTGGTCCGCTTGTTTACCTCCTCCCTGGCTCTGCGTCCCCTCCCGTAGGCCAAGCACAAACAGCACCTTCCCGGGGGGGATAGTCACCGCGGGGCGCCGCCTTGTCTGGGCGAGGACGAGCTGCCGAATCCCCGGGGAGGTCGGGGCTAATGCCCACAGTGGCGCTGTCCTCCGGGCCGCGATCGAAAAGGCTTCCGTTGAGCTTCTCTTCTTAGTGCGCGGCTGTATTTGAAGCCAATCTTCCATCGAGATAATAGCACCGGAGCTCTTCTGAAGCCGGGAGCTGTGTGTTTGATCTCTGGGGCTTTACCAGTGGGCACAGCGGCGATTGCGTAGTAGATGCTCAATGAATGACTGCGCCGGTGAAACGGATCAGCCTCTCCACGCAGAGAGATCGAGGAAGGCGAGGGACATGGCGGGGGGAAGTTGTTTTAAACGGAGGGAGCTAGATTCTGACCCCTCTGGAGAGGGATGGGCGGCGGGGGGGGGGGGGGGGGGGGGCGGGGACAGAGCTGTCTGGCTGTCCTCTCAAGGTGCCCTGCCTGTGCGTGGAAGTCGCCTTCCCTGCACGTGGCTGGCAGCCCATGTCTGTCAGCTTTGCAGAACACCCTCCCCGCCCGGGGCCGTGGCGTCGCGGCTGGCGGGCTCTTTGGTTTCTCCCCTGTTGTAGGTTGCCTCCCAATGCTCACGTCGTCACGGAAGCGTCACTCCCGGAGGGTGGCTGGCCTGGCGAGCGAGACGTTCTCACCAAAGGGACGGGGCAGAGGTAAGGAGACGCCACCTGCTCTCTTGCTTGCAGCCTTTCTCCCCTGCTGATTTCCTCTGCGTGACGCGGAACTGGAGGAGGCCCTCGGGGGACCCCCCCCCCCACCAGCCTCGCCAAGCGCTACGGAAAGGATTTGAGGAGCAGACCCTGCGCCGCTGGCAAGCCTTCAGAGGAGACCGCCCCCCCCCCCCGGCCAACACTCGCACTGTATCTGCGAGCTGATGCGGCGGTGTCAGATGATGAAGGCTGCCTCCAGCTGCAGCATCCGGGACTTGTTGTTACGCAGCGATGGGTAACCGACACAATCCCCCCCCCCACCCCCGATCTCAGATCACACCGACCTCCTCAGGAAAACAGGGGGAAAACCGTAGTCTCGGATGCCGCACGACCCGGCTTCAAGTCCTCGGGCTTCTTCTTGGTGCCCGTGTGACCTTGAGCACAGGACTTAGCCTCAGCCGTGTCCTCAGCGTCATGAGAAAATGACCTGCTGTGTGGGGGCTCCAGGAGGATTAGATTAGGTCACGATCATGGAGAAGTGCTCATAATCACTCAGAGAAGTCATGCTATTTCTAGTCGCCATTACCACCCACTACAGTACGTCAATATCGATGGCATTTGCTCGGCCAAACCGCGATGGCTTCACCTCCTACCCGCATTCGCATACGGTGGACCACACCACCCACCCGACCCAGCTCCGGAAGGGGATAGCAGAGGGAAGGTTCTAGACGCAGGAGCAGATGTCTATACGCACCCACCACAGCCTTAGAGGTCAAGGTCGGGACCCACATCCTAATACCCCCCTCGCCCCTGCCCCAGCCTCCCGGCTACTCCCACTTGTGACGCAGCAAGGGAAGAGTTGCAGATGCGAGCGTAACCGTTCCATGACTTACAAACCCCATTTACAAACAGCCCCAGATCCATTCCTCCCGGTTGTTAAGGGAAAGTCAATATCAGATCATTACAATTCAATCCCATAACAGCCAGCTGGGACATAAAAACAGTCCACGGCAGGAACACACCAACGCTGGAGTCAGAGGTGCCGCCCGGATTCATCAAGATGCGTAGCTGATCCAGGCCTCGGTAACTCAGCCCGCAATCCTAGCTACTCAGGAGGCTGAGATCTAAGGATCGTGGTTCAAAGCCAGCCTGGGCAGAAAAGTCCCTCTGAGATTCTTATTTCCAATTAACTACTCGGGAAGCCAGAAGTGGAGCTGCGACTCAAAGTGGTAGAGCAGCTAGCCTTGAGCTAAAGAGTTCAGAGACAGCACCGGGACTCCTAGTTCAAGCCCCATGACAGATTAAAAAGACACAGAGAGAGATTCATAGCTAAGCCTGCTCCTCCTAGCCCTTCCCAGGATGGAGACCTTAGGTGGGTGGGGAGGGGGTCGTCACTGTGTTGGTCTAGGACAGACTGGGTGCAGGTCTCTGGAGCTAGGCACTGGGCACCAGGGAGCAAGGATGGAAGGCGTGTGCGTCTCTTGGCCCGTAGCCGTCCATGACACCCACAGTGATGATGAACCAGAGACAGAGGAGAGCAGGCAGACGAGTCACAGCCCTCCTTCGCAGGAGCCTGAGGAGAGCTGCCTGCGGCTTCCGCGCTGTGGGGATTTTCCCAGCCTGCACCGGGAAGTCCATTCCATCTTAGGACCAAGTGAACGTGCCAAGTCCATGCAACCGGTGAGAGACGGTCTGCCTCGCTCCTCAGGGCTCGCGCCGAGGGTGAGAGAGAACTCCTGCAAGGCCGGATAAGAGGAAAACAAAACGTTTCTCAGCAGCCTGAGTCTGCACAATTTATGTCCTGGGCCACGGACAGTCCGTCACTGGCTTTCCCTGATAGAGTTTGACCCCCATTTACTTCTGGAAATTGCTTGCGGGCACGCAGGCGTCTCCGCGTTGCCCGTGTTCTCTGCCGGCCTTCCCCGGGGGACCGGAGCCCGGGCGCGTCTTTGTTCTTTCATTTCCTCAAGGTGATGGTGGGGACCTGGTGGGGAAGGAGCGGAGTTGTGAGTGCCTGTTGCCAGCAAAAGGCCAGGGGTGTGTGTGTGTGTGTGTGTGTGTGTGTGTGTGTGTGTGTGTAGACCAGGCACACGCATGCGCAGGGAATGTGTGCGCATGTTCTGACTAACGAGCTTCCGCAGATATCCTCAGGAAGGCAGGATCAAATAATTGCTGTCAAAGCTATGCTTCTGATTAGCTTTCTATTCCCAAAGCTAATTGTCCAATTTAATAGGCATCTGCTATGTGTTTGAACTTCACAAGCCAAGTGATTTCTTTTTTTTTTTTTTTTGTAGAAAATCAAAAACTCAGGAAACAATACATTTTTGTATCCTGTCGGGTCCTTCTCCACCCAACCATGAACTTCTGGGAAGGAAGGTTAAACCGACATCTGATGCATACACTTACCAGTGAGCTGGGCGTACGTGCGCGCGAGCCCGTGCTGGGACTTGAACTCAGGGCCTGTGTTCTGTCCCTTAGGGTTGTTTTGGTTTTTTTTTTTTTCTTTTTTTTTTTGGTCAGGGCTAGAGCTCTACCACATGAGACACGGCTCTCCTTCAGCTCTTCGCCGGCTGGTCTCTCGGAGTTTTCTGCCCAGCCACCACGCAGAGGGAAAGCGGAGCCAAGGGGAGGCTCTTACCTAGCAGCCCGTACCAGGCACAGTGGGTCATTCCTGCAATCCCAGCTACTCAAGAGGGTAAGAGATGGGAAGGGCTGTGGTTTGGATCCAGCCTTGGCAAAGTGTTCTTGAGAGTCCAGCACCAGTGGGTCATGCCTGTAATCCTGACACTGTGGGAGGCTGAGAACAGGAGGATCCAAATTTGAGGCCAGCCCGGGAGGAAGAGTTTACAAGATCCCCTTCTCCGCTGGGTATTGGGGTGTAAGACTGTCATCCCAATCTCCATGAGAGGCTGGGGTGGGGAGGATGGGCAGTGTCAGGACAGCCCAGGCAGAAACGTTTCCAAGATTCTGTCTCCATGCAAGGGAACTTGGGGGGGGGGTGGCTTGGGGCAGGGGGGAAATGCCTGTAATCCCAGGAACAAGGGGAAGCCTGGGAGGAATTGAGACCCTGTCCTACAAATAACCAGTGGAAACACGACGCAGGAATGGCTCCTCTGTATTGTACCGGCTAGCAAGAGCAAAGCCCAGGGTGCAATCCCCCAATATTCACACACGCGCTCACTCACACACACACACACGACCAGGTGTGGGTGCCTCACACCTGTGATCCCAGGTACTCTGGCGACAGTGTCAGGCTGGGCCTGGAAAAAACGTCCAAGATCCTACCTGCAAAACAAACCCAGAAAAAGGTCTGCGGGGCCTGGCTTAAGTGGTAGAATTTCTACCTAGCCAACACAAGGACCTGAGTTCACGCTCAAGTATTGCGAAAAGTAAAGAACTCAGAGGCAACACAGCTCATTGGTCAGAAGTGTCCACCCGGTTTCTTGCCACTAAAGGAGGCCAGGCAGTCCCAGACAGGAAGTCACACGCAGACCTCGGCCTCTTGAGTCACTAGGATTACAGGCATGAGCCCCTGTGTGCGTGTGTGTGTGCGTGTGCATGTGTGTGTTAGGGTGAGACAATCATTTATCTATTCAACAGGATAAGGTCATGTAAAGAGAGGAAACAAATCCAGAATACGTGTGTAGCTTGGTGTTCCAGGCATTGATGCTCACAGTACCTCCACGTGTCTCAGTGCGTCACGGAAACAGGCCATAGACAGCCGGGAAGAAGCTGGCCTGCCACTCAAAGAGAAGCCACGAGGCTGAGGAAACAATTACAGGGAGTTACTGAGCACACGCGTCTCCAGTTCGCCCACGTGCGCTTTGTGCGGCTGGGTCATTAACTAATTTGGCCCGCTCCCTGGTTATGGAGAAACGTGTCTGCCTGCACGCTAGAGAACTTTGATTGGAACCTGCTTCTGAATGTCACCGACATCCCTGGCCACTGCACACTTAACTAGCTCACATCACTGCATTTTCCAACTACCGTGGGTAGTAATGGATTATCCCACAGTGCTATAAATAGAATTCTATATTTAATACACTTAGCACTGTTACAAGAAACCGGAATCCCATTTCGTCCTACGGTACATACTTGAAATAGACGGTAACAAATTCCCTCCATTTTAAAAATAAATGGGACAACTCACCTGGCCCAATGTACACAAAGATGCTAGCAGAGATAGACATCTCTGAACGCTGCTGGTGATTATTTGCCACATTATTTGGCATTGTTTTAGCAGGACTTTCCTGACTGAGCAGGCAAAGGCAGATTTTGATATCCATTCGAGAGACCAGCCAAAAATCTCATAAGCAGTAGCAAATTACGGATGCTTGGCTATAAGGAAAACCTACTCAGTGTAAGGCTAACTGAGAAATCTCTGTCCTTGTTTCTTGGTCTTTTCTTTTTCTTTCCCTCCCATCTTTTCTATCAATGTCAGGACGCCCTGTTTGTCCCTCAGGTACAAACAACAACAAGACGACATCTTGGGAGCGGATCCTGGACGTTCAATGGACACTGAATCTATCGGAGTCTCCTTCTTGGACTTCTAAGCCTCCAGTGCCATGAGCAAAAACAAAACACAACTTCTGTTGCTAATAAACGACCCAGTTGTGGTATGGCACTTCAGGAGGGCTGAGCCCAACTGGGGGATGGGGGGGGAGGGTGGAACACCTGACCTCCCCCCTCCCCCAAACTTCCCCAAGGCAGAGAAGTCTGGATCGGATGAAGCCCAGTCCCTAGGAAAGCCTCACCCTGCTGTACTCATGGGTGCGCCCTAAGCCACGGTTTCCTACACGGTCAGAACCAGATCCTGCAGTTTACCGGGCGGGCCGCCGTAGCCCCCCCCCACCCCCGCTGCAAGACCTCCAACGTGCTCTGGTGGTGTGGCAGTCCCACAGGGACCCCCACCGGAGATCACACCGCGTGGAAGTGACAGGACTGGGTATACCACAACCCCATCTCCCACCTCACTTAAAGGTATTTACGTCACACTTGGAAATGTCAAACGTTTCCATTAAACCGCCTCACACTTGCACCGGCGAAGGGACGTTGGGATCTCTGGGAGACACTTTAATCTCAATCAATTAGGAATCGAGTAGTCCTGGCAGTATGGCGATAAAAAAGAACACTTTAAATTTAGAGCTAATTAAATATCAACAATTGAGATGCAGCCACCGACACTTAACCTGCAGTCACCCATTATTTATTAGGAATAGAATGCATTGACTCCAGCGACGCAGTGAGTTGTAGTCATTTTAATATCCGCTGTCACACACCAGCAAAGACCTGGGCTACGTAGCCCCGCGCCGGGAAGGGCGGCGGCAGGAGCAGCTAGCCGGGCAATCCAGGCCAAGCTGGGATAAGGAGATGGAAACGGACTAGCGAGGTGCTTTGGGCTGCAGGTCATGGAAGAGAAAGGAAGGAGGAGGAGAAGGTCCACCTAAAAGCAAGTGAACAGCCAAGGTTTTTGATCTCCCCCGTAACGGGAAGGCTGGAGGCAGGCGGAACTACCCAAGCTGGTAATTCATGCCGGGCGCCAGTGGCAAACGCCTCTGTAATCCTAGCTACTCGGGAGACTGAGACGTGAGGGTCGCCCCTCAAAGCCAGTCCAGGCAAGAAAGGCTGAGAGTCGCGTATCTCTGATTAACCAGCCGAAAGCTGGCAAGTGCGAGAAGTCGCCCCTCTGGGTTCCGTGGTAGCCGCTGCAGGTCCGCTCCTGGCACTGGATAAGGTGGCCCAGAGAAGGGCTAGCTCCTCTCAACTTCCCGCTCCCTCCATTCATCTGCAGTCGATGTGGGTGGCTGGGAAGCTCCACAGAATTCCTGTTCACTCGAGGACAGGTTCCACGAGAACCTGGCAAACGCGTCCACTAACCTTACCAAAATTAGCAGGTTCTGCTAAGATGCTCGGTTTCCTAAGCTGCGTTCGTGGGGATTCGTTTATTAATTCGCATGTCTAAACCTTGCCAGTCGGGGTTTGGAGAAGGATCCGGAACATGCCCCGTGATAATACTACTCCCGTGTGGAAACGTTCTCCCCCACCCCCCTCCTTACCACCACCACCACCATCAGGCAATGAACGACTTGTGGGCCAGTTTCTAGATCATTCCTCCAGACCTCTGTCCTGTTCCTAGCTCACCACCCACAGGCGCGATCCTATCCTCTATCCTCACCGCCCAACACCAGCTCTTAAATCTGTGACTTTCATGTTCTGAGTCCCAAGTTCCTTTTCCTTCCTGGTCCTCAGCCCTTGCTCTGTTGCCTTTGAAGGCACATCCAGAAGTGGAACGTTGCCTTCTCTTTATGAAGCCAGTTTCCTGTGGCACTGATGAAATACCAGAGGCATCAAACTTAAAAAAGAGGAGAGGTCAGCCACGTGCCGTTGACTCACGCCTGTCATCCTAGCGGCTCAAGAAACAGGTGTGAGGATCCCAATCTGAAGACAGCCTGGGTAGCAAAGTCCGTGAGACTTCTTAATCTCCAATTAACCACCAAAAAGCAGGAAGTGGAGCTGTGGCTCAAGCGATACAACGCTAGCCTTGAGCCAAAATGCTCAGGGACGGCACTCAGGCCCTGAGTTCAAGCCCTAGCACTGGCACCAAAAGGTGAATTCTGGCTTATGTTTCCGAGGTTTCGGTCCTCAGTTGCTTGGGCCTGTTGCTTTGGGTGGGTGGCCATACTGCGTGGCAGGAACACAGGGGAGATGCCTAGTTACCTCATGGTCGGGGGGTGGGGGTGTGGAGAGAGAAATCATGGTCCCCAAATCCCCTTCAAGGATCTGCCTCCGGTGAGCTCACTTCCTTTCCCTAACCTCTGCATCCTGAATGCTGTTCTCCTACCACTCAACAGTGCCACAAGCTTCTAAACAGAGCAACCTTGGGGAAACGTTTTCGGTCCTTTTTTTTTATGCACGCCACATTGAAACGATGGGCCTGGAATCTTTAAAGAACCAGGAACTGTGGCCGAAGTGCTACAAACCTGACCCGTCCACAAAGAGCCACGAGAATCTCGGCACGTAAATAGTCAGAACTGTTTGCATTCGAACAGAACCCGTGACATTTTTGGTCTCTCTCCCCCATTGATTTTTTTTTTTTTTTTTTTGCGAGGAAGTTTAAACTGTGGCTATTGGTGGATTTCATCTCAAGGTTGGTGGCCTCACTTCGCTAGAAGCTATCCATCTAATCACGTACTGGACCTTGATCTAACACTCTAAAATTATTACAGGAAAAAAAAAGAAGAAGAAAAAGCAGAGAAAAGAGATCACCACGGTCTACTTAGAGAATTCCAGGAAAACAGTTTTCTGGTCTAAGGTTAAAATGAAGGTTGCCATGACTGCTGATTCTCCCAGAAAAACCTGTACCTTCCTGAGGGGAGGGAGGAGAAACACGTTTAACTCTTTACCCTGCTTGCTCTCTGCTCGTACTGAAAACAGTGGAGTTCCAGCCCTGGAGCAGAAAACAGCAAAGCAGGTGGGAATTCTCAGATTGTAGCTTCGGAGACTATTTACACACCATCTCCTTACCTAAAGGAAAGCCTCGTCGTGTAGGCCAAGAGGGTCAGCCTTCAGTGCTAGAGAACCAGCGAGGGGAACACTGTTGAGGACGAATCTGCAGCCCCTCCCTGGTTCAGCTGGGATGGATTGGTTATGCCTGCTCTAGGTGCAAGACCAGGGTCTCGGCTGCGCTTGCCCAGTCTGTGATCAGTGTGGCCTTGAACCTCTGCCCACCCACTTGGACTTTTGAAACACGGTCAAGAGTCAGCTAGAGAAGGCAGGACAGCCTCACGCATCACACAGGCCAGACAGAGATTGGAATTGTCCTGGCTCTGGAAGTTCTCCAAACCCATAGAAATCTCCCCCATTATCTAATGACTTGTTGGATACTTCCTCGAGATGGGCAGACCGTCCTCATGTCACCAGGGACCCAGAGGAGCCTGGCTATTCATCACATCTTTGGGGTTGCTTTCTACTCCTTGGGTCTGCTGCTGTGCTACTCAAGGCCAAAACTTTAACCCACCACAGTTAAGATTGAAGGCCTAGTGTCCTGTGCCCAGGCTTCTATGCTGGCTAACCTTCACCTCTTCCATCACCTCTCCAACCTCAGCTCCTCAGCTGTTAAACACACACACACTTAAAATTGTGGGATGGCAACTTTGCCCATGTATACTTCCCTTCCAAAAGTCTGCGAAGTCACAACCCCCCCATTTCCCTAAAATCAGCCCGTTGTCTTTATGAGGTAGCCAACCTTACACTCCCCGAGTTCTAGAAAGCTGGAACTTTGTAAGCAAGCGCTCATTTGGTGGAGCTGGCCAGTACAGCCATCTATTTCCCTTAAGGACTTTCTCTCTTTAACTATGAAACCCTTTGCTTTGCAGTTTTATTTTATCGTTTTTGTTTTTGTCAGCCGTAGGTCTTGAATTCAGGGCCTGGATACTACCTCTGAATTCTCTTGCTCAAGGCTAGCACTCTACCACTTTGAGCCACACTGCCGCTTCCAATTTTCTGGTGATTTTTGGAGATAAGAGTCTCATGGACTTTCTTGCCCTGGCTGGCTTTGAACCTTGATCCTCAGAGCTTAGCCTCTGAGTAACTAGGATTCCAGGCGTGAGCCTCTGGCCCCCAGCTGCCATTTTATTTCTGTGGGTAACCTCTGTTCAATTCCTTGCTTGGGATGGCAAGAATCTGAGAGCTTCATCCCTGAGACCATCTACCCCCTAGCAACATTATGGCATATACCAATCTGTAGGAACACAGGGCATTATCTAACCAGACATATTTCCCCGTGGGATCTCTTCCTCTGTCCGTTCTCCTCCCCTGGTGTTGGCTTGGCGGGACCAGGCTGGCTAGCTCAGTCTTCTCCCCTGCTGTCTTCCAGCACAGGGAAAGAAAGTATGTAAGCTAATGGGTGTGGCCACGTGCCAATAAAACTCGATCTATGGGGGTGGAGGACTGGCTCAGCCTAGCAAGCCCGAGGCCCTGGTTTCAAACCCCAGTACTGCCGAAAGGAAAGCAAGATATTGTACCAAGCCCTGGTGGCTCACACCTGTAATCTTGGAGATCACAGTTCGAAGGCAGTCCAGACAGAATAGTCTTGTGCGACTCCTCTTTCCAGTTAATGAGAAATAATCATAATCCAGAAGTGGAGGTGTGAGGAGAAAGATGGCGCCGAGACAATAGGGAGGCACCCCGACTCGCACCAACTGAATAGCGAGCTGGGAACTCCAACACCCAACACTCCACCAAGAACCCAGCAAAACCAGCATCCAGAAGCAGTGGAGAAACGCAGGAAAACAAAAAGGAGCAAAAAAGAAGAACCGAAAACCTACACGGAGCCGGAGATTAATCGGGGCACCCTCCCCCCACCAGCCGGCCCTGGCCCTAACAGGGTCAGGCTGGGAAAGGGAAACCCGGCGATCGGCAGACAGGTTGCCAGGAGCGCAGAATCCATATAGCGGGAGACCCCACGGACACAAAGCAGGGTGCGGACCAAGACACACCCAGCAGCGACGAGAAGTTCGGGTCCACACCGGATTCGGACAAGGGAACCCAGCGCGGCAGAAAGAGGGAACGGGGGAGCCACCACGACACTTCGCCAACCCCTGAAGGGCCAACGGCGGTGCGGGACACGCACACAAAGCAGCAAAAGTGAGTCCCCCATAATCCCTTCCCCCAACGGGAGACCCAAGCCCGACAAAGACGATATATCTCCCTCCCTCCCCCTCCCCACTCCCGTGGGAACAAAGATTCCCCAAATCAGGCGGGAAGCTCCCAGCAGGCACTGGGAAGCCAGTCTAGCAGGGGAAGGGCGGAACAGCCCCAAGCCCCCAAAGGTTCCTGAACTGGCAGAACCGGCCCCGTCCCCTTCCCAACAGGGGCCAGGGACGGCCGGCAGGGCAAGCCCCACCCGAGGCGCCTAGACCTTGCGGACTCTTACAACTAAAATCACAGGCGCTGGTGGGCAATACCAGCCCAGCAGGGTCACCTGAGCCTGATCTCGTTCCCCCTCCTCGAAGCGGAGGCGAGGTCTGAGGGTGCCAAGCCACACCCGGACAGTCGATCCCACTGGGCCCCACACATACTGCTTCCCCCCCCCAACGGACTCGCGGGAGGGCGCAAGCACAACCCAACAACCCAGGGCTCACTCTGGGAGGCAGACCCCACTTAAGTGCCTGTTGTAGGGGACTCACAGTGCACAGGAGGGCGGGGCCCCGGCGAAAGCGCCCGCTCTGATAGGCGTGCCCTGCACTGGTGGGCGGGGCCACAGCGACAGCACCTGCTGACGCAGACACGCCTACACAGAAGGGAGGGAAGAACTACACAGACTTCCAGATGCGCAAATCACAAAGAAACATAACTCAGTTCATCAAAGGACAAGCCAACTCGCCAGCTCCAAAAAGCAGCACGACTGGAGAGGAGATGGAGAATAAAAAAGCAAATGAGGACATGTTAACAGGAATGATCGAAACCGTCAGAAATGAAATCAGAAAACAATTCCAGGAGTTTAGAGCGGAAATCTGGAAGGACACCCAGGAAGCCAAGAAAGAAATGGAAGCAAAACTGGATACAATGCAAGCCTCGTTTAAAGAAATGGAAGCAAAAATGGATACAATGCAAGCCGCCTTTAAAGAAAATCTCCACACCCTGAGAATTGAAATGCATGAAAAAATAGATTTAAAATACAACTCTTTAAAGGAAGAAATTTCCACGATCAGAGCTGATATGACAACCATGAATAGCTCTCTGACATCCATAAACTCCGCAATTGAAACCATAACACAAAGAGTGGACCATATGGAATCCAGAATCTCTCGCCTGGACGATGAAGCAGCTGACAACAACCAGAAAATGACCACACTCCAAGAAAAGGTGAAGCTTCAGGGAAGATTACTCCAGGAACTAATGGACAAAGACAAGAGATATAATCTGCGTATAATTGGAATAGAAGAAGGAGCCGAATATCAGAGCAGAGGGCTTAATCATGTTCTCAATAAAGTTATTGCAGAAAACTTCCCCAATCTCACAGGGGACCCCATCCAGGTAACCGAAGCCTATAGGACACCTGGCAGGCCAGACCCCAGGAAAACCACCCCAAGGCACATAATATTCAAGACTACAGACCTCAAGATTAAAGAGCAAATTCTGAATTCAGCCAAAGCGAAGAAGGAAACTTTTTTCAATGGGAAGAGGATTCGAATAACATCCGACTTATCCACACAAACTTACCAAGCTCGAAGTGAGTGGAAGAACACCATCCAAGTACTTCAGAATAACAATTTACAACCTCGGATCAAATATCCAGCGAAACTGGAGTTCACATTCGAAGGGAGAACCAGATCTTTCCACACCAAAGAGGAGCTAAAGGAGTATGTGAATAAAAAACCAGCCCTACAGCGAATATTAAGAGGGGAAGCCCACCCAACAGAGATCGTAAAAGACACACAGACAGATTCAGAAAGAAACTTCAATAGCCAAAGTCCAGCAGAAACACAAGCTCACTAAAGACAAGAAGAAAAAAAAAAAACAACAGGAAAAAACAGCCCAACAAGAAAATGGAAGGAGAAAAAACACCCTTATCCTTGATCTCTTTAAATATAAATGGCTTAAACTCCCCGATCAAGAGGAGCAGACTGGCAGAATGGATCCGCAAGCAAAAAGTTGACATCTGTTGTCTACAAGAGACCCACCTTACAGCAAGGGACAAAAACAGGCTTCGAATGAAAGGATGGAGCAAGATCTACCAAGCAAATGCACCCACCAAAACGGCAGGTGTAGCCATCCTGATCTCAGACAAGCTGGATTTCTCTTTAAAGTCCACTCAAAAAGACAAAGAAGGACACTACATATTGATACAAGGAAAAATCCAGAATCAAGACATCACGGTGATAAATGTATACTCACCGAACAAAAGAGGCCCGACATATGTCAAGCAAATTCTCACAGAATTACAGAGCAAGATAGATGCAAACACAATCATAGTGGGTGACTTTAATACTCCTCTCTCTCCAAGAGACAGATCCAACACCCAGAGGATTAGTAAGGGAGCTGAGGACCTAAATAACACCACTGCCCAAATGGATCTAACAGACCTATATAGAACCTTCCACCCTACAGAGACCCAATACACCTTCTTTTCAGCAGCCCATGGATCATATTCCAAAATAGACCACGTCATAGCCCACACAAAGAACCTCAGCAAATACAAAAGAATTGACATCATCCCATGTATTATATCTGATCACAGTGGATTAAAGGTAACCCTCAACAACAAAGGATACCACAGAGCCTATACACACTCTTGGAGGCTAAACCCCACGCTGCTATCCAACACTTGGGCCACAGATCAAATTAAAGATGAAATCAACGAATTCATAAGCCACAATGACAAAGAAAACACATCACAAAGAAACCTATGGGACACAGCTAAGGCAGTACTGAGGGGCAAGATCATTGCACTCAGTACCCACATTAAAAGAATGGAAGCAGAGCAGGTGAATACCCTCACGATGAAACTAAAACAACTGGAGAAACAAGAAATGACAGAATCTAAAACGACTAGGAGGGGAGAGATTACAAAGATTAAAGAAGAGATAAATCTGATTGAAAATAGAAAGACCATTCAACAAATAAATAAGACTAAAAGCTGGTTCTTTGAGAAAATAAACAAAATTGACAGACCCCTTGCAAGACTCACAAAAAAAAGAAGAGAAGAGACTCATATACGTAAAATCAGGGACTCCACAGGAAAAATTACAACAAATACACACGATATTCAAACAATCATAAGGAGCTATTTCCAAAACCTCTACTCAACAAAAAACAATAATTTTACAGAAATGGATCAATTCTTAGAGAAGTACAAACTGCCCAAACTGAACCAAGAAGAAATAAATCAACTAAATAAACCAATAACTTACGGTGAGATACAGGAGGTAATCAAGAACCTCCCTACTAAGAAAAGCCCAGGCCCAGATGGATTCACCAATGAATTCTACAAAACCTTTAGTGAGGAGCTAATTCCAATACTCCTCAAACTCTTCCGCGAAATAGAAACGGAGGGAAAAATCCCGAACTCATTCTACGAAGCTAATATCATACTCATCCCCAAACCAGGCAAAGATCCAACAAAAAAAGAGAACTACAGACCAATATCACTAATGAACACAGATGCAAAGCTCCTCAATAAAATATTAGCTAACAGGATCCAGAAAGTGATCAAGAATATCATACATCATGACCAAGTAGGCTTCATCCCTCAGTCACAAGGATGGTTCAACATCCGTAAATCAATCAATGTAATTCACCACATAAACAGAACTAAAATCAAGAATCACATTGTTATCTCAGTCGATGCCCAAAAAGCCTTTGACAAAATACAACATCCATACCTATTAAAAGCTTTGGAGAGAACAGGAATAGATGGAACATTCCTCAAAACAATAAAAGCCATATACAACAGACCAACTGCTAATATCATATTAAATGGAGAGAAACTTAAATCATTCCCCCTAAACACAGGAACAAGACAAGGATGCCCACTCTCCCCACTTCTGTTCAACATAGTACTGGAATCCCTAGCCATAGCAATAAGGCAAGAGGAGGACATCAAAGGGATCCACATCGGCAAGGAAGAAATCAAGTTATCCCTATTCGCAGACGACATGATCTTATATCTCAAGGACCCAAAAAACTCAGTACCCAAACTCCTACATCTAATAAACCAATTTGGCAAAGTAGCAGGATACAAAATCAATCCACAAAAGTCAGCAGCTTTTCTGTACACCAGCAATAGACAAACAGAAAAGGAAATTATGGAAACGATTCCATTTACAGTAGCCAAAAAAAGAATAAAGTACCTAGGGATCAACTTAACCAAGGACGTGACGGACCTATTCAATGAAAACTACAAAAATCTAATAAGGGAAATCAAAGAAGACACAAGGAGATGGAAAGACCTCCCATGCTCATGGGTAGGCAGAATCAATATAGTGAAAATGGCCATACTGCCCAAATTGTTATACAAATTCAATGCAATACCTATCAAAATCCCAGCCACATTCTTCACTGAAATAGAGAAACCAATCCATAAGTTCATATGGAACAGCAAAAAACCTAGAATAGCCAAAGCAATTCTAGGCAAAAAACATAGTGCAGGAGGTATCACCATACCAGACTTCAAGCTCTACTACAAGGCCATCATAACAAAAACAGCATGGTATTGGTATAAAAACAGATCGGAAGACCAGTGGATTAGAATTGAAGACCCAGAAATAAAACCGCACTCTTACAGCCAACTGATATTCGACAAAGGAGCTAAAGACATACAATGGAATAAACATAGCCTCTTCAACTACTGGTGCTGGGAGAACTGGGCAGCCATATGCAGAAAACTCAAAGTAGACCCAAGCCTATCACCATGCACCAAGATCAACTCAAAATGGATCAAGGACCTCAACATCAGACCTGAATCCTTGAAACTACTGAAGGACAGAGTAGGAAAGACACTAGAACTTATAGGCACAGGAAGGAACTTCCTGAATAGAGTCCCAGGCGCACAACAAATAGGGGAAAGACTCAACAAATGGGACTACTACAAATTAAAAAGTTTCTGCACAGCTAAGGTCATAGCCACCAAAATAGAAAGACAGCCAACGATATGGGAAAGGATATTTACCAGCACAGCAACAGACAAAGGCCTGATATCTGTCATCTACAGAGAACTCAAAAAACTAAGCCCCTCCAAGCCCAATAAACCTATTAGGAAATGGGCAAAAGAGCTAAAGAGAGACTTCACAAGAGAAGATATAAAAATGGCAAAGAAACACATGAGGAAATGCTCAACATCCCTGCTAGTAAAGGAAATGCAAATAAAAACAACCCTGAGATACCACCTCACCCCAGTTAGAATGGCCTATACTCTGAACTCAGGAAACAACAAATGCTGGAGGGGCTGTGGGGAAAGAGGAACCCTTCTCCATTGTTGGTGGGAGTGCAAATTAGTACAGCCACTTTGGAGAACAGTATGGAGGTTTCTCAAAAAGCTCAATATAGACCTACCCTATGACCCAGCCATACCACTCCTAGGCATCTATCCTAAACAGCAAAACCCAAGATATCAAAAGGACATTTGTACTTCCATGTTTATCGCAGCACAATTCACAATAGCCAAAATTTGGAAACAACCCAGATGCCCCTCCACAGATGAATGGATCCAAAAAATATGGTACTTATACACAATGGAATACTACATAGCGATTAGGAATGGTGAAATATTGTTATTTGCAGGGAAATGGTCAGAACTCGAACAAATAATGTTGAGTGAGACAAGCCTAGAACACAGAAAACAAAGGGGCATGATCTCCCTGATATATGACTGTTAACAAAGGGAGATGGAGAGACAGTAGAGACCAAGTCTGTGAACACTGTATATGTGCTTGATACATTGTATACTGCATATGGGTCTACCTGACCTAGACAAGGGATGGGAAAACAGGTTGTAAGATATCACAAGAAATGTACACAATGCCCTACTATGTAACTGCACCCTCTTTGCACAGCACCTTGTAAAAAAAAAAATTTATGTTCAATTGATAATAAAAAAAAAATAAAAAATAAATAAAAAATAAATAAATAAAAAAAAAAAAAAAAAAAAAAAGAAGTGGAGGTGTGACTCAAGTGGTAGAGCACCAGCCTTGAACAGAAATGCCAAGAAGGAGGCCCTGCATTCAAGCCCTTTTCCCAGCACCAAAGCAAACCACTTCATTTCTACAAAGAGGAGGCCGGGCATCATGTTTGCTGACCCCTGACTGAAACTCGCTTGAGTCTCCGTCTTCATCTATAAATGGCATATTTGAGAGCTGATGAAGACAGAAGTGTTTTAAACTGCATCAGTAAACATAGGAAAGGGGGCGGGGCTGGGAATGTGGCTTAGTGGTAGAGTGCGTGCCTAGCATGCACAAAGCCCTGGGTTCGATTCCTCAGCACCACATAAACAGAAAAAGCTGGAAGTGGCGCTGTGGCTCAAGAGGTAGAGTGCTAGCCTTGAGCAAAAAGAAGCCAAGGATAGTGCTCAGGCCCTGAGTCCAAGCCCGAGGACTGGCAATAAATAAATAAATAGCAAAGGGGTAATTTTTGTGTTATTGATGTACCCCTGCCCCGAGAAACCCCCGGGGGCCCCTGGCAGACGCCAGGAATGTCCAGCAGGCCCCAGAACTGAGGCCACGGCTTCGGCTCCATGCCTGAGGGCCTGCTAGTCCCAGCACGGGAGGTCAGTTGCTGAGGCCTGACTTTTGTGCAGGGCTGTGGGAAGGCCTGAATGGGCGAGGTGGGCTGTGTTGTCCTCTCTTCAGCTGTGGGGAGCCCCGTAGAGGGGCCCAGCCTGAAATGCAGTGCAGTCCGTCCGTCCCGACCCCCCCCTCCCCACCACCAGCAGCCTTGGTCTCATTTGCTTTCCTCTATGTGTGATTTCCCCCTCCCAGGCCTCATCTCATCGCCTTGCCTGTTTTCTTTGTTTTGCTCGTTCTCCCTCCTTCTAATCTGCTTAACAACTTGCCGGGGCCCCCACTTGCTTAGCCTGCTGTCCCCACTGCTCCCTCCGCGCGTCTCCTCCCGTCCCTTCCTGTCCTTAATAGCGCGGCTGTGCCTGCCTTTAATAAAAGCCGCTGACAGGAAACTCCAAGCTAACTGAATTACTTCCTCATTAAAGAGCCAGCAGATTCCTGGGCCCCAGAGCCCCCGGTGTGGGACGACCTGGGTTGCCTGGAGGTGGTGCCCCGGCCCCCTAGCGGTAGTCTGAGTCTTCACCACAGGGACAGGAAGGGCTGTCGCCCCTCCGCCATCCTTGTCCCACCTTCCCTGAGGTCTGTGAGCTAAGTGGAGAGAACAGAAGGGAGATGACAGGCCCCGTGTCACTCAAAGCTATGGGACAAGGACCCGATGCCGGCTCCCTGCTGGGTCCCCCCCCACACACCCCAGTCCCTGCCACCCACTCCCAGTCCCGCTCTCTCCTCCTGCTGTCCACCGGCTGATTGGTCCCTCTCAGCTGGACAGATGCGGCTAGCAGGAGACCAGACCCCCTGAGATCCTGGAGCTTCCGCCCACAGGCAGTGGGGGATTTACTTCTTTTGTTCAAGAAAACACTTATATAATGGGCTTGTTGGCCCCAGGGTACTCCCAGAAAGAAGATTGAGACAGAGAAGCATTGGCTTGTTCTGCACTGTAAAGGAGAAGGAAACACACAGCCCAGGGGCGAGGGAGGGAGACACTAGGAAGGAAGGAGGCTGGGGGGGGGGCATGGGGGGGGGATGGCTCACCCTTTAGAGGCCTGGACTCAGTGACCAAATGGTCCCAAGAGATGCCTGGGATAGCAAAGCTCCGGAGACTTCCGCTCAGTCCACTTGGCCACACATACCACCCATTGGCAACCCACATACGACATCTTGGCTTGAAGTTCCTGCAAGGAATCACTTCCTGAGGCAATGTCACTTGGTAACCAGACCGTCTTTCCTCTGTCCTCCAGCCCTGCTACAGGGAAACCATCCATCCCTGTAAGCCTTGGCCAGCCTGTGGCTAGGATACCATTTGATCACAACCCAGCCTTTTAAGTTCATGGACCTATGCTCTCTTTGCACTACAGCGGGGCACGTGTTAAGTAGGCCGGTAGGTGGAGATGCGGCCGGCTCTAGCTACTCTGGCTGCCCATGTGGCGTTCTGGGAAGGCCCGCCTCCCTCTGGGACCTCCTAAATGCAGTTGAGGGGAGCCTGAGCAGCCGGTGCAGCTCTATATCGTAGCATGGGCCTGACCGGGCCCTGAAGCTTCCTAGAGTAACTGCAGAACATGTCAGTATGAAGCCTGAACAAAATGCAGTCTAAAATAATCAAGATAGCCAGAGAGACTTCATTTCAGCTAAAGTTGGGATGCTTTGGCCATTGTTTGTAAGAGGCTTCACCGCCTTGTTTGATAATTGTGCTGTGTGCTGGAATATCCGCAGATAAATGTTTGAAGTGCCAGGTGCTCCACCAGGCAATCAAGCCCCTGACAAGTTACTCCCCAAGTAACTAATGTATACATAGCAGGAGGGGACTGGCACCCAAAGTCCCTTGCAGCACCCCCCACTAACAGTCCCGAGGTGGATAACAGGTGAAGGCTGACCCCCAGATGTCTTTCGCAAACTTTGACTGTCTTGCTCTTCAGCAACAATGCCCCAGCTAATCAGGAACAGATAACACACTAAACGTTAACCAGTCGCATGTCTTTTTAACTGGGAATCCCCTAGACTTGTGTACTATAAAAACCCGGTGTAATCTGTGCTTGGGGCCTTCGTCCATCTTGGCTGTGTCCTTGTGGGCGTAGGTCCGAGCTCGAGCTTGCTAATAAACGACTCTTTGCTTTTGCACTGGAATCGGCTTCTGGGTAGTCTTTGGGGGGGGGGGGGGAGTGTCTCGAATTTAGGGCATTTCACAGTCACCCTGTCTCTGGCTAATCAAGAAAGGGTGTAGCTTTCCCACGTGTCTCCTGTCGCTGCCCACTCTGAGCTCAGCTTGCCCAAACCCTGTCAGGGATGGCAGAAATGGGAGCCCTTAAAAGGTTTGTCCAGGGAACCTATTCTCTCCTGCCAGTGACTGTACAAGACTAGAAATGAGTTCAAAATGGGCTTGCTTGTCACCTGCTAAGGCTCTAAATAAATACATACATAAATAAGGATATTCCTTTGGACAGGCCGAGCTGGAGGATGGGTCTCGGAACCAAGGTCCCAGCTCTGCAGTCCTCTGGTCCCTATGTAAACAGGGTTGAAGATTTCTCTAACACTCCCTCTGAGGTAGCTGAGGAAAGTTCCCCCCCACAAAGGGGCATAAGACTTAAGACATCTCATGAAGCAGGACAGATGGACCACCTGAGAAAGGACTAGAAGTCTAACGCCATCCCTACCGCAAATGGAATTGTCTCATACCAAGTTCTGGGGTTTTGTTTGTTTGATTTTTTGGTCCTGGGCCTTGAACTCAAGGCTTAGGTACTGTCCCCGCACTTTTGCACTTGAGCCACAGCTCCACTTCCAGTTTTCTGTGGTTAACTGGAGATAAGAGTCTCATAGACTTTCCTACCCAGGCTGGCTGGCTTTGAACCTCAATCCTCCCGAGATCCCAGCCTCCCGAGTAGCTAGGATTACAGGCGTGAGCCACCAGCATCTGACTTCAAGGTCTGTTCTTTAAGTCGCTCATTTTTCAGTCACTTATTTCCCCTCTCACATTGCCCATAGCCCCCACTTTATTTCCCGTTATAAAGGGGCATTCATGCCACCGCCAGCTGCCGTTCTTGGAGCTTAATATGACCTGCGGCTCCCACGCATGTTGTAACATGCCGTGGTAAAGTGTGTGTGTTCATGAGTGAGTGTGTTTTGCCCCTGTTGATCTGTCTTTTGTGACTTCGTTTCAGCAAACCATTGGTGAACGGAGGGGAAATTTCCTTCACCCCAACAGTCTTCAGGAAGGGAGGCACTGGCCCCTGGGAACAGACCACTCCACTCCCAACTCTGGGAAAGGAGAAAATCAGATTTGCCAGAGCACCCTGAGGTTACCTGAAAGCCAGCAAGGGCTTCTCTCTCCTCGTGTCTGAGTGCACGTTCCCCTCAAAAAGACCCCTGGGGCAAGGGCTAGGGTCTCCATGATAGGGGACCCCAGGCAGTTCGAGTCCCTAGGTGAAGCAGGCAAGCGAGGAAGCAGAGAAAACCCAGTGAAACCGCCTCCGTATTATAGGCGGTTTCGACGCAGCTAAACCTCATAATACAGTCCTGAAAATTTATGTAGCTAATCCTCAGTTCTCTTGTCTTGCGTGAGAAGAATCCAAGCAAGGCGTGAAGCATAATAAAAACGATAGGAAAAGTTTATTAAAGAGAAAGTAAGATGTACTGCAAAGGAACCAGCGGGCTGGAGCAAAGGCCCGGAGCTCCAAGGCTTTGTTAGCCAGGGGTTTGTTCCAGTGAGGATTCCCTGCAGGCATTTCTTCACTGGCCAGGAACTCGGATGGACAGACAGGTTGATTGACAGATGGGACAGATGCGCGCGCATTCGCCGTGACCGCTTGCGCGCAGCCTCCTTGCAGAGATCGAACGGTCTCTAGCACAAGTTCCAGGCCGTGAGGTCACTCTCTGTGACCTCTCTCTGAGAATTGGGGAGGAGAGAGGGGAACACTCCAGAAACTGGAAAGCATGTGCACTGGGGAAGGGGGATGGGGAAAAGGGGTCTCTGCTTGCTGGATGAACCCCCTGCTTATCAGGACCTGGTGCCCAAGAATTGTGCCTGCATCCCTTGAAGCAGGACCTACCTGATGAGCCTCTTGCTAACCGTGGAGCTTTCTTTGAAGGTGGGGAAAGGGGCGCCTTGTGGGTGGATCTGATCTTACTCTCTTACTAGGGACCCTGGTAATCCTGTCCATTGCCATGACAACCAGGGACCCTAAGCTGCCTGCCTGCCTCAGGCCCCCTGTGGAGAATGTGCTTTGGGGTTGGCCCTGGAAGGGACCCCCTCATCCCACCATCGCTAAGGGTCACCTCTGATGTTTTAGCTCTCCCTGGCACCTGCAGAGTGTGCGGAAACTCCGGGCAACGGGTGGAGAGATCTAAAGCGGAAAAGCAAAGAGATCCTGGGGGGTGGTGACCTTCAAGGTGGGCAGCGGGGTTGCGGGAGGGGAGAGCGGCTGCGTTTACGGTCACCTCTGTCCGTCATGTCCCCAAAGCGGAGCCTCCAGAGGACCTCGCGTCTCCTGGCACCGATGGTGCCTGGGTGCTGGGGTTTGGATACGGGTGGAGTGCGTCCCGCTCCAAAGGAAGGCCACTTTTTGGGGGGAGCCGGGGCCCCTGCATGGCGGTGCTAACAGGGAGGACTTAATGAGAGATAACTGGGTCCTCGAAGGCCTTATCTACTCAGGAAGGCACCCCTGTCCTCCGGAAATCATTCTCACAAGAGCCGTAGTATTACTATTATTACAAGAGTGATCCGAACCCGGACCCCTCTAGGCCTGCCGGCCTTGTCACGTGATTCCCCCACACACACACAGCCCTGCTTTCCTCAGCCAGACTCCTCGACATCACGCCCTTGAACTTCCAGAACAGAGCGCTCAGTTAATCTCTTTTCTTAATAAAGAATCCAGCCTCGGGCATTTCATTATAGTAATGGAAGCTGCCGGGACGGGGTGGAAATGAGGGGAGTTCCCGTTCTCCTCTCCCGCTTGGCCACATCCCTGCCTCCACCTCCCAACGACAATATTTAAACAAGGGAGACAGTAAATGCCCGGAGAATGAATTAAGACCCACCGCTTGGGGGTTTTAATGAGGTTGCCTGTCGAAGAGGCAGAGACGTGATGAATTTAGGTAGAAATTCGGACTCTTATGACAAAGACTTTATAGCCATAATATATAAGGAGCTGCCATATTCAATAAGAAAGCAATCACACGCGGATGGAGAAACTAGTCAAATTATGTAAACAGGTAATTCGCCAAAAAAAAGACGTGCAAATTGCCAATAAATATCTGAAACCATTTCAATTTCACTCATAATAAAGAATAATTTAAAACAGGTATTGTGCGCTTCATCAGTTGAATCTGCGGAGAGCTTATGAGACCGACCGGAGGCTAGCTTGGGGAGGGTGTCGGGGGAGGGTCATGTTGTCCACTTTTGTGTGTCTGTTTTGGAAGGATAATTGGGCAAAAATAAGTCAGAAACAGAAGATGAGTAAAACTCTTGACTGAAAGATCTCACACACACACACACACACACACACACACACACACACTAGAAAAAAATATGCATATGTATGCGCAAAGGTGTGATATATAAATTCAATTATACTATTTGAATTGTTCTAAACATCTGCCCAGCGTGTTGTTAAACTATAAGCCCCCAAGACCCTGAAATCGTATGCAGCCGCTAAGAAGAAGGAGAGAGACCTGTCGGACAGCCACTAAGTCAAAGGGGCAGGTCTCACTCAGTGCTTGATCACGACTGCCTTGTTTGTAAGATACGCCATTCCTGTGTCTGTGAGTTGTGCATACTGAAGGAGATGGGGAGGGTTCCATGCCTGGTGGTGAATGATATGAATCTGGGGGTGCGGGGGCGGGGGGCGGTGAAATTTGGAGAAGACAAGCTGGGCAGAGGCAGGAATCGGTGAGGTGTTGAGATGAACTTGGAACTTTCCAGACTCTGATTTATCTTTCTAATCCACGCATGTTATTTATGCAACTTGGTAAAACAAATTATAAATATATGTTACAATATTTATGTTGTTATTGTTTAGTATATATAACAAATTATATATGTATATATACATATGTATGTATACACACACACACACACACACACACACACACACACGGCCAGTACTGGGGTTTGAACTCAGGGCGTGGGCGCTACCCTTGAGCTTTTGTGCTTTTCATCGCTCTATCACTTGAGTCACAGCTCTACCCCGAGCTTTTGGGTGGTTAATCGGAGATAAGAGTCTGACAGACTTTTCTTCCCAGGCTGGTATCAAACCAGGATCCTCAGATCTCAGCCTCCTGAGTAACTAGGATTACAGGTGTGAGCCCCCAGTGCCTGGCATTTTCTTTTTATAATACTGAACTCAAGGCCTTGTGTGGGGCCATATTTCCAGCAAAACCAATGAAATCTGAAATGCAGGGGACAAGTAGAATGTGAGAGGCTCCTAAGGGCTCCGTGCCTGGATTTGTCTCACTGGCTCGTCACAAACAATTCCTCCAGGTGCATTTCATAAACAGGCCTCAGCGACCTAGTGTGACTTGCAGGGCCCAGCCTGGCTTCCTCTGGCTTTTGAACGCACAGATACAGGAGGTGTATCGACTAGCTACAGCTGCATACCAAGCATTCCAACTCTTAGTAGCTTAACACAACAACCTCTTGGTGATTTCTGGTGACGTCTCCATGTGAATGGGGCGAAAGCCTAGCTGATCATGGCGGATCTTAGCTGAGTTTACCAAAGCATCTGTGATCAGCCAACCAGTGTCTGAACTGGACTGGCTTGAGAGACAACAAACCAATTCTCTCTTATGAGCCCTTCTTCATCTCCCTCCAGCAGGCTGGCCCAGGCACCTGATGGAAGTGTGTGTGTGTGTGTGTGTGTGTGTGTGTGTGTGTGTGTGTAGGAAATGCACACACACCGGGGGTGGGAAGGTTACACAAGTCTGGAGTCAGGGTATTACTGGTCCTTGGCTACAACAACTCACTTGACCAAGTTGAGACCCTCGGGAATGTGGAGGAAGTCATTACCAAAGGGTCTGGGTCCAGGGAGACCATTTGTGCCATCTGTCTACCAAGCAGACACCAAGCTTGGCACCACGGGCAGTCAGGGGTTCGCAGGAGGGCCCCCCTACCCTGAGACCTGAGCGTCAGTATCGGAGCAAGTACTTCCGTGTGCGGTCAGTGAAAACCAACCCCATCCGTGTGGAAACCTAGGGTGGGCCTGGGAGCAAAGCATGAGGGGCAGGGAGGCAAGGTGAACACATCAACCCAGACATCGGTGGTGCTGAAAGCCCTGTTGTATCTTTAGTTTGACCCTAGGTGGTTGTAAGACCACTTCCTGCTCAGAGAGTCGAGACCCGGCATCCTGCCTGGCCCAGGGCCCAGCCTCTTAGCCCTGACTGGACACCTCTCCCACCCTCCCGGACCCCCAGAAGGCCCCCAGCTCCCAGCCTGGCCCGCCAGGAATGGGAGGGGGAGGACACGAGCGACTGTGTCTGTCTCCAAATGGGGGCCAGGCGGGTGGGGTTGGAGGTTTTAGGAGCTGGGGGCGTCTTCCGCTCCTGGTGCAAGTGAGCTTCTGCACCAGCAAGCCAGAGGAGAATTTGCAGTTGTGTGTGGTCGTGCGGGGCTGTACCCCCAGCACTCAGCAGGGGAGGCGGGAGAAAGACGCGTTTGAGACCAGTTTGACCCAGCAGTTCCCAGCAGAACAACTCCCCGTGTATAAATACACGTTTTCCCAGCCATACGTCAGGGAGGGGCTGGCAGAGCACTGTTGATCGCTGGGAAACCGCTGAAGAGCGAGCCAGGGCAGAAGCAGCCCACGGGATGAACGCCATTCCCATACCCACACTGTGAATGCGAGCTGAGTGCCAGCAGCTCCCTCCTGTAACCCCAGCTACTCAGGAAGGAGGCTGAGGGTCAGAGGATCACAGTTTGAGGCCGGCCCAGACAGGAAAAAGTCTAGAAGACTCCGTTTCCAAAATAATCCGCAAAAAGCCAGACTGCGGGTAGGCTCAAGCTGGGGAGCACCCAGCCAAGAAGCAATCTGAGCAAGCTCAAAGTTCTGAGTTCAAACCCTGCTACTGACCAAAACAAAAGGTCTGCTGTTCGTACCCATGAAGCCCATGAACCGCCACCAACGCGTAACATCATGATATCGGTGCATTTGACCACAAATGAAATACCATTAATACCAAAATGCCTTTCTGCTCCCTTTTTTAAACCTGTTTTCCAAAAAAAAGGGGCCAGGAAGGTTTAGGGACACGAGCGACTCAACGCGATGCTAAAGAGGATGGCTAAGAAGTAGCAACTCTGCCGGTACCCAGAAGCCGCATCGTCGCACAGGAGTGCAAGGCGATGGCGTTTATCCTGAGAAGCTCAGCAAGGCGGCTGGATGTGTAAAAAGGATGCAGAAAGATTTCCACTCTGAGCAACCCAAGCACGACGCCAGCCGGCGGGGACAGGAAGAGGACGGGGACACCTGGTTCTTAGAAAGCTGCGTGGACACGCGGGCTAGGTGACGATGCAGAGGAACGCCTACCTTCCCGTGACAAGCTGTCTCGTTCGCCTCCGCAGACCCCAGGGACGGAAGCCCCAAGAAGTCCCAGCCCACCTGGAACCTCGAGCCACTCTGACTGACAGACGGCGCCATGGCGCCCACCTTCCGCCAGGTCGGAGGGAGGGTCCTGTGATTTGGCACCCCCTGGGTTCAGAGCTGAAGGGCAGAAGTCCAAGAGGACCGAGAGTGAGATGTCCCGCTGCGAGCTCAGGTTGTGAGCAGCGGTGAGGACAGAGAACCTTCTGGAAAACCCAGCTGCCCATGGAAGGTAAAGGCCCAGAGAGGTAAACTGGCTGACAGCATGGCACCCAGCACCATGGAGGGCCTGCTCTTGGGGGCCACTCTGGCTCCTGCAGGGTCGGAAGTCCCGCCCCAGCCCCCCCCCCCCCCCGCCTCCCCTGCAGAGTATCAGGGAGGTCGAGGGCGGGTAGAGTGTCTAGAATGCAGTTGTCAAGTTCAAGGACTGCCCCCTCCCCTCTGCTCATTTGCATGTGCGTGTGCGCGTGCGCGTGTGTATATATATTGCTTATTAGTGTCAGTGGCATTTGCATTTTAAGTGGATCGGTTTGTTGGGCAGGTTCTTTAAAGCCTTCGACTCGCAGGGAAGAAATTTCCCCCACCGTCATGTGGCCGCCGCTCGCGCCATAAACTCTGGGGCTGACAAGGGCGGACGGGTTCCAGGCGCAGGAAGGAAAAGGAGCTCCATCCGGGTGACCTTGGACGGGAAGGGGCCCACCCCGGGCCCTGGTGCCGCCCTCCCCCTCCTGCCCCACCGAAGCCTTGTCCCTGCTCACCCACCAGGATGATGTCCAGGCCCCAGGGGAGCGCGGGGTCTCAGAGGGAGCAAAGGGTTCCACTCGAGCTATCTGCGCCATCATCATCGTCTCCACCACCGGACCCGCTCCAAGCTCCCCACAAGCTCCCGAATCCATCTAGACCCCGCATCCATCCAGACCCCGCAAGGGGGGGGAGGGAGGAGAGAGAGAGAGAGGAGCCACCGGGGACCCACCAGGACCAAAGCCCCCACCTTAGGCATTTCAGTGTGCGGCCCCACCTCTCAGGCCCTTCTTACACTCAGCACCCGTGCCCCTGTCTCTGCTCTCAGCTTCCTTCTGGAAACTTCTTTGTCCCACTCTGTACTTACCCACAGCTGCCCTGTATTTTCAGAGTTGCTTGGCTGCCCAGCCCGCCTGGGAGGACGCTCAACACCCACCATCCCCACTCACACCTTGAGCTGAGGACCAGCCACATCCGGTCCCCTGAACATCTGCAGGGTCAACGCTCACCCTCCATCAGTCCTCCCCCCACTCCCCTACCCCCGGGGCTGGGACCCATCTCCCAAGGGAACCTGGTTGGCACTCCTGTCATTCTCCACCCCACCCCCAGTGCATATTAGTGGTACCCAGGGATCTCATCATGGTACCCGGCGTGCATTTCGCTCATGCACACGTTATACTTCAGTCTGATGAGCCTCCTGTTGCCTGCTTTGTCTCTCTGTGTCCTTAGGCCATCTTCACACATAGATGCAGTGCTTCTGATAACATGCGTCCTCCATCGTTCTCTTCCCCTCATCCCTCCAAACAGCCCTATTATCACTTGTGGTCAAAGTACTTTGTAGGCTTTTAACCCAAATAGGACCCTGAAAATTTGAGCTGGCTTTAAGAAGGGCAAAGAAGGAGATGAGGGAGAATGACAGAGGAGACAAACACGGCCTGCAGGCATGGAGGACGGCAATGAAAACGCCTCCGTACAACTTGTCTGTGCCCATCAACATGTCTTCCCCCCGAAAAAGAGAGGATTGAAGAGAAATAGACACTTCCCACGATCCAGTGACTCCCAATGGCAACACCTTACTATTAAAGCACGAATGCAACGAGAACACAAACCAAGAAGCAGCGCCTAAAGCTAGCTCGGCGTTGGGGGACACATGGAAACCGAGGTCTGAGGATGCCACTGGAAGTTGGCTTTCTGGTGGTTTAGTGGAGATAGTGGAGCTAGGAGTCTCATGGACTATCTTTCCTGGGCTGGCTTCAAACCACAATCTTCAGATCTCAGCCTCCTGGAGTAGCTAGGATTATAGGTGTGAGCCTCCAGCACCCAGCAAGATGGAGGTAGATAGATAGATAGATAGATAGATAGATAGATAGATAGATAGATAGATAGATAGATAGATTTTTCTTATTTATTTATAATATATGTCCATTATTTATCAACCAGGCAAAAGATGACCACAAATATAGATTATACAATGGAAAGCTAACCATGAAATCCCTCATGTACAGCTAGTAGCTAATAAAAGAATGTAGACAACACAAATGGTCAAGATCTCACCCAACTGGAGGAAGGCGGACATGTCAAAGCACGCATGAAGTGGTTATAAAAACTGACTCTGTGCTAAACCGCAGGGCTGGCCTCCGCAAACTCTGCTTCTGATACTTTTTAAGTACAAAATTTGACAACAAAGCCACACTCATTAAAATCCATATGTCTGGACATTTTCAAAGGTATACACACAAACGTTCCAAACAGGGAATTAAAACGAAAATTAGAAGATGCAAAGATAAATAAGTAATAACAAAGTTAATACCAAACAAACTTGCAGGGGTGTAATTAGTACACTTAGAAGAAAATCTATAGCTTTAATTACTTCCATCAGCATTAAAGAAAGACTCAAAATTAATGATGTGCCTACGATAGGAGAAGTCAAAGAAGAGCAACAGGATAAACTTAATGAAAATGAGGAGAAAATACTAAAGAAAAAAATTAAAGGCAGAAAATGAAGTTTAATAGAAAGAAATATTAAAGCCTAAAGTCAGTTCTAGGATTACATTTTTTTTTAAAAGAAGGCCATTTTTCCTCAAAAGATTAATCAGAGAAAAAGTAAAGGGCGCGTGTGTGTGTGTGTGTGTGTGTGTGTGTGTGTGTGTGTGTGTGTGTGTAGAAAGAGAGAAAGAGAGAAAGAGGGAGAGAGAGAGAGAGAGAGAAAGAAAATAGAGAAGAGAGAGAGGGGAGAGAAGAGAGGGAGGGGGAATGAAAAGACAAACAATATTAAGAATTAAAAAGAGATTATACCTGCAAAAGCTGCAATAATTAAAACACATGAAGAGAGGTTATGAAAAACTTGGTGATAAATTGTAAAACTTAGACAAAATGGATAAATTCTAGAAAAATACAACTCATCCTGGAAGCAGTAGAAAACCTGGAGAGTCTAATGACCTTTAAAGAAATTGAATTATTACTTTCAAATCTTCCAGGAAGGAAAAAAAAAAAAAAGCTAGATCCAAATGATTTATCAGCAACTTTTACCAAATGTTTTAGAAACCACTCTAGCAGATCATAAAAAATCAGAAACCCACCCCAGATGATATTAAAGGTGAACATCAACTTAATTTTGAAACCAAAGGTACAAAAAATAGCATCAGCAAGAAAAAAAAAATCAATCTAACCTTATGCAAATCCACAGAAGTTGGTACAGAGTAGACGGTTTTCTAGAAGCCAATTTCCAAGTGTCCTTGGTCTGTCCAGCCCAGGTTTAGTTGCTTCCCGTGTCATGGAGTATTACACAGTCGACAGCTCAACTCCTCAGAGCTACACCGCTTCCCTCTCCTCTGTTGAAATCCTAAGCCCAGGCCCTCAGAATAGGACTGAACTTGAGACAGAACCTCTAAAGACATGATTAAGGCCATCTAGGTCCACCCTAGTGTGTAATAGGATTGATGTCTGATAAGCCTGCCAACGCCATGATCTCTGACTTCCAGCCCATCCATCTATGGTGTTCTGCTAGGGGGCTCCTTGCCAACCCATCCACCATCATGCCTTCAACTGAAACTCGGTCACACGATCCAATCTCACCGCAAAGGAAGCTGGGTAACTGTTCTGCCTGGTGCCTGGGGAAAGTAAACAGGGGGTAAATGCATGGTGTGGCCTCTGCCTCGTGAGTACAGATATAAAAGGTCTTAAATAAAGTATCTCTAATTAACCAGTCTGGAAAGACAACCGACCCAACTACTAGGCAATAGGGGCAAAAAAAATGAGCAAAAAACCACAAATGGTCAACGGCGGGGAAAGAATGCCGGCTAGAGATGTAGGAAAGTCCTGAATCCTGGCGGTTACTTGGTGCATGTTGCCCCAAGCAATAGCATCTGCTTCTGTCTTGGGAAGCAGGAAAATGAAAAAGAAAACCCTACTGAGACAGCATTTCACACTTAGCAGATGGAAAGGTTGTCAACTGCAAGAGATGATGAAGGTAAGGACCCGTGGGGAGTCTTATTCTCCGTCGGGGGACTGCAGGCGTTGGTGCAATCGCTTTTGGAAACGTATATAGTGGTTTGTTGTAAGGATGGCTACTTCCTTACTCTAGGGCTTCACAATTCCACCCCTGGGTATAACCCTCAATACACAGAGCGATGCTTCTCAAACTCTGATGTGTATATCATGTAGTTAAGATGCAAATTCTGATGCACAGGCTCTGGAGCAGGAAGACCCTGAAACTCTGCACTGAGCTGTCCAAGCAATGGACCCCAAGAACCACACTTAGGGTCATAAGAGAAATCATATAAATCAATATTTACAGCCACATTCATAATAAGCTCCAATCCCACATTCCCACCAGCAGTAGACCGAGCAAATAAATTGTAGTTTATTCATATGCCGGGATACTACTTAGAAGTGAAAATGAATGAGCCATAACTATTCACATTAAAAATGGATAAATCCGACACATATATTCCAGAGTAAAAGAAGCCAGGCACGGAAGAAAATATACAGCATGGCTCCCTTATGCTATAAAGTTCAAAACTCAGGCAGAGCTAAATAATGTATTGTTTAGGAGTACCTCCGTGCCTGGTAAAACTTTGTAAAGGAGAGAAATAAAGAAATGATTGGTGTGAAACTCCGGGCTCTGGTTCGCCCAGGTAGAGGCAGAAGAATGGGAAGGTGTGTAAATACACGGGGGGCTTCTTCCCAAACCAGAGAGCTCTATTTCTTGTGCTCAGTGTGGATATATAGATGTTTTCGTTTATTATTATTCTTTAAACTGCATGTATACGTTTTATGCTGCCTTTAGAATAAAAGAAGTCACACGACGCCTTTTGGCGCTTAAGTCCCGAGTGCCTTGTAAAATAAAGCTAGTGAATTATAAGAAGTTGAAAGTTTGAGAAGCAAGGTTTTGCTCTGAAACACACACACACACACACACACACACACACACACACACACACACACATTTGCAAGTCTTGTACTGGACACCAGAGGAAAGGCAAGGGGGACCTGCCAGCTCTCTAAGTCTATGAACCCCGACTTCAGAAGAGGAAAAGGCGGAAGGGGGAGAGGAGACCCCCCCCCCCCCCGCAACTGCACAGCAGTCCCATCAAGGGCAGAGGTCAGGGAGGCTTTGACCGGGGTGGGGTAACTTCTCAGAGCAGCAAGTGAAGAAAGAAGGAACTGGCAGACGTAACAGGGGACACCCCCCCACACACCCTCTTCACTTCATCCGCTTGGGGGACACTCCCCAGAGCAGCTCCCCTGACCTTTCGGCAAACCCCTCCCTCAGCAGGGAGATGGAGCCAGGTGGCAGCTGGGCCCCTGACGCCTGTGCGGTCCTCCGGTCGGGTCCCAGAGCCTCTGGCTCCAATTCGGCCACAATGTGCCAGGCAAGTCCCACACCCGAGCCCCACTTCTCCCACGCCTGCCACCTCTCCCCCCCCCCATGCCCGAGTGGGGAGCAGATTGAACCTCAGCTGTGGGAGAGGCAAGACATAAATACATCCTGATGTGTTATTAGTGTCAATAATAGGAGCGCAATTATTTCCAGAGGAGTCAGATTCAATAAGAGGGACCGCAAACAAGCCTGCCACAGCCACCGGGGGAGCGACGTGGGGGCTTTTACGGCTGGCTGGCTTGGCGCTGCCCCCACCTTCTGCCCCAGGCCCTGCACCGCGTGGAGTAGTATAGGGCCCTCCGCCCTCGCGTAATCTCTCCCGACCCGCGGGGGGGGGGGGGGGGAGGCTGGAGCGTGCCCTAGTGTGAAAAGCCGAGGATGTGTGCAAGTCGCGAATAACGCCCACCCAGCCCCCTTCCGTAGAAATAAGGACTCAGGATACCAGGCGCTTCGGGGACCCGACACGCGGAAAACCCAACGTTTAATCTCAGGGTGGGGGTTTATATAGCAGTGATGACCAGCAGGAAGGGGCGGGATTTGGAGTGGCTAACTAGACGCGGCGATAGGCTGATTATGAGCTGTCCATCACGGTGACGTCACGGGACTGCCTCTATGGGCGGTCGTCACATCCCACAGGACCGCCCCCTGGGTTCCGCCCGCCGCCATCTTGGCGTGCACGCGGTCCCAGGCGGGAGGCGGGGCTAGCAGCCACGTGGCCCCAGGCCAGGAGAAGAGGCGGGCCTAGGACCGCCTTTTAAAGCTATAGGCGGTGCCCAACAGAGTAGGAATAGGAGTCCTACGTGCGAAGCTCGGGGAGAAGCGCCTGTCAGCAAACTCAGAGCCCTCAGCAAAGCCTGGCCGCACAACCTTGCCTCCCGGAAGCCCCTCTGGCTTCCCTCTGGCCCCTTCTCCCCACGCTGTGATTCCACTAAACGTGGCGTTCTCCCCAGATATAGACCAGGAGGCCCCAGGGCTCGGGGGAAGCGTGCAGGGCAGGGAAGCTGGTTCCAGCAGGGCTCAGGGCTGGCTGGGCTGACAATCACGTGCTTCGGTGGCCTCCGAGTGGACTGGGCCTGGAAGGAGCCATTCCTTCCTTCCCATCCCTGGCTGTGTTACCCTGAGGATGTTTCTCAGCCATCCTGTGCCATGTCTTCCTCATCTGCAAACTGCAGATTCTACCAATCCATGCCTTGTGGACGTCAAGTGAAGTAGCACCGGCCAGGCCTGTTATTAGACACGCTCACAGGAAAGATAGTTCTGTGGGGTAGATTAAAGCCGCCCACCCCGGGTTGCAGTCCGGGCTCTGCCACTGTATAGGTGTGTGACCTTGGATGACCTTGGGTGGGCTGGAACTGTGTTGAGACAAGCAAGGTATCTTGATTTACCCAGAGGCACATCTCTCTGTCACTCCCTTACTCTGCCCCTGTGGAATAAGTCGCTGGGTTTTCTGTGTCCAGTAGGAACTGAGAAATGAACGGTGTAGGGGATGGCTATACCTTTAAGACCTGGGACCACCTGGCTGCTAGCCACTCCCATCTCCTTCCGGGTTCTACCGGAAGAGATGCCAAACCAGCCCCGCCTCTCGTCTATGAGCACATGTGCCACCATGGCGCCGGCTGAGCCAGGAGGCCGAGCCAAGAGGCCGGGCCTCTGCGGGAAGTTCCGTGACATCACCGTGATGGACAGTTCATTAGCCAATCGTTAATACCCAGTTAGTCCCTCCTCTTCCTGCCACCATTACTGTTATATAAACCCCTCCTTGAATAAAACCCTTTGGAAGCCGGTAGACCATCGGACGGCTCCCCCAAATTCTCCGTGTCCAGTGTCTGCTCTTAAACGTAAGGGGGGCTGGGGATGCCGGTGGTTTCGGCAGCCCCATCCCAGCTCAGCTTAGCCCGACCGGGACACGCTCTGCCCTCCCGCTGACGGGAGTAGTGGCACAGAGCCGAGTGTCCCCCACAATTAAAGGCTTGACGTCTCCCCAGGGGAGACATGGAAATTTAGCCCGACAGAACAGTAGCTACTTGTTTCAGTCAACTTCTCCCTGGAGCAGTCATCTACAGAACAGACTGCTAAGATACTATCTAAAAAGAGTAAAAAATAGCTACGGGTTGGTGGCTCACACCTGCCATCCTAGCTACGCAGGAGTCTCAGATCCGAGGATCGTGGTTTGAAGCCAACACAGGCCATAAAGTCCACGAAACTAAGTCTTAAGCTCCAACTAGCCACACAAAAAAAAGCGCCAGAAGTGGCAGCGTGGCTCAAGTGATAGAGTATCAGCTGTGAGCTAAAAAGCTAATAAGCAAGATCACCCTGGACCTAAAGTCAGTACTGGCACAGAAGAAAAAGTCCAGAGCTGGGAATGTGGCTTCATGGTAGAGTGCTTGCCTAGCATGCATGAGGCCCTGGGTTCGATTCCTCAGCACCACATACACAGAAAAAGCCAGAAGTGGGGCTGTGGCTCAAGTGGCAGAGTGCTAGCCTTGAGCAAAGGAAGCCAGGGACAGGGCCCAGGCCCTGAGTTCTAGCCCCAGGATTGGTTAAAAAGAAAAAGAAAGAAAAAGAAAGAAGAGCCCAGTTGAGGCCACCTGGTGAGCTTTGGGAAGGCTCCAGGGGAAGATGAACATGGCCGGGCCCGAGACCTTGGTGTGGCACTGAGTCTTCTCCACCAGCCAGCTCCGTTACCCGGCCGTCCATTCCTGCCCCTTGAAGATTCAAAGCACTCAGAATAAGCAGGTGATCAAAGGCACCCACGGAGAAGCTCCAAGCCCAGGAGGCCTCCAGAAGCACATGAAGTTCAGCCTCGGTTCTCGCTGGCCGACCCACTTGGGGAAACCACGTGGCCCTTTTTTCATGGCGCAACCTCACTCCTTTGCCCTCCCCTCCCCTCCCCTCCCCTACCCCCCCCCCCAGCCAGGACCCTCTTTCCTGTAGACTCAGAAGTGAGAGAGAAGAAGGTCAAGGGTGCAGAGAAAGCAAAGCCTTCCCCCTCCGCTGGCTTTCCTCCACTTTCTTCTTTAAAAAGGATTAAGTGTTCTCCTGGCTGGCCGCTGCTGACCTGGGACTTGCAGGGAATTTGCATGGGGCACGCCCTCCGTGCCAGGCCCCGCCCCCTGCCCCCTTGCCCCCATCCCCCTCCCCACCCCTGCACAAAGGCTGCCTGCCCTATGTTCTCCCTGGGCCTTTCTGGCTGAATTTTAAACAGGGTTTTAGAGAGCTTGTGGTGACAAGGGTTCTTCAGAGTCTTCTAAATCATAACACACCGAACCCAAAGAGGGCCATTTCTTTTCCCAACAATGATTTTGCTCACCCTAGTTCAATGATTTGTCCAGCCTGGCCATGAGCTAAGAGACATTGGGAAAGAAAAAAATAAAAAAAAGTGAAACTTCCCATGCACAATTTTCCCTTCCCAAGAAATCACTCCGTCTCTCCCTCCCTCCACCCCTCCCCTCTCTCTCCCTCTCTCTCCCTCATAAACTAATAAAGCAAAGCCCACAGCCGCTCAACCCAGAGCAGAGAGGGGAGCAGCCAGCCGTATTCACTACAGAGAGTGAGTGCAAATTCACTTACTGCTGATTTTCAAAGGAATGAAGTGTCCCTCCCTGCCACAATATTGGGGGGTTTTTTTGGTCAACACCAAATGGACCCTCTGGGTTTGTAATTTGGCAAAGCTGTCAAAACAGTCAGATCCGGAACCCCACCCCAGCCCAGCACCCCCACACAGAGGCTTGCTCCGGACAGAAGTCCCTAGGGGTAGGAAGAGGGGTTGGGGGGGACAGCTGGGCATGGAGCCCCAAGCTTTGCCCCAAACAAGGGGGCATCCTCAACTGTACAAGCCACCCCAGGGACACCAGGCTGCAAGTCACGCATGGAGCTGCAAAGACAAAGATGTCTGCGCACACGCAATTACACGCACACACGCACACACACACACACAATTCCAGGCTGCTCTCTGGGATTTCACAGCCCTCCCCGCCTCCTCCATGGCTTTCTGCAGCCCAGACATGAAAACTATGCCCAGAATTCAGGCTGGATACAAACCCCACCCAAGGCCGGGCACAGACGGGTTATGGAGGCAGAAGGCCGGGATACACCTGCTCCCGCTCGCCCTTTGCAGCGCTAGTTTTCCATGCCCGGGACTACAGCTCGTGCTTGTCATTCTACCTACTCAGGAAGCAGAGATCAAGGGGGACTGTGAGTCAAGACCAACCTGGACCAATCAACGGGGTGTCTGTCTATAATTCCAGCTACTCAAGAAGTATAGACAGGAGGATCAAGGGGACTGAGGCCAGCCCAGGATAAAAAATGCAAGATCCTATCTGAAAAATAACTATATAAAATGGGGATGGGGGGGAATTTAGCTCAGTGGGAGAGCACTTGCCGGGCCAGTACAAGGCTTTGAGATTGGGCTGAGACAAGAAAAAACAAAGCAAGCAACAAAATCAAGACAAGGGTAGGGTTGGGCTCAAGAATGAGTGTCTGCCTAGCAAGTACAGGGTCCAAGAAAGACAAGAGACAGGGAGAGGGAGGAGAGAGAGATGGGGAGGAAGGGACAGACGGAGGGAGGGAGGGAGGGAGGGAGGGAGGGAGGGAGGGAGGGAGGGAGGGAGGGAGGGAGGGAGGGGAAAGCATCTTCAGTTTGTTCTAGGCCCTCCAAGGCACCAGGGATTCACGTGCAGGAGTTTCTGAGAGGCCTGCTCTGGGAAGAATGTCTGTTCTGGGCCCAGAATATCAGTCAGGCTCCTTGGAGTTACCTACAACAGAAAATCAAGTCTAACTCGCTTGAGTTTGGTTCAAGCCAAAGGAGCTGGGGTACTCGGTTTCCATGGCTGCCAGAATTACAGCAAACTTTGTGGCTGGAAACAACCGGTGCTGGTTCTCCTTCAGTTCTCGGGGTCACAAGTCCCCAATGAGTCTGTGCGGCTAAAGCCGGGGCGTCTGCAGGGCTGCCTGCTTTCCAGAAACTGCCGGAAAGAATCCATTCCCTTGCCTTTTCTAGCTCCTAAACATGCTCACATTCCCAATAATGTCAGACCTGACCTCTGCTTGTTACAGCTCCTTCTCAGACCCTAACCCTTCCGCTCCCCCTTGTAATTACCCTGAGTGCACTCAAATGATCCAACAGCACATATCCATCTCACTTACCCATATCTGCAAGGTCTCTTTTAATATGGGAATGGACATATTCAAAGAACTCTAGGGAAGAAAATGTACATCTATCTGGGGGACTGCTTTTTCTTTCTTCCTGCCATACCACAGGGAGATGGATTTCAGGCATGGGTGGATCCAGGTGCTTAAAAGTCCCATCTGAGTCTTTCATCTCTAACTCTGCACTCTGCTTGCTTGGTTAGCCTTAATCTCTTGCCATTTCATAAAGCCTTTCTTCTTGTCTCTAAGAAAAATACTTCCTGTGGCCCTAAATCGTAGCGTTACAGGTTAGTAGATGACTTGGGAGGGGGAAAAATAAAGTCTCCCTTCTCTCTCTTTATCCTCCGTCCTCTATGTAGACCCCTCGAATTAAACTAGGCTTCCTGGGGTACTTGCAAAGAAGGATACTGAGTAGAGAATATGACATCCTGAAAGACAGCCAGGCTGGGGGCAAGTCCATCCAATTTGTCTGTTAACCAGCGTGCGCCTATTTCCTCCTAACACCAGCTACCAAATGTCCTCGCAGCAGAGTCTTAAGCCATGCAGAGGCCCTGCAGAGGCAGAATTCCCAGAATGCCCAGTGCCCTGTAGCTAAGCAGGACCTTCGGAGGGAGGGAGGGAGGGAGGGAGGGAGGGAGGGAGGGAGGGAGGGAGGGAGGGAGGGAGGGAGGGAGGGAGGGAGAGCTAAGCAAGAACGCAAGACCCTGAATTCAGATCTCAACACCAGCACCAAAAACAAATGAACCAAAAAATCCGCTTTTTTCTTCCCTCTCAGGGTCCCTGGTGGAAAGACCGACATGATGGTGTCCCTCGTGTTAACAGAACCAGAGGGAAGGAAACCTGTTTTCCCCCTTTGATGATTCAGTTCACACTTGCGCTCCACGGGGGCTCCGAGATAGAAACACAGGAGGGCTCCCCAGAACACAGCTCGCACCCCAGCCCTGTGCCAGTCTCGAGACTTGGGAGGAATCAGCAGCTGGCTGGGAATACAGCGTGGCGGTGCTGTGCTCGCCTAGCGAACGCGTGAGGCCCGGGGCGCCGTCCCCAGCACCAGAGATAGGAAGAAATGAAGACCAGCAGAGCATAACCAAGTCCTCCCTGCCCTGGGGTGCGGAGGAGCCTGAACTGGGGGGGGGAGGAGGAGGGGGAGAAGGCACCTTCCAAACATGGCTTTGCCCTCCCACGACCCTGTGTAATCCACTCACTTCCTGCAGCAGGTGAATCATTCCGGAACCCCCCCCCACCCCCCCCGCTTCCCCACTGTGGAACACCCCAATCCTCTGGTGTTCTAGTCCCTTCTACAGAATGGCAAAGCCCTTCTCTATGAGCCGCACGCTAACGCACCTCCACATGACATCCCGTAACCGATACAATGGAAACGCCACGTCAATCGCCTGTGCATCCTTCTTTAGGAAAGAACAACCACACCACCCCCCCCCCCCCAACACGCCTGTACACAGTCAGTTGGTATGTCATTTCTTTTTGAAGATGGGAGCTGGGTATCCGTGGCTCCTAGCTACTCGGGAAGGCTGAGCTCGGAGGAGGATTGTGGTGTGAAGCCAGCCCAAGTAGAGAAGTCCACAAGAGTGGAGCTGTGGCTCAAACAGCAGAGCACCAGCCTGGACCCAAAAAAAGCCAAGCCCGAGCGCGAGTTCAAGCAAGCGCTCTGAAGTCAAACTCCAGTACTGCACACACACACACACACACACACACACACACACACACACACACACACACACACACGTTGATGTTATTGTTGTTTATTTTTTTGGGTGGGGGGGAGAGATGGGGACTGAGGAATGTCTCAAGTTAATAGAATGAATGCCTAGCATGCAGAAGGCCCTAATCAGTCCTCAGTATAACACACACGCACACACACGCACAATTTTTTTTTTCTATCTGAGGTTGGGTGAAGTCATAGAGAAGCTGTGGACACAAGGAGGTGTCTGTGTGTGCTCACACTCATACATATATGTAGGTAAGTGTACACCCCACCCATATACTTATGGGTACATGTATGTGCACAGCTAGCCTTCTTTCAGGTGAGTGTGTGTGTGTGTGTGTGTGTGTGTACATGCCAGTACTTGGGCTTGAACTCAGGTCCAGGATGGTCTTCCTTAGGCTTTTTCGCTCAAGGCTGGTTCTCTACCACTTGGGCCTCCACTTGCGGATTTTTGCTGGTTAATTGGCAGTAAGAGTCTTTGAACTGCAGTTCTCAGATCTCAGCCTCCTCGTAGCTGGGATTGCAGGCGTGAGCCACCAGTGCCCAGCTCACTGTTTGTTTTACTAAATTAGACCCTCTATTCCGTCTCTAGTGTCTTGCCTTTCTCACTCAGCAATACGTTGGGGAATGCTCTGGTGTACTTCTAATTAATTGTTTTCAATAATGAATAACACCGCTGGTGTGAATGTTCTGTAATTTATGTACCCAGACCTCTAGTGTGACTATCCCCTGTTTTTTTTTTTCTTTTTCCCACAGTCACTAGCATAGAAATGTGTTATACTTCTGCCCTTATGTTCCTGACTCAGACAATTAAATAAAAAATCTCCCAACATTCGTGTCTATGGGAGAAAGCACCCGGCTGTGATCGTCTCCCACCATGTCGAGCTGGCCTACGGCTCCAGCCGCAGACACAGTCTGGTGGCCCGGTTCCACTCACATCTGAGCGACGGCTGTTTTCATTCCCTTGGGTGCGCTGTCTACGTGCAAGGTGGGATGAGGTGAGCGGTCCGAGGCAGGGCCCCTCGGGGAGCCCCTTGCTCTATCAGAAAGATAGAACTAGACAGGCGAGTCCTGGCTCTGCCATTGAAGTTGGTCACCTCCGGCCGGCCGCTCCAGCTCCTAGGTACCTAGCGCACAGACAATTCACTAGGATACTGCACGCCCAGCTCCTGGACCCCTGGGGTACCCCACCCCCACCCCATGGCGCTGCCCTAACCCCCAGACATGCTGACGCTCCAAGGGGGAAAGTTCAAGTGAACCAATGGTGCTGTTGGAGCCCAATGGTCTGGGAAGCAAACAACCAGGTTGAGGGAACTAGCCTGTGCCTGCCGGATAGGGGCTGAAGTTGGGGAGCTAGTGGGGTTCAAGGACCAGGGAAGGGGCTCTAGACTGAAGCCCGGTCTCCTAGTAAGTACAGCCTTCTTTAGTTTGGACGTGGAACACACCCCCCCCCCCAAAAAAAGGCCCATGTGGAAATGTCTTGGTCCCCAACTTGGCACTGCCGTCGGGAGGTGGAGGGCTCTTTAAGAGGCGGGGCCTCATGGGAGGTTGGGGGGTTTCCTCTGAGGAGGGTTAGCTAGGTTGGGGGGGGGGGAGGCCCCTAGGAGAGGATGAGTGCTTTTGGGCAGACAAGGAAGACTAGTGTTCTCTCTCTCCCCCCCCCGCACTTTTCCACCTCCTCTTCTTCATCTCCCTTCTTCTCTTCTTCTTTCACCTCCCCCCCCCCCCCCACGTGAAGACACAGCAAGACACGGACTGTCGTCTGCAAGCCCCAGAGGCAGCCTTCTGCAGAACCAAAGCCCTTGCTACCTGGCCTTTGCCAAGACTTGCAGTCTTCGGGACTGTGAGAACCGGAACGGCTCTCGCGGCTCTCAGTGGTATCGTGGCCATCTTAGACAGCAGCCCGGCCTTTCCCTTGGAGGGATGGGAGAAGGAAAGCCCAGGGAGTGTAGCAAGTACACCTAGTTGGTGCCCTGCCGGAGAAGACCTTGATAGCCAGCACACCCCCGCCTGAGCGACTGGCGTGTTCTCCCCGGGGGAGGACCGGGGCCAGGCACAGGGAAAGGTACGCGGAGCACTGCCCGGGCACGGATGGGAAGAGAGACCAGCGGCTTCCAGAACCGGAGGAAAACCGTGAGCCACCTCCGCACCCCCCACACTCCAGCTGCTGCCCGAGTCAGAACCCCCCCCAAATCCCACCAGCGAGGTGGCTGTTAATTACTCAGACCCAAGGGACTCCATCCATTCATTAAAAGCCCTGAAGTGGAGTCACGTTAATGGCCGGCCGGGCCGTTCCTGCCCCTTGAGGTAAGATTTATCGCCCAAACTTACATTTTATCGCGTACAACCGAATAAAAATGATCGATTTCCCTGCCCGCCTTACAGCATCCTTCTACAGTTATTAAAGTCTCTAAAAATGTTTTCTTTTAAAAAAAAAATAAAGGAGTAAAGGTAGAGAGGTAGAGAGAGCACAGACAGCCCAGGAGAGGCCGGGGCGGCCGGCTTGCCGGGGGGCCGTCCATCTTGTCAATTCCCGCCCCGCAACCTTGAGGTCCCCCAAGTTGCTGCTCCCGGTCCTGATTTACAATTTGCCAGCCAGAGAGACGGAAATACCTAACTTCCTTGTTGGAGGCGAATGCTGAGAGACTCTGTGTGTGTGTGTGTGTGTGGTGTGTGTGTGTGTGTGTGTGTGTGTGTGTGTGTGTACGCACACCTGTGCACACACCAGCCCCAGACTTAAACTCAGAGCCTGGGCACCGTCCCTTACGCTTCTTTTGTTCAAGGCTGGTGGTGCTCAGCCACTTGAACCACGCACGCTGCCAGCTTTGTTTGGCGCGGCTAATTGGAAGATAAGCATCTCACAGGCTTTCCCGCCAAGCTGACTTTCACCTGGGATCCTCAGATGTCCCCGGCGGCGTGGGGAGGATTACAGGCACGAGCCACCAGCACCGGGCTAAAGCTGTTTTAAAGTCACGCCACTCAGAACTCATGACGAGGTCAGCCTGGTGTCTCTGCAAGCTGTTCGTTCGTTCGCTCAGGCTTCCTGGACTTATGTCCGGGGCAATATGGCCATCTGTCCACACTTAGCTCATCAGTTCACTCGGGCAGTTCCACTCTCATTTCTGGAATCCTGACATTCTCCTGCGAGCGCGGGGGGGGGGGGGGGGGAGGCGGGAAGGGGGGATGGATGGAAGCTCCGTGCTATCACTTCAGGGGATGGTTGAGGGAGGGTTACCGCGCCAGGAACAGCAGCGCCCGCCCCCCCCCCGCCCCCGCCGCCGTCACTCCAGCCTTCCAGAGTTGGCGAGGAGAAGTGAGCACTCTGTCAGGGAGTATTTTCTTCCCGTGGCCTGGAAAACAGCCATGCATCTGTCTCGGGCCATTTGACTCGAGCTCCCAATGCCACCCTTAACAGATACCTCCATCAGACCTGGCTCACAGGCGATCTATAAGCCATTAACCAGGCGCGAGCGGGCCTCCCGCTGGGCGGCCTCTGTGGGCGTGATGGCAGAGGGGGCCGGAAAGTGCAGTGGAGGCCCAGGGCCCCCCCCCCCCCCCCGCTGGTGACCACGGCCCAGGGCCTCACGGGAGGGGGCGTGGCCACCTCCCACCCCTCACCTTTCCAGGCCTGGGGGTCGGCTGGGTGAGATCAAAGCGGGCTCCAGGGCTCAGATAGCAGCAAACAGCAGGTCCGTGCCCACCCGTAGGATGCGGGCCCTGGAAGGGGGCACCGGCAGAGCACGCCAGGCTGGTCCTCAGAGTCGGCCTCGGGGCATTTCGGGAGGTCCACGCCCCAAGTCTGAACTCCCTGCCCCCAGAGCCCATGACTATGGACTCCATCTGGGGACCCCAAACCCGCCAATTCCTGCAAGGAGAAGAGGACGGCGGCTAGCGAGGACTGGACCGGCCCAGCTTCAACGTGCTTCCATGCTGGAGCTCATCTCCGTCCCCCAGGCCCCGGGCTATCAGGGGGTGCGCCCACCCCACTGTTGGCTCTGGGTCTTGTGTGCTTCGCCTCGGTATTCCTGAGAGATGGAAAGGAGGGATGTGGGAAGGGAAGAAGAGAAGGAGAAGGAGGGGAGAAGAGGAAAGGCGGGGGGGAGAGAGAGGAGGGAGGAGGAAAGGAAGGGAGGGGAGGGGGAAGGGGAAGAGAGGGGAGGAGAGGGAATGGGAGAGGGGAAAGGAAGAAGGGAGGGCGGGAGGGAAGAGGAGGAGAGGGAAGGGGGAGAGGGGAGGGGAGGGGAGGAAGGGAAGAGGAGGAGAGGGAAGGGAAGGGAAGGGAAGGGAAGGGAAGGGAAGGGAAGGGAAGGAAGGGAAGGGAAGGGAAGGGAAGGGAAGGACCTGTAGGCTCCTATCAATACTTCTTTCTAGAACATTGCAAAGGGCTCTGAAAGAAGCAGCAGCATCCGTACGGTTCTAGCACCTTCCACGCAGCAGTGCACCTAAGGCCATAGACTCTGGCTTGGAAAAGCTCCTCTGTGGGCCGATGAGCATCCTCACCTTCAGAGTCTGGTTCTAGAAGCTTCTTCCCACCTCTGCCCCCGAGCCTTGGGCTGATTCCCCTGGACTGAGTGGCAGTCCCACCCCTTCTGTCTGGAGTGTTCTCTGACAGCACCACCCCTCGTTCGCTCCACCCAGCTCGACTTCGAGGTGGTCACCCAAGTGAACACTGGCTTCCGCACCGTGTGCCGCGTCCATCTTTAACCTTGCGATCCAGATACGCAGCCTGCGGCCGGGGTTTCTGCCCTGTGCTCCTCCCCAGACAACTGGATTCGGACCAGCCCCATCCCTCACCAGGCCTCCTTTCTGCTCAGGGTGTCTCAGTGGTTGTCAAGGTGCCCCCAGGGACACCGGGATCCCCATGTCCTCCTCCATCCCTCCCCCGTGCCCACCCAGGCTGGCCCGCGATTGCGGCACACTTGCCCACAGGAGGCCTGTGCTTCGCCTCTATCGCGGTTGGATTCCAATTCCTGAGATTAAGGCGCCTGCTACTATCCCCTGACGGGCCCGAAACAGGTCTCAGACCTCTCGCCTGCCCATGCCGCCCCGGATGGCAGCCAGGTGGACCCTGATCACCTCGGACCAGGTGGAGAAATGGAGGCGTCAAGGGCAGAAGAGCCGGGAAGCCCAGGGGCTCACTCACACCTGTGATCCTAGCTACTACAGAGGCTGGAGATCTGAGGATCGCAGTTCAAAGCCAGCCTGGGCAAAGAAATCCGTGAGACTCTTCCCTCCAATTCATCACCAAAACAACAACAACAAAAAAAAAAAACCAGCCAGAAGAGGGAGCATAGCTCAAGCGGTAGAGCACCGGCCTTGAGTAACAAATCTAAACAAGAGCACCAGGACCTGAGTTCAAGACCCAGGACTGGTGCAAAGAAAACAAAAAGGCAGAAGAGACACCACAAGCCCCCCACCCCCGCCCCATTTGGGTGGCGGCGAGGCCTTGGGGTTGCCTGTCTATCCACCCCCATGGCCAGGGTGGGCGGCCGCCACAGCCCCGGGATTGGAAGAACACAAAGAGTAACAAGGCGCCAGCGGCCGCGGCCCAGTGGCCCCTCCCCACGCCTCCTCTTCCCACATCAACATTCAATCATCTCTCCCATTCACTCCGGCCTTCCATTTTTATCTTTAGGCTGCCTGTGAAAATTGGTGTGAAATCAAAAAGGCAACTCTGACTACAGATGTAATCAATTGATTTGGCAGGTGGCCTACCGACGGCCAGGAAGGACAGAGCCAGTTTTCAGTGTGGACAGCACACCAACCCCCCCTCCCCCCCCACCCCGCAACCCACCCTACCTCGTTTCCCTCTGTCTGTGTCCTCCCTCCCAGCTCCCCTCTCCCCTTTCTTCTAGTCTCCCTTCCTATCAGCCTGCCTTTGATCTTGTTATTGTCTGCCTGGTATATAATGGAAATCAGCCAGCCCATGAGCCTCCTGCTTCCTTTATTATTATTGTTTTACAGGAGAAGGGAAGGAAGATCAGGGGTCTGGCTTTCCCAGCATCCCAGGGACCTGTCAATCATCCGAGGGAGGTGGGATCAAGTCCAAGGCCCAGAAGGAGCTCCGCCCCCTCCCCGCCCATCCCAGGGAGGAGTCTGTCCATAGAGCTAATCTCAGTATTTGGACCAAATCAAAGAAGAAGCAACCTGTGACAAGAAAAGCATAGGGGTAAGCACAAGAAGACTTAACTAGAATGCGGGGATCCTGAAGCCGGAGGGCCAGCACCTTAAAAACTCACGTGTTACACAGCGGTCCTCTCAGTGGGGTTCCCTGGGCACCCAGGGCAGCACCACCAGGACAACCAGGAAACTTGTTAGAAATGCAAAGTTCTGGCCAACCCCAACCCGGCACCAGGTGCTCCCATCCTGAGCGACTTAGTATCTCAGAACGCTGGTGACTCAGCCCTCCGGTGTAGGCTGAGACTAGCAGCGGAAGTCAGGGGTGGCCAAGTAAGAGGGAGAAAGAAAAGGTTTCCAGGCCCAGAGTAGCATGTGCCAAGGCCCTGAGGCTGGAAATCTGCTGAGATGAAACCGGCATGGCTGAGGTGTAGCCAAGGAAGGTGAGCCCAGGATGAGAGAGTCTGAATTTGCAAACCCTGAGAGACAACCACAGAGTGTGGATTTTCCCTAAGTCCACCAGGGCCTCCTAGAAGGTTCTGAGCAGAGGAATGACTCCATGCAACGTCCATATCAGAGTCCCATGGTCTCAGAGCAGGCCCCCGGCTGTTCCTGGGGCCCTCCTGGGCCCCCTTGCCCCTGCCGGCCGGGCTCCCCCCGGGCCTCCGAGGAGAGGGCGCCCCCGTGAGGCTCACAGAGGACGGTGCGGGCCATGGTAACAGAAGGGCTTTCTTCCCCTTCTGTGCCTTTTGATTTCAGAGGGGATTTTTTCCAACTGTCTGCATATATTATTCCTGCCTTTTTTTTTTCAAAAGCCAATAGGGAGCAACTAAACAATGGGATTATAGGGTTTCTTTTCCTTTTTCTGCTCTGCAAGTTTCGGCACTTTATGAAATACAAACAGTCAAAATGGTATCAAGCCAGTATTTATCAACTACTGTTCAGTGCCAGGCACTTTGATGAGTGACTTCACTCTTGTTAAAAAATATTTACTCAGTACCTTGCTCTGCCCCCAGGCAGTGTGCAGGCCTGGGGGGCGGGGGGGGCAAAGGAGGGAGGGAAAGTGGAGGAGAGAGAGCGAGAGAGAGAGAGAGAGAGAGAGAGAGAGAGAGAGTGCATTCTCCCTCAGGGAGCTGCCATCTTGTGGAGAGTCAGCCAGTACACACATCTAGAACAGACTCTGAGGGCTGAGGGCATGGCTCAAGAGGTGCAGCAGTTGCCTAGCAAGTACGAAATTCTGAGATCACACTCCGCTGCCGCCAACGACTCAACTAAACGAAAGAGCAGAGCCAGCTGGCCTGGCGGCCCAGGCCTGAAATGCATGCACTTGAGAGCATCAGGCGGGAGGACCACAAGTTCAAGACCAGCCTGAGCCACCTAGCCAGACACTGTCAAGGAAAGAAACCCGCGAATCCTGTCTGTCAGAGTGTGTCAGGAATCCCTGAGGAGGTAGAGGGGGGCAGAGACGAGGAGAGTGAGAGAGTGCACAGGTGCAGGAGGGGCAGGAGGGTAGAGAGCGAGGTGACCATGGGCAATCGGAGGTGAGTGAAGGAGCGAGCAAGAGCCCACAGGACTGCCACACGTGGTCTGAGGGTGGAGGGGGAGAGGAGGAGGGGGGGCGTGAGGGAAGGGGGGGCTGGGGTGGGGAATCTGGGTGGGGGAGCTGGGGTGGGGAATCTGGGTGGGGGAGCTGGGGTGGGGATCTGGGGTGGGGAGGCTGGGGTGGGGAGCTGGGGTGGGGAGCTGGGGTGGGGATCTGGGGTCGGGGATCTGGGGTGGGGAGCTGGGGTCGGGGATCTGGGGTGAGGAGCTGGGGGGGGGCCCTGGCGTTTGGGTGAGATGGCGTGGGAACCCGTGGGCTTGGGTGGGTGGCACAGTGTGGAAGGCGGTGGGCATGGACAGCATGTTAAGAGCGGCCTGTGGGCCCAGAGGCGGCGGCTCACACCTCCAATCCTCGCTCCTCCTCCCTGGGAGGCTGGGATCTGAGGAGTGTGATTCAGAGCCGGCCCATGAAAACTCCATCTTCAGCAAAAAAGTTGGCCCGGAAGCCTGGTTTACGTGGTGGAGCCCAAGCGGAAGGAGCAAGCCCAGCAAGCAGGAGGCCTTGAGTTCAAACCCCACCACCAACCAAAACAAACGTGTTTGTTTGTTTGTTTTTAAGTCTGTGAAAGGAACAGGCAGGAATGACCACCAGATGGTGGTCAGAGGTGGCGAGGGGGGATTCCTGCTGGAGGATGGGGCTTCCGGGACCACACGGATGTTTTTGTAGCCATTGGAGGAAGGTTGGAGCTCTTCCCCGGGGCACAGGATGAGGGCAGTTCTGCCCAGCCAATGGGAAGTCCTCGAGCCAGCTGCCGCTCAAGGAACACATCACAGGGAGGGCCGGCCGGATCCCGCCCCTCCGCCCTCCACCCAGCTCTGTCATGAGTTGGGAGAAGCCCAGATGCATGATCTGGACCTGCCATCCGCCTGGGACCCTTGGGTGGAGTGGGGTGTGCATCACCATGGTCCCCATAAAAGGACACGTAAATGGCACATTTCCACGGCCACCTTGAAACCTTGCGGAAGAGACACGCGGTAGGCCGTTGGATATACGAGAGCCCGGTGCAACACAAGGGCCATGCTAGAGATAAAAATTTAAGAGGCTTCAGCTTATAAACGGTATTTAAAGACACGAGAACAGAAGAGCAAGTGCAGAGCTGGCAAAGACACGGCAGAGGGACTCGTACCCCACTTCCGGACAATCATCGTGTAGAAGGGGAGCTGAGCTTGAGGGGAGGGGGCTTGATGGAGATCAGACCCCGCCGAACCCCTGAAGAGGAAGATAAGACAGACTGGCTGGGGACCGAGGTACTAGCCGATGGGTGGTCCTGTCGAAGTTCCAGGGGCCAGGCAGGGTGGGAAGGGAAGTTAGGCAAGACCTCAGGCTCGTGTGGAAGGCTGAACCCCCGCGAGACGGACAGCAAGAAGGGGTACAGGCTGCACGGGCCTCTACGGGAGGCCGGATCCCAGGCACATGGCTGGGCAAGTTACAAGACCTCCCAGAACTTCAGCTTCTCTTGTCTCCCAACCCAAGACACACATGATGCTAGACAAGGAGGCAGGGCCCATACCCCAAATCGTCATCCCCTGATCTCTACCTCCCAAGTGGCTAGGATTTCAGGCCTGAGCTACCAGGCAGTGCCTGGCTTTGAGATGAGGAAGATTTTAAAGCATTGTAGGTGGGGTTGACAGTGGAGAAGGAGGACCAAGGCTTCAAAAGGTGGGGGGGTCCTTCGCAGTGGATCGGCGTGGATTTTCAACTGCGGGCCCCCAAGGGTGAGGGTCTCCAGTCCCCTGCTACCCAGGCCGGAGCTCGCGTGGGGGCACAGTTCCCTTCTGCCCGGCAAGGGTGAGGGGAAAGGCACAAGGCAGACTCTGCAGCAGCCCCCACACAGTTCCCGTGGCATGCTGAGGGGTGACCTGGGGTGCTTCCAAGTCCTCCCTCTCCCCCCCCCCCACACCCCAGGACCCCAAGGAACTGTCATCATCGAGGTGTCACAGCTGGGGAGACGGAGGGGCACAGAGAGGTGCAGCCGCTTCTAGGGAGCTCACAGTGGGGGACACTGCCCCAGAACCCGGCTCTTCCAGGCCCCCTTCCGGGTGCGTTCCCCAGGTGAGAACCTGCCCTCCCATCTCCCCACTTCCGCCCTCCTCCTCCTCCTACCTCCCACTCCCTCCCTTCCTCTCCCTCCTCCCATCCTATCCCCTCCCCCCTCCTATCCCCTCCCACCACCCCAATCCATCATCAACATGCTGAAGTGGTGAGGTCCCCATGGCAACGGCTCTGATGCCAGAACCAGGGCAGGGAGAAGGGGGACAGCCCCGCTTCCCCCCTAAACCCCCAGCTGGCGGAGCCTGTCTTTAAGAGAACCAAGCCGCCAGAGGGCCACTGGAAGACAGGCACAGCCCAGAGCCTCCTCCTGCCCTGGGCCTCCTCCTGCCTTCCTGCATGGCCTGCCACTGCTGGGAGGGGTGGGTGCCCTGGTCACCTCTGACCCCATCCACCTGTCAATGGGGTCACCTCTGGCCCCGCCCCACCTGACAATCAAGGCCACCTCTGACCCCGCCCACCTGACAATCAGGGGCCACCTCTGACCCCGCCCACCTGTCAATGGGGCCACCTCTGACCCCACCCACCTGTCAATCAGGGCCACCTCTGACCCCGCCCACCTGTCAATCAGGGCCACCTCTGACTCTGCTCACCTGTCAATCAGGGCCACCTCTGACCCCGCCCACCTGTCAATGGGGCCACCTCTGACCCCGCCCACCTGTCAATCAGGGCCACCTCTGATCCTGCCCCCCTCCCACCTCTGTCCCCCTCCACACTTCTCCACCAGCCTCCTCACTCCTGATTTCAAGCCATCCAGGTCCAGCAGCCCCATCTGCTGCCAACCCTGAGATCCCTGCTGATGGCTCTGCCATAGGCTGGGGTGAGCACCCCCGATGTCCCCAGACAGACTGGCACACGCGTACCCATGTCCCCACCCGCCTGTGTAGCCACCATCCCTACATGCCTTGTCAGCCCTGCACACATGCATGCTTATGTGCATGTACACATGTGTGGATACATACACATGTGGATACATGCGCACACACGTGTGTTCATGCATTCCCCACACCCCCAGCCCTGAAAACGCATGTGCACACATGCAGGCATACATCCATGTGCACACGTGTGCATGCACACACAAGTACATCCCCGTCCGTCTTCCCAGCCACACACATACACATGCACGCACACACCTGTGTGCACTCCCTGCGTGCCTTCCCAGGCCTACACACATGCGTACACGTGCACTATTCCTACATGACTTCAGAGCTACATGCACACACATACACTCGCGTGTACTCACACATGTATACATGCCGACAGTCTCATGCCTTCACTGCCACACACACAGGCACACACATGCACACACATATATATGCAAAGAGCCTGCGCACACTGCCAGCTGTACATATGCGCGTGTCACACACATGCCTTCATACCCACATGAGGATGCGTGTCTACACACGGACACAGTCACTGCACATGTTCCTATCCACACACACGAACACACACGTAGTCAGAGCCCCTGCTCAGGCTCACTCCCGTGAACATTCCACACGCAGCGTCTCTGCGCACGTTCACACCTGCAACAAGTCCCTGAACATGTTCACACTCACAGATCCACACTGTCACACACATGGCCACACTACCACACAAACACAGAATTGCACACTCACCCTCACACGGAGACTCACGCACAATGCCGCACACATCCACAGACACAGTCGCAGATTCACACCAGCTCACACGCTAACACAAAGACCTTTCCACATACCTCTGGCCACACACTCACACAGACACCTACACACTCTGGCTGGAGGAGGGCTCACCCTGGCCGGCTTCCTCTGCTTTGTCTCCTGATCCTGTGGGTAAGATTCCGCTTGTTCTCTGACTTCCCCCGCCCCCCGTTTCCGTCCCCAAGCACAGGTGGGCGTTTGAAGGGCTGGGGACGTCACTGTTCGATTCTTAATTTGTACACGTTTGACATTTTCTTAGTGCTCCCCCCTCCCCCACCTCCCCCCTCCCCTCCCAGTCCTGGAGACCTGAACCCTGGGCCTTGAACTTGCTAAGCAAGCACCTACCTCGGCTCTCTATGGTCTACACCCTCTGCACGCTTGTGTTCATTTTGTTCCTGGGACAGGATCTTGCTGACTTTCCCCCAAATGGGCTCTGAACTTAAGACCTTCCTACCCGCACCTCCGGAGAAGCCAGGATGACAGGAATGTGGATGACTTTGTGCTCAGAACAAGGAGAGACGGCGGGGGGGGGGGGGGGGGCTGTGGAGGGAATGGCTGCGCTGAGATGCCTGAATTTCACGTCGGAGTGAGTTCAAGGCAGGCTGTGAGCTCCTGGCTGGGGGCTTGGGCGGGGTGGGGGGGGCCTTGACTATGGGTGGGAAGGCTGAGGAGGGCCAAGAAGGACGAATTCCATCATTCTGTGCTGTTCACCTGGGGGGGGGGGCTCCTCAGAATGCCTCAGCCCCCGGCTTCGCACGCTTCCCGAGGGTCTCCATGAGGCCCACAATGGACCCTAGACCTAAAATGTATCATAATAGTAATAACAATAATAACAATAGCAGTATAGGGCTTGCCACTGAGCAAGAACAAGCTGAAGAAAAGATCCCCCTCGGGAAGACGATGTAACCCCAGGGCAGACAAAGCACCCGGCGTCTCAGCTCTGCCGCTTACCCCGCCCCCTCTCCCCCCCCCCCAGAGGGCGCAAACACGGGGCTCTGCGAGCTGCACGGGTCACCTTGAGCAAGCGGCTGCTCAGCGCTGTCGCGGGCCGCCCAGCAGGCCTGTCATGATGAGCGCCCACGTCTCTGGTCCTGGCAAGTGCCAACTCCCATGTGACAGCGAGGCCCCCCTGGGAAGGGAGGGTGGTGCTGGCAGACACTGCCTGGCAACCTGCCCGCGGGCATTACAGTCCTTGTCCTACTACAAAGCAGCTGAGAGGGCAGGAAGGAAACCTCGCTGACAGCGCCGCGTGTCTTCCTTCAGGGGAGAGTTTCGATGATTATTCCCAGCAAGGCCCTGAGCCAACGTGGGTGAAATCACTCCCACATTGGATCTTCTGCCTTTTCTATTGTGCAGCGATGACCAGAATAGGCAAATAAGCAGAGTAATGAACACAGCCACACACCAATCAGAAGGCTTCATCCGTATCCCTCGCCCCCCCCCCACCTACCCCCTCCCCCTGCTCAGCCCTCTTCCCCTGCATTGTTTTTATTTTTGTTCTGTAGATCCCACCCACCCCAGATTAAACTCAGGGCTTCAGGCATTTGGGACAAGTGCTCTTGAGCCATGCCTTCTGCCCCCCCCCTTTATATAGTTTATTAGATAAAACGTATGTCCACTGAGATGCACAAATCTCTACCATTTTGACAGCTGGGTATGTCCATAGAACCTACACTACAACAGGACATTTTCATCTCACTACAGCCACCAGATAACGATCCCCACCCCCACCCCCCAACTCCATAGAGCAACCTCTGTTTTTCTCACCACAGATTTCTTTTACCTGCTCTAGAATCCTACAACCAACACCACCTGGTCTGCCCCCTCATGTGTCTGGGTCCTTTCTGTCGGCACGACTGCAGCAAGATTATTCCACACGGTTACCCACACCACTGCTTCCTTTTTCATTGCTCAGTAGTTTTCTATTGTGTGCCTATGAAACACCCCTGCCTCTACTTACTTTTCTGTTGATGGACATTTGCATCCATTCCAATTTGGGTTGTTACGGACGGAACTGCAATAAGGAATAACTTTCTGGGCCAAGTGATTCATTTGGGGGAACACTATCCAAAAATGGGTTGCTTTTTCCTTAAATGAGTCATAGCACTTGATGCTGTCCAAGCAACAATGGATACTTCAGACAGCTCCACATCTTTGTCGACACTTGGTGCTGTCATCTTTCAATTTTAGCCTTTCTCTCATTGTATGTTTTCCTTCATTGTGGATTTTGATTTATCCTTATGGATAACTATGACAACATTGCCACGCTCATAGGTACAAATAGACTCGCCATAAATCTTTTACAAAAGGTCTCTGACATCTTTTGGCTGTTGTGCAAATGGGCTCATTTGTCTTTTCATTATTGAGTTGTGGATGTTTATTATATATTCCGGATACAAGTCCTTTGTCCGAGATGTGTTTTGTGAACATTTCCTCCCACTTTGTGGCTATTTCATTTCCTTAATTGTATCTTTTGATGAGTTTTTAATTTCCAGGACATCTAATTTATTTTTACAGTTATTACTTTCTGTTTCCTGTCCACACACGCCTTTTGCCTTCCCTTGCTTGCGGAGTCTTTCATTTGCCCAAGAGCTTTCGAATACTAGCTTCGGTTTCAGTCTGTCATTCTTCTCGCAGTAATTTTTTTGCAAATGATGTGAGGCAGGCATTGAAGTTCCTTTGTCCCCAGGGGGACATTCAGCACTTCCAGAAGCGCTGGTTCCCAAGATTTTCCTTCCTCTAATGAAATGTGTTGGTGCCCTTGTCAAAAATCCAGTTGAGCTGGGCACCAGTGTCTCATGCCTGTAACCCTAGCTATTCAAGAAGATGAAATCTGGGGATCATAGTTACAAGTCAGCCGGGGCAGGATAGTCCATGAGACTCTTATCTCCAATTAATCACCAAAAAGCCAGACATGGAGCTATAGCTCAAGTGGTAGAGGGCTAGCCTTGAGTAAAAATGCTCCAGGCCCAGACTTCAAGCCCAGGACTGGTACACACACACACACACACACACACACACACACACACACACACACACACACCACACACACACACACACCACACACACACTCACACATATTACTGCAATCCTAGCTACTGAGGAGGGTGATATCTAACGAATCAAGCCAATCCAAACAACAAGGTCTGAGAGATTCCATCCCCAAATAATCAGCAAACCTCTGGGCTGTAGGCATGTCTCATGTGAACAAGAAAACCACACGAGAGCAGAAAGCCCCGGATGCGAACCTCAGAACCAGCAAATCACAGTGATGATGACGACGCTGATGAATTTCAGTGATTGTTTTTAACCAACAACTCCTAAGTTTGAAATCGCACGGCCTCCTGATTCCAACCTTACCGAGAGCTGAACCAAAGCCTCCGGCTGCCCGGACACTTAGCGCTCCCCGCAAGCCTGTCATCTACAAAAGACACCCGCCGTGGAACTGCTTTGGCACCTGCCGGGGAAAGGCCTTCGGCGGAGCGGGTTCTGCCCCCCCCCCACCCCCGGCCCTTCCCAGCTTCTCGGCGCGTCGGGCAGGTTACTGGCTTTCTGGTTTGCGCTGGTGCATCACAAGGTTCAGTTTCTTCTTCCTGCCACACGGCCCCAGCGCCTGGGAGCCGCGTGGTCCTCAGAAGCCGAGGTGGCCTGGGGCTCCCCGTCACTTGTCACTTAAGAACGACAAGGACGGAGTGCAGGGGTGCAAAGAGCAGAGCTTCTCCGCCCGCTCCCATGCAAACGTGTCTACAAGCTGTCCTCCACCATTGCAAGACTCCTGGGGGGATTGATTTCCAACCAAGGGCCTCTCTCTCTCTCTCTCTCTCTCTCTCTCTCTCTCTCCCCCCCCCATGGGGGAGACTTATGCTCAGTGCTTAGAACTAAAAAACAGTTGTGCGCCCACGCATACAGGTGCCTAGCACTGAATTAGGCCCTGATATCTATCCTTATTCATTGCCTAGGAGTGTGGCTCATTCTTCACGCCCCCGGAGGATCGCAAGGAGCCTAACAGACACCGGCCCCGCCCCTGCCTGGGGAAGGGGGAGGGCTCCCGTTCTAATAGGGTGAAACAGATGGTAAAGGAATGGAGAAACAGAATATATCCCAGGAAGTGGCGCTGTAGCTGTAGTGGTAGAGCACTAACCTTGAGCAAAAGAGCTCAGGAACAGTGCCCACACCCTGAATTCGAGCCCCTAGACTCACCAAAAACAAACAAAAATGCCAGGCCAAGCTGAGCACTGGTGGCTCACACCTGTAACCCTAGCTACTCAAGAGGCTGAGATCTGAGGATGGCAGTTCAAAGCCATCCCAGGCAGGAAAGTCTGAGAGGAGTCTTATCTCCAATTAGCCACCAGGAAACTGGAATGGCGCTGTGGCTTGAGTGGTAGAGCGCTAACCTTGAGCTGAAGAGCTCAGGGACAGCACCCAGGCCCAGAGTTCAAGACCCACAACTGACCAAAAAAAAAAAAAAGCCTATCCTGGAGCAGGCTGGGAGGATAGAGAAGACAAGGGTCAGTGAGCTGACGGCTCAGCAGATGCCCAAGGGATGCAGGGCAGACACAGATGTCTACGGTAGTATCCTTGCTGGGTTTGAGCAATGATGGGGGAAACTGAGACTGGAACAGAAGTGACCAGAAAGCAGGAAAGCTAAGAGAGAACCTGAAGAGGCAGAAGAGTCCAGGGCTGGTGGGATCCTTGACCAGGAACGCCGGGACCAGTGGTGGCAGCCGCTTCCTAACCGGCACGCTGGCATCGGCTTGCCGTGCCCCCTCCCCGCCTGCCCCCCTCACCCCACCCCCGGGCGCTAGAGCTCGCAACCTCACATGACAGGATTCTTCCTGTACAACACCCTCAAAGGCGTTCACCACCGGCAGGACCATGTCCTCGCTCCCCAGGAGTGACCGGGGATTCGGACATCTCCTGGAATCTCGTCTCCCCGTCTCCCAGTGAGTGGCCCAGGCAACGCAGATCCTGGACCGGTCCTTGCTCCACCCGTGCTTGCGAGGAAGCATTGCAAGGATTCATCGTCTGAAGGAAGACACCAAGTGGACTCAGACTCAAGAGTCGGGACGATGGGGGCCATTCAGGTTTCATTGCTGGGCCGGAACTGGCGGTAAGGAGAAATTGATCTCTGGAGCGGAGGGAGTCGATAAGGGACATCGGCAAGGATTCGCGCTAAGGATGCTTCTGAGGAAGCTGTGAGAATGCTCCAGAGGACTGGAACGAGGAGGCGAGCAAGCAGGTGTCCTCGCTAGACGAACCGGTGAATTCCACCACTTGGATCTGTTTGGATTGTTTGAGAAAGGGGTTCACTAGGTAACCCGCGCCGACCTCCAACCTGCCGTCTGCCTGGCTCTGCCTCCCAAGAACCAGAAGTTCCGGGCAGGTGCCGAGCCCACATCCCAGACGAATGCTCCTAGGACAGGGACAAGCACTGAGCGGGTGGAGGCTCGGCATCGAAGGCCCACTCCACCTCGCCCGAAGCACAATAAGGTTCCACGCGCGCGCTCGCTCTCCTCCTCGTGACAGCAATTCTCTAGACGAGGAAACCGGGCTGCGTGCATCTTTCCCTCCACACCTTCCGGAACCACCCTCCCCCCTCCCTTCCCAGGGAGGCCACGACAGCCTGGCGGTTCGGACGGGACCCAGGGCCTCCCCGCCTGCGCTAGCACGGGCACCGGAGCACATGCACGGGAGCACACGCGCGTGTGAGCACTCACGGGGGAATGGAGGAGGGGCAGTCTGGGGAGGGGCTCAGAGAACAGGCCTCACAGTCTCCCCCCCCACCCCCCGGCTTAGCTCCCAGCTTGGCGGCCTCCTTGCCTTCACGAAGGTTCGGCGAGGCCCGCGGAGAGCATCTCTGCTTGAGGTCATTTCCTCCTGGCGATGAAAACGACCCACTTTTAGTCCAGAAGCAAGGAGCCCTCCCTTCCCCCCCCCACCCTCCTTCCAGGTTCCTGGGAGCCCATGGGGTTTATGGCGGTCGTAACTCTCTCGAATAATGGCTGCTATAGCATAGTTTGTAGCACAAGATTGTCACCGTGGTGGTGCCCCCAGCTTGCCCCCCCCCCCCACGAACATCTCCACAGGCGTTTGTTCAGTGCCTGCCGTGGGTGCCATGCAGAGATCGGCTAAGCGCCGGCCTGTGGCACTCACCCCAGCCCGACAAACGCCCAGCTGCCCTCCTCCCGTGAAAGCCGGTTCCTTACCAACCGCACCCACAGCTCACGAGGGCAGAGGCAGCCTGGTGCCAAGTGGCTCACGCCTGTTAATCCCAGCTACTCAGGAGGCTGTGAGCTGAGGTTGGAAGCCAGCCTGGGCAGGAGAGCCTGTGAGATGCTCATCACCAATGAACCAGCAAAAAGCTGAAAGTGGGGGTGTGGTTCAAGTGGTAGAGCACCAGCTTTGATTAAAAAAACTAGCTAAGGGACAGCACCGAGCTCTGAGTTCAAACATCAGGACTAGTGCATGTTTGCACGTGCACACATACACACACACACACACACACACACACAGAAGAGGTCCCTCTGGCCCCCAGCTCAGGCTCTGCCACCGTCCTGCAGTCTGCTGGGAATGAGGATGGGCAACCTAACCTTCCTACACCTTGGACTGACTCCTCCAGCAATCTCTCCCTTGCTCCATTCTCCTTTCTTTTAGGCCCGAGACCGGGACTCAAACTTGGCACCTGCCACTTCCACTCAACGGCCAGTGCTCTACCCACCAAGCCGTGTCTCCAACTCTATTCTCTCTACTCCACAGCTACCATGTCACGTCTTGCTGTTAGGCGTCTCTTGCTGCTTCCATCCCTACCTGTCTGGTTATTCTTTAACAGGATGTTTCCTTCTCCTTGACTCCCCACCTTTAGCCCTCTGTCTTCAAATCATGCTACGAAAAAAATACCATCACGTGCCAACTCCACCCGAGGCCCCGGCAGGGGGGCCTGAGGGACCCCAGACCCGCGGGCATATTCTCGGACCCTATCTCCTGGGACTTGCAAATGGACCGCCCTGAGGTCTCACCTCTATTGTTGAGGGGCGAGTCAGGAGGGCAGAAAGAATCTGGGTGCTTCTAGAGTGAGCTGCCATGCCCAGCTCAAACGCTGTCCTCGTCGAGCTGCTATTGAATGGCGGTGGGGGAGTGGGGGTTTTGCTTTTGCCAAGGGGCTGCACAACACAGCCCGCCAGCCTACACGGAAGGTGCCAGGCAGGGCCCCTGCACACAGGGTACCCGACACTGCTCCGTCCTTTCCCCCCTCCGCATTACTTTTCTGTGATATTAAAGGCCTACGAAGAATTTCTAAGCCAGCCTGAATCTTTGTTGTTATTATTAGTTGTAGCGCATTGAAGAGAAGCAAACAATACAGCTTGTTCTGGCCTCTCCAGTCCCAGAGATTTATTTTCTAGAAAAAAAAATATACATAAACACATATACATATATATATATATATATATATATATTCATTGCATTGAAAGACCTCAAGAAAGACTAAGTACTTCCCTTTCTCTCTCAGCTGAGCACAAAGAAGCTGGATTCCAGGGGAAGCCCAGGCCATCCATGCCACTTCTGGGTTTTGTGGTTTTGTGTCTCGGCTCAGAGGTGCCTGGTGGATCTGTGCCTTTGTCTTTGAAACGTCGTAGCCGTCACCTCCAACAGGAAGGCCCAGGGTAAAAACCAAGACCTTGGACTGCAGCCCGGCTGGCAGCCTGGCTACAGTGGGTCCCATCCGGGCTGCTGAGGACGGACCCCGCCCCTCAAGCCCCGCCAGGCAACGGCAACAGACCATACCCAGAGCTCGAGGGAAACCGGTCACTGCGGCCCTGCGCGGACGCGAGGCCAGCCGCTGCTCTGCTCATTCCTGAGACAGAGGTTGTGCGAGGCCCCACCCGGGCCAGGAAAAGGGTGTGGGGACTCACGTTGATCCGTTCCTAGGAACTGGGGGGCATCTCAGCCTGTGCCCGCCCCCCCCCTCGGCCCCCAGCCACGCCCCTCCCATCCCGGAGCTCAGGCCCTCCTGGAGGCTCCTCCACACAGGCCCAGGGACCCATTTGCCTGCCCGCCAGGACTCGGGAACGGCCAGGGGACCGGCTCGCCCTGCTCTAGCTCCCTCCCTTGCCCACCTTCCTCAGGGCCCCCGCCCCTGCAGCAGAGGCTGCACACAGGGCCTCAACCCTGATCGTCTCCATCTGTGCACACACAACCACGCAACCTGAGGCTTCTCCCTGAAGCTGGCTTGTGCCCAGTCACGGCCATGAGGGGCCTTGTGCTACGCTAGCCCAGCACTGTCTAGGATGCCCGTGGATCCGATGGCAGACACACACACACACACACACACACACACACACACACACACACACACACACGCCCTTGGCTTGCAAGGTCCCTATGGAACAATTTTATAGCAGAATGAATCCTGAAAGGTCACGTCTGGAAAAGGAATATTCTTAAGCCAAAGCTCGGAGAATTCTTCGAGCCATCAGACACCATTTGATTTTTCTTCAAGCCCTGACAGTAACCCGTGGGCGAGGGACAGCGCTGCCCACTGTCCTGGGGCTGGCAGGGGCTCATCCTTGGGGCCAGAGTCTGGAAACCTGGCGTGCATGCTAGCCTGCTCCACACAGCCTTGCAAACCAAGACCGGGCCTCTGTGCCTCTGTTTCCTTATCTGCCAGAGAAGAGGGCTATAGCACATAAACCTCTGGGGTCCCTTCCGGCTGTACCCCAGGACTCGGGGACTCAGTTCTCTGTTTTCTCTGATGCCTTATGCTAGGGGACCAGGACAGATTTCCAGCCCAGGATTGGCTGCCCCACGGTAGAAGGAAAGCACCTGCTCACCCCTGAGAGGGAGAAACAACCAGGCTGAAGGAAAGAGGAGGAGGGACCAGAGATGAGCCACCTGCTTGATTGGAAACGAATAGATTAAAAACCACCAGCTACTTTATCAGGGCCACAATTATCGACGCTGAAGAGTGTGGAGCTGTCCATCCCGGAAGGCCAGGAAACCAGGAAGTCTGCAGCCCTGCCCAGAGACCTGCTCAGCGGCACCCACCTCCGCCCATGTGGCTTTTCCTAATGGATGCGGCCTCCCAACCTACGTTCCAGGACCCCTCAGCTGACTGCGGGTAGGGGCTGTCGGCGGAAGAGCTCAGGAAGCCACCGCAGGCTTTCAAAGTGGCCCTGGAAGTCTTGTGGGGATGGAGGTGGACGAAGAGCCAATGGGCCCATCTCCCTCCTCTCCGGCTGGACCCCCAGGAGAGGGACCGCAGGCCACAAACCCAGAGACCTGGTCAGCACAAAGGAGCACCCTCACCTGCCTGCCGTACTGCGGGACTGATGGGGGCTGGAGGCGGGAAGCAGGCAGGAGAGCCAAGGCCTTGCTACAACCAGCCTGGAGGTTGAGCTCATTTCACCTCTGAGCCCACAGGAGCTGCCATTACTCCCCCCCCCCACCCCCATCCTTGCAGGCCCTGTAAGACTCATTGCAGTGGTGTAAAGAGAGGGGACTGGGTGGGAATTAGCACACCAGCCTCCCAAGTATTCATCTGCTAGATAAAGGAGGGGCACCAGCTAAAAAGCGTTGGAAACAAAGGTGGGACCCAACCAGAGAGAGGGGAGGGAGGGGCATGGCTACAGAGAGCCAATCACAGGAGGACAATGGTCTTACCTTCCTGCTACTGGCTGAGTGATGGTCTGGCTCAGAAGAATCTTGGACTCTAAATTAGGGAAAAGTTATAATGAGGATATCAAACCAATTCTAAGGTAGGAGGTGCCAAATCTCACTCCTATAATCCTAGCTCCTCAGGACATAGAGGTAAAGAGGGTCACAGTTCAAGGTCAACCCAGGCAAAAAGTCAGCCAGACCCTATCTCAACCAATAAAAGCTGATTGTCATAGAGCTAACCGGTCGTCCCAGCTCCAGGAAAAGTCAATGGGAAGATCACAGTCTAGGCTGGAAGCAAAAATAGGAGATGCATTTAAAAAAAAAAATAACCAAAGCAAAAGGGACCTGGATACGTGTTTCAAGTGGTAGAGCGCCTGCCTAGCAACAAGGCTGTGAACTCAAAGCCCAGTCTAAAAAGAAAGACTAGACCCAAAAACCTCTAAACCACTGCCTTCAGACTGTGGGTGCGGTGGGACACAGCCTTAAGAAACTTACTAGCTCGCCCTTCCTTAGGAAGGTAAATTGTTCAGTGGATTAGTTAGGGCCCAGAGCCCCTGGGGAGAATCTTGAAGTAGAAGGGATTACTGGCCTGGGAAACAGAGACCAGACTAGAGAAAAGGCAAGATCATTGCAGAACTCCCCGAGAGTAGAATGTGCCTCCTCCAGTCCCCCCTGGTCCTGCATCCCCTTAGGAGTGAGGATGCACCAGGGAGGCCTAATGTAGAAGTAGAGCTTCTGGTCCCCGGGGGGGGGGGGGGGGGGGGGGGGCCTGACTCAGCACTTCTCTGATTGGTCAGTCAGTGGGCTCACGTGCATAGGGTGTGACCAATCAGGGCACGGCCACGAGTCTAAGAGCCCTTGGACTTGGCCACTCAGGATCAGTAGCAGCCTCCTGTCAGGACTTCCCCCACTGAAATGAAGTTCTTGTTTGCTCATGGAGTCTGTTCTGAAGGCCGTGGGCCCCCGGCAAAGCACCGTCAGGCCGCCTGCTGCAGGGCTGCACCACTAGCAGCTCCTGGGGGCTGCTGAGCCAGAAGGGCCATAACAGGAACAGGATCTTCCCACCTCGAACACAGTAGAAAAACCAGCCTCCCTAGAGCTAGGCTCACTTATCCATTTCTTGCTCTTGTTTTATAAGCAATGTGCAGAGTTAAGTGGTCCAGGGATGACGGGTGACAGAACTTCAAAATATCACCCATCTGTCTGCCCCGACTCACCTAGTTCAGAGGTTCCACAGGAAAGCCCCTCTCTTGCCCCCCCCATGACCGCTAGAGCACTGGCAAGGGAAGGGAGAGACCCGGGGTGGGGGGGGGGGGGCAGGTACCGACGGGCAGTGCTCCTTCCTGACTGAGCCTGCTGCCCCGGGGACTTCTGCCCACCTGTTCCCCTGGGCACGGCCTCATAACCGTGGAAGGAAGCCAGGACACAGCCTTTTCGGTTCACTTCCTCCTGCAAAGCAGCAGGGCTTCCCACACCGAAGAAGACAGAGGACCCCAGCGGAACCCTGCCCCTCCCGGGTTCTGTCTTCTCCGTGCGTCCAGCTGTGCAGTTCAACCTCAGTCTTGTACATCTGCAAAAGGAAGGAAATCAGCCCAGGCGCGTCCCCTTCCTCGGAGAGAAGTTAATTATTAAAACCACAAAAAAAGAGAGAAGAAGAGGAAACGTCTTTAACTCCTAAGAAGGGAAACGGGGCTGGTAGGGGGCCGGGCAAACACAGCCGTACGGAAGAGCCAGGCTGCCCTCCTGTCTGTTAATTCTCCAGTGGAGCTGGCAAATGACGGGCTCCCTGCCTCTCCCGCCTTTTGAAACCTAAGAACTCTTTTGAAATGTGACTAATTACCCCCTACCTGACTTTATGACTAGCTTCTTATGTATGAGGCCTTTAAAATAAAATTTAAAAAAAGAAAAACATGAGCCGCACCTGGACAGCTGCCTTTCGCGCGTGGATTCGCGGTCCGGAGTGATAAGGGGCTGGGGAGATGTCAAATGGGCACGTGCCAAACGGAGCCGTGGCTCAGCGGGAGAGCACCTGCCCTGGCAAACAAGAGGCCCTGAGATGAAACCCCAGTACCACTAGAGGGAGGGTACCAAACGTGTACCCGCCTCCCGGGCCAGTCCAACCTTCTCTTCACTAGCCCCTGGCATGAACTGCTAAAGAGGAGCCACGGAGTTCAGAGCCCATGGCCTGGTGAGGGGGAGAGGGCAGAGAAGCCACGTGGTAAGCATGTAGATCCAGAAGGGAAGGAGGGGGAGGAGGAGGAGGAGGAGGAGGAGGACGAGGAGGAGGAGGAGGAGGAGGAGGAGGAGGAGGGAAGGACCCTATGAAGCTCTAGCTGACGAGGGCAAATCCAGCCTCTCTGAGCCTGGGAGGAGGACAGACCTCCAATAGAAATGGCGGAATGGAAGAGGCCCAGTGGACCCTGCGCTCACATTCCCACGGAGGCTCAGCGTGGACCGCGGTGACAGCGTGTTCTTCAGGGAACCGCAGGCATTTGGGCCTGGCTGAATGGGGATGCGAATGGGAGATGGTGACCGGACGAGAGGTTAGAGAAATGGCTAGGCCCTCTCCTCAACACACGTGCGTCCTTCGAGGGCCATGGGCTTTATCCCGAGGTAACCAGGAGCCACTGAAGACGTAGCAAGGGAGCAGTCCAAAGCCAAGCACCTCCCAGAGCAAGCGTGCTGACTGCAGAACAGAAAATGGAGTCGGGGAGAAGCTTTCCTAGAAAGACAAGTCAGGCCCAGCCTCTCTCTCTCTCTCTCTCTCTCTCTCTCTCTCTCTCTCTCTCTCTCTCTCTCTCTCTCTCTCTCTTCCCAGTATGCCAAGCAGAGACAAGCAGTGGAGAAAGAGCCAAAGGAAGCATTTCGGCCCCTTGTGGGGAACGAACAGGAGCTTCGGGTTGGAGTGGAAGACGATTTGGGGCTGAGGAGAGAGGTTCCATAACTGAGCAGTCCCAGGCAACGCGTGCCCCGGCTGGTGGCTACCTCAATCCTGGTTCTGCAAGGAGCGCCACAGAAGTTATTATTGCTCTCGCCTGGAGGGGAGCAGCCGGGTTCCCAGGAGACTCTTCTTCCTGCCCCAGGGTGTAGCCTTCTCCTGGTAGGTAATTGTCCTCATTTGAGGGTGGCCTGTCCTCCAGGGCTCTGCTGTTCCTTGGGGATAGTTCCAGGCCCTTGTCATAAAGACACTATCGATCAGCCCTGTCCTTCTGGAACCCAAGGTGACTTCGGAGAAGAAAGTCTTAGAGCAAAGAAGACCACGGCAAAACTGGAGGCAGCGATACCAAGTGCTTCTCCCGCTCGTAGTTAATCCACGGGCCCAAGTACGGGTCAGTGCTTTCCAGCAAAAGCAGTCTGCAAGTGTCTGTTACAAAGGGGCTAGCACCGTGCTTTGGGAAGGTGGGGGGCGGGGGGAAATCAAGGGACAGGAGACAGAAGGGCCCAGTAGAAAGGCAAGCCTGCAATCACCTCCAGGTCCCTGGCATTGGCTAGAAAACGCAGATGGGAGATATTGACAGGAAAGTGACAAGCTTGCTTTTTGACATTCCAATTTTGAAGTGTCAGTCAGAAGGACTTTCAGGAGGAGGAGGGAGAGAGGGTGAAGGGAGGGAGGGCGGGAGGGGGTGACAAGATTCGTGCTGCTGGAGCTGAAGATCCACAGAGGTGGTGCAGGGACACGTGACCCGTCTTTGGCTTTAACATTTTCTTCACAGCCCTGTTGTGTTTTTCTGGAGCTTTCCAGAATCTGGTCACCTCAGAAGAGAATAAGTGAGCCCTTGGAGAGAGCCACCCGATTGGCTGGGATGGAAAGGGAGGCAAATTGGGGGCTCCCTAGGAAGCAACACCCACCCCCCACCCCCAGCCTTTCTGCTGGGCCCTTCTGTCTCCTGTCCATCGATCTGCCCATCTTCCCAAAGCACCGCACCAGCCCCTTTCTAACAGACACTTGCACGTCATTGCCATTCGGGAGACGGACACGGGGGACGGACAGGTGCCCTGGCTGGGCAGATCGCTCACGCCTCTGCAACGGGGAGTGGAAATTGGATTAGCATCATCCAACTCGCTGCCTGACACCGCTAGGAAATTGCAAGGCTACTTATCCCCTCTCCAGCTGGAGTCCTGATTCCAAGTGATAAGCCCACTTCAGGAGACACTGCCAAGGTCGAGAGACTTCCTCCACGGCCCCGGGCTTGAGGCCTGAGGAGCAGACGGGGCTTCTGAGAGGGGCTGAGGCCAAGGTTACCGTCGGATGCAGCTCGTTTAGCACTGGTCCTCCAGCCAGGACCAGTGGGGAGTGCTGGCCACTCAGATTCTTCCAGAATGAGGGCGTGGGGACAGCAACAGTGGAAAGAAAAGGGAGCCCCCGAGACAAAGGCTGCGACATGAGCTCAGCACCATCTCCCTGCCATCACAGAGCTCGTGGGCCAATTATTCCATCAAGTTCCGTATTAGAGAATCCAACTTCATTAGAACTTCAAGGCACATGAAACGTTAATCATGGAAACCTTGATATTCTGCAGGAGATTTCACTCTGGGAAGAAGAAGGGGGGGAAAAAAAAAAACACTTTCATTTTCCTTTGAGGTTAATAGAAGGCTAATTTGAAAGCACTCAGTTAATGAGAAAGCTAAAAATACCTGCGGCACGGTCACATGCCTCAGTCCCGGCCTTGTGGCTTCAGCCTTTTCCGAGGACGCGGGAAGGGAGAGGGAAGCTGTCCGACGCATGGTGGACCGGCGCCGGCGTCTTCCGAGGGGCAGGGGCGGGAAGGGCAGGGAGGGAGAATATGGACAGGCCACTGTGGGTCTCTGTAGCCATGATGGAGTTTCAGGGACAGGCACACAGGTGATCATCAGCTAGATGGCTGGCTCCTGAGGTCCCCTGGGCCACAACTCCCTCTCCCGCCCTGCTGTGTCCACTCCGGTGGTTCATGGACCACCACCACATGGAGCATACATGGAGAGGAAAGGCCACCTCCGGGGATCCCAGAAGCCCACTGAAAGACCGAACGTCGTTGGAAGGGGTGTGGGGGGGGAGATCTGAGCTGGGGATGCTTCTGAATGTGGTACGCACGCTCCGGAGAACCCAAGTGTAATAAGGAATGGGATGTGATTTCAAAGAGGCCAAGGCCCCGAGGGCTGGCAGCTCTGGAGCTGCTAAGGAGAGAGGAAGGTCTGTCCTGGCTGAAAAACATAACCCAGGGGTTCAGCAATGAAGCTACCGGTGCCTCTGTTTGCCAGGTACATGGAATGATGGACACACGGACACATGCACACACCCTCGGGAGAAGGTGCCCAGGGCCTGGGGCTGGCTTCACATCCCCTGAGACTCTCACAGACCCTGACTAGCCATCAGGAGGCCTCTGCACTCAGGAGAGGCTGAGATTCCCTTTTCTTTGCAATTCAGGTTTTCCAGAAAAGGGAAATGGCCCCTTCTCCCTGCCTACCCCCCGAGCCTCCGACATAGGATGATTATTCCTGGCGCTGGGTCCCCTAAGAGGCTGGGTATTAGGTCCAAATGGCCAGACGTCCTTATCTTGAGGCCCTTGATTTACTCCAACTCCTGCCTTACCCTCTTTCCTAGACACAGCAGGGACCAGATCAAGATTTATGGCCAGCTTAGACCTTGACTGGGGCTCCGCTCCCTCCCTTCTCCAGCTGTGACCTTGTTTGCAGCCATTTGATCCACCACCGTCGGTTACTTTTAAACCACCTCCGCTAGACATTTCTAGCGTTCAGACCCACTGCGAATGCTTCCGATTGTAAGCACGGAGTCAGTCCTTCACTGTGGCTGAATGCTCCCCCGTCGCGGGTGTGTCGTTTTCCCCTTCATAAACCTGTGCTGATATTGACCATCTCTTTACTCTTTCCCTTGCCTTTTCCCTCCCTATTTTTGAACCTATCACAGAGTCTGTAGGGAGGGAGAGGGGTAGAGCTGAGGGTCCTGTAGTGGGGTACCCCGCGAGGTCCCCACCAGGCAGAACACAGAGGCCTGCCTGGGCCGTGCCAGCGCTAGGCTTACCTTTATCTCTAGAACCCCATTAGCAGGTGCTTTGCGTGGCGGAAGCACATGCCAGGCTGGCCTCTTACCCTCCTCACGCTCACCTCAGTCTGCCCTTCCCTCCTTACCACCACTCCCAGCAGGTCAGGGCTGGCCCTGGCTCTACAGACTTAGTTGGAGAATCTGCACCAGCCACTCGCCGTTTCCCTGCCTGCGCTCCGTCAATCCTTGGTGTGGCCGGGCCAGTGAGATCTCTGGGGCCAATCTCACGCTGGCGTTGCCTCCAAGTCAAGCCAGCTAACCCTGGTCCCACTGTTACAATGGTGGGGGGGGGGGGGGTGGCATGGCCCTCGCCCTGGAATGCTGCTACCATTCATCTGGGAGGTCGGGCCCCTTCGGATTTCACTCCCCTAACTCACCTCTGCCAGCCCCTTGCCCCTCCTCCATCCACGGCCCTTCCTAGGTGGGGGTACCTGAAAAAAATGGCTGAAGCCGAGCTCCTTTCCACTCTAGACGGGGACACACAAGGATCCCAACCCACATCTCTACCATCCTCCTTCCCTGGCCTCAACTTCTCCAGCTAGCCCTGCCCCACTCCACCCGTGGAGTAAGAAAGAGCTGATCGGAAATTCTGTCAGTGAGGCCCTGAGCCAGCGGGGCTGGGGGTGGGGGGGTGTGGGGGGGGAGCCACCCCACTGGGAGGAGAGGCAATGGGCCCTTTCCTCCACCACAGTGAAGGGGCGGGGGGAAGGGACTTCCTACGCACATGGTAATGGTGAGCTTTACACTCTGGAAACCGTTCCTGTTTTCCAGTCTCATTCACTGGCTCCTTCAGTCCTTGAGATAGCCATCTTCACTTCACCGATGAGGAAAACAAGGTCCAGATGCCTGGAAGCTCATCCGCAATGGCACAGGAAGTCCCCCCACCCCTGCCGCGGGCTCTACAGCCCCTGTGCCTGCGGGGTACTGGTCGAGGAACAATACTTTAGACATGAAATGGGGGCCCATGGAATCTGGGCCCCCCTCCCAAGAGGGGAAGGCATCACCCCACAGCACCCAACTACTACATGGGGCCCCTCCGAGCCCCTGCCTGTCTTCCTCGCAGCCTCATTCATCCCAACGTCTTTCAGGGAGTAGATAAGAGGACGGATCTGTAGCGAAGGGCTGGGGCAGGAGATTTGCCCACGGTTTGGGGGAGGGGTGGGGGGGCTCTGAAAGAGACTCAGCAGGCCCTACAGCAAGGGAATAGGCCCGGCCTGCTTGGCTGCTGGCGTTGGTGGGAATCCCGCCCGCCCGGGGAGTGCATCGCGCTACGGAACATAACCCTGTAATGTGTAGCTAATGTCCTGTGCAGTTCCACAGTAGTGCCATCTCGGCCTCGGCCACCAAGCAGAGGACGCCACCCCTCCCCACCTGTAGGCAGAGCTGGCTCAGCCTCGCAGAAAGGTGCTAGTCCCCAGGGAGTCGCCCAAAGCCTTCCCCTCTGGGAACCCAAGGATCAGGCCCAGGAAACCAGGTAAGACAAACCCCACAGTGCAGGGCAGGGACCCGCAGACCCCAGACACGCTTAGGGTGAGCTCCTCACCACGTGACTGAAGCAGAGCCGACGGCATCAGCAGGGAACCCGACCCATCCGCTAGTGCCCACCTTCCACCAGGACAGTCATCACTCCGGCTTGGGGAGCCCCAGTCCCTCCCCCTGGGAGACTGACCACCATTTTCCAGGACTTTGGGGATTTCTGTGTAGGCAGAAGGTCTGGCACTAGGCTTTTACATGGCTGTACTCTACCAGGCTTCTCCAACGGGGTAACAGGGTGAATGTGGATGTATGGGAGACCGGGGGGGAGGGCGGTTCTAACAGAATGACCCACATCTGTGGAGGCCCAGTCCAAAATCCACAGGTATGCTCTTCCAGCCTCAAGCCTACTGCTGGTGGAATTCCTCCTTGCGCAGGGCAAGTCGTTCTTGGACTGACTGACTGAGCCCCACCCCCACCCCCCACCCCCCCCCCACCCCCGCTCAGGTCCATCGCCTTTACTCAAAGTCCCGCCCGGTGTGCATGGTATGTAGAAAACGCCTTTGTGGAAACATTCAGAATCATATCTGACCAAAAAAATCTGGGTGCTGGGACCCAGCCAAGGAAACACGTGAAACGAACGATCCACGACAACGCTTCTGCCTTGGTGGCAGCTGTTCTGGTGCCTTTTGTTGTTGTTTTGGGTTTGCTCTGGTTTGGGGCAGTATTCGGATTTGAACTCCGGGCCTCATGCTTGCTAGGCGGATGCTCTACCACGCTAGTCATACCCTCCGCTCGGCAGCTGTGCTGGGTAGAGATGCTGTCCCCCGCCATCATGGGTCTTGGTCACAGGGTGGGACACGTCATGGATGGGTGTGTGTGTGTGTGTGTGTGTGTGTGTGTGTGTGTCTGCACACGTGTGTGTGTGGGACACCCATGGGACTGCTAGGAGTTCACGAGTCAGGTGTAAAAGGAGATGGGGCGGTGGGGGGGGGAGGGAATATCCAGGATACCCCCACCCGTAGGAACAAGCCAAGCTGTGCTCAGACTCGAGGACCGGAAGGGCCCCCTTCACTGACCTATGGGACCTAACGGAGGGGGCAAAGGCCGTTGGAACCGCATTCAAAGCCTAGCTCCTGGCTTCTAACGCAGGAGCAGCGAACCTCCCTGAGACCCGGCGGCCTCGCTGAGCGGGAAGAATGACTTAGCCGCTCCGGCCACACGGGCCACGCTGACCCGCCGCTGCCGGCAACATGGGAAGGAAGCACGTGACCGTGAACACCCAGCCAGGCTCGGCCTGAGACCGCGTGAGCCGCCTCCACCCTACCCCGGCGAAGAGCATGTCCAATGCAGAGGAGAAACTTAATTAGGATTGGAAAAATGTGAATTCCAAGGCTTATTAAATTCATGATATTTTTACTTACCATGTACCCAGAAATATATTTAGCAAAGCAATTTACACCATCGCTGGCTGATGGATTGTGGTTTTTCTAAGTTGAGTTTGAAGATGTAAATGGGCTCCAATCAGAACTGTGCTGGTAAGAAAAGAAAAAAAAAAAAGAACCTCTCCCCATTCCTCTACAATCCTGGCCCTTCAGCTCCTACCATCCCTGGGCGAACAAACCACAATGAGCTCCCACCCTCGTCATAGATTCTTCTGGAGCCCGCTTTTCCCAAGAATGGGGCAGAAAGCCTGGAGACCGTGGAATATGTTCACAATCACGTGCTGGGTACGTACTTATCCCCAGGTGCTGGAACTTAGTCTCAATTTACTTATATCCCCTCTCAACAGCGCCGCCCCCCTCCAGGGCTGTCTCCCCAACTGCACCTCGCTGGGCAAACTGCTTGGCCTTGCTCTCTGAATGGGGGGACAGGCAGGTGTAATTCGCACTCAGCGCAGGCCTCTTTGGTGTTACCTGTCTTTAGGTTCACACGGAAGCATGGCAGAGAGACAGAGATTTGACTGGACCTTCCCCACCCTCCCATGCAGGAAGCCCAGGCCAGGACCCACAGAGTCTTTCCAAATGACTGGGGGGGGGGGTTCTCCCTACAAGGTGGCAGTGACCCCCCCCCCCAAGCCGGCCTGCTAGAAGACTCCCCACACAGCGTCTTCCACTCGTTTGTCCCTGTCCTTCTGGGGCGTCCTTTCCCGAAACAAGAACTCGCCGGGGGAAGACAAGCAGCTGGGCCTGGAAATTTTATTCACTGAAATAATTTGCTGATGAGCCAGATTTTAAACACAAAAGCTGGATACCGTCCCCTACACGGATAGCATCATCGCCGAGGCTAAACGCGTGGGTCTCTCCGTCCCCAGAACAGCTGGCTGAGCGGAGAGCGGATGTCCAGAGGCCTCCTGTCCGTCCGCAGCCGCTTCCCAGGGGAGAGGTGGGGTGGAGAGGTGGGTGGGAGCCCGGAGAACCAGGTGGGAGGACGGCCAGGCGCAGCCCCCAGCTCTCTGGGAGGAGCTGACAGATCCATCCACGGCCCCCATGACATGAGACCACCTCGCTTCCCGCCCCCTTCCCCCGCGTCCTCCTCCATGGGAAGGCACCTGGAGTTCCTGTAGCGAACGGCTCCCTTCCTTCCCCTAACCCTGCGGGCTCGTCGTCGTCTTCATGCTGGACACGTCTCTCCTCCGTCATGCGGTCTGGAATCCAGACGCTCCCGGCGGCCAGAGGCCTTCGTTTTTTCCCAGCTCAGACCTTCTCTCCCATGGCCAGCTGTCCTGTTTACTGGATACAACGGCCACCACCCCAGAAGCGCTTGTTGATTGGAACAGTGATACACTCTACAAGGATGCTTTGAAAATGATTTCCTTCGTTAAAAAAAAAACAAAAACAAACACTATGATTTGCTAGGTACTGGTGGCTCCTACCTGTCATCCCAGCTACTCAGGAAGACTGAGATCTGAGGATCACAGTTCAAAGCCAGCCCAGGCAGGAAAGTCCGTGAGACTCTCATCTCCAATTAGACAGAGAGAGACAGAGACAGACAGACAGACAGACAGACAGACAGACAGACAGACAGAGAGACAGAGAGAGACAGAGAGAGAGAGGTGGTGCTGTGGCTCTAAGTGGTAGAGTACTAGCCTTGAGTGAACAAGCACAGAGACAGCAGCCAGGCCCGGAGTTCAAGCCCCTCCTCGCCCCCAACAACAAAAACCACACCCAACTATGACCTAAGCAGAACTAGAAATATATAGTTGGGAAGAAGGCGGGCTCCAGAGCAGCGAGCCGGGCTTCCAGACCACTCCCACCCCACCCACGCCTGGCACCTCTAAGTACTCCACTACCCACCCACAAGCTTCAAGACCAGCGGGGTCCAGGGCCTAAACACCATCTCCCCAGGGAGGACAGGCTGTCCTGGAAGGGTCTCAAAGATCCAGTGGAAGCTGCTTGAGGCCTGAACAAGGACCAAAAGGCCTTCACTCCCCAGACCTAGAGCAGGGATTGGCCAGACAATGGGGATGTCAGCACCCGTTGAGTATCTCAATAGAGTTTCCAGTGGGGGGCCTTGCAAGGAGGAACAGAGACAAGAGCCCACCGCGCACCCTCGTCTTCTATCATCTATGTGTCATCTCTCTGTCAGTTCATCTATCATCCTTCATCTATCTGTCCATCTGCCTGTCCCCTTTGAGACCCCCCCGACAGTGAACTTTCAACACTCTGTCAGGAACTGGAGGACTTCCCTTTAAACACCCTAAAACTTCTTCCTTGCAAGTGGAGTGGACGTGCTTAGCAGGCATCAAGGCCCGCCAAGCTTGGGGTCAAGGGTGTGGCTCTGTCTTCCTCCCTGACCCTGTGGAGCTTGTCTGCAAACGGCGTGAGCCCCTCTTCCAGGCAGGCCCACTGCGTTTCTCCTCTGTGGGTGGAGATGAAGGAGGGAAGTCGGTGGAGAAGGGGCAAGGGGTGCCTTACTTGGATCCTGGCAGGGGAACTGAGACTCCAGCCCCTGTACCTCCAGATACCTCCGGACTTGGGGACTCAGCAGGGCCTTCACTGTCATTTCTCAGGGGTCAGAGGATATGAACCCCAAGGAAGTAGGTTTGATTTCCCCCCCTTACCATTACAGACCCGGGCTGTCCTCGAAGTGTCATTCCCCACCCCCCAAAATATGCTGCCTTCCCCGAACTCTGCGGGCATTAAGCAATACTAATAACACAAGACAAAGCACGCCGAGGAGGCTTGCTATTTCCAGATTATAAAAATAATGCACACCGATTGGAGGAAGCCTGGAAACATACAGAAAACCAAAACTGCAAGCATCGTAGCGCATCCCCAGCAGGAAATGCTGTCAATAACTGGGCACATGAGCAAGGACACATTTCTCCGTGTGCCGGCTTGCACACTTGTGAGTGCACGCACGCCTGTCCGTGCCTCTTATAAATCACGCTCAGGGGTCTCCTCCATGCATCCAGTGCCCTTCTCTCTCCAGCTAAGCCAACACCACGACCCTTTTCTCACACCGCTTTATCCCGACTGCCTCAGCGCCTACTTGTGTGTGGTCCTTCAGAGGGCAACGCAGGCACCCCCCGAGAGCACCCCAGCTCAGGCTGCAAAGAAAGACCAGAGCATACATTAACCCAGAGTCAACAACTTATCCTTAAACATTCAGAAGGCAAAGGGATTCACAGTTGATCAAACAGTCAATACATCAGAAGGCTGAAGGACATAAAACCGTCATTGCTAAGCTCCACGTGGTTAACAAGCACAGTCGCCTCCCTTGTCCTCCTCAGCCAGCACATCCCTCCCCCCAGGTCCCGCCACGTCCTACCATCCTGGTCATCTCAGCCTGCCCTCGCTAGCTCACCCCCAGCGTCCCCCCTTCCCCCCTCCCCCCCACGCCAGGGTCCTGTCTCTCTCTCTTTTCCACACCAATTCCTTAACCAGCGCTCATCCACATTCCTCAACACACTTCCAGAAGCCCATGCCAAGGCTGCCATCTGGTGAGATGCAACCAGGAAGCCGGGGTGGGGGGGGGTGTCACTAGGGAGGGAGCAATGCATGGCTGGGGTGGGCAGAATGGACGTGGAGGGGGATATAGAAGGGTCAAGGTGCTGGGGGCCAGCTGGAAGCTTTTAAACAGTCATGAATTGAAAATAAATGAGACCTGGCCTTTTCTTGTGTTCCTTTTTCACGGTGATTTTTTTTTCTTTTCTTTTCAGCCAAGAGTGGTCTTGTCTCCTAAGGGACTTTTGTCCTTATCTAGGGACATTTGTGATCGTCATAGCTGGGGAAATGCATGATACAACAGCATTGGGAAGGCAGTCTGAGAATGGGCAACCCTGCCCTGCTTCCTTCTCTCTTCTGTGGTGGTGAAAGCATCCACATAGACTCTTCCAGATTCTTGCGGCTCGCAAAGACCCACACGGAGCAGCGGAGTCTGGTCTGTGAGTTCCAGAAACGTAAGTGGATGGAGCCTGAGAGAGTCAGAAACACGGCAGTGGGCCGATCTGTTCAGGTCTGGTGAAGGTTACCTCATTCACTCCCTCTAGGCCTGGGGGAGCGCTTAGGGCTTATGATCGGCAAGATGCCGCCCCTTCCTCGGGTGCAGGAAGGCGAGCCGCGGGACACGGTGTGGGCAGGAAGTCGTACTTGGACAACTTTACAGAGGAGAAAGAGGAGAGGAGAGAGGGCTCCTTGGGGTGGAGGTGGGTGGGGTACGTGCCAAGCGCTCTGTGTGTTCTTGGTGCTCTGCCCATGGCCCCCAAACTCCCGAGATGAGAGGCGGCTAAGATTCTTCCGTTCAACCTGGGTAGGAGGGCTAGATAAGTAGGAAGACATCGCCCAGTGCTAAGAACCTGGGGCCACTGGCGGGTCTTGTCATCCTTGGTAGGCAACACCAGCCAGGAGCCCCAAGCCTTCTTGCTGGACTAGCAGGGGAAGTGCGCCTCCTCTGGCCTTGGTTTTAGAACTCTTATTCGGATCCTGGCTGCTGGAACCCTCAGCTCTAGGGCCAGTGCTATGGCTCCTGGGCCTTGGGTGTCAGATCCTCAGGTCCCCACCCCTCCCCCCACCGGGAGATGGATGGGGTATGAGTGACAGGGGAAATGGCAAATGAAATACAGCTCTGGGGAGATGGATGGGGTATGAGTGACAAAGGGGGCGGGGCTTAGGAAAATGTCTTCTGAAAAGAACCGAGTGTTACCTCTTCCAGGCCCTGGAGTCTTGCTCTAGCTACTCAGCTATGCAAATGCCATGCAAATTCAGCCCTAAACGATAAGTACGTGAATGAACATGGCAGTGTTCCAATAAAGCTTTATTTATAGACACTGAAATGCAGATTTGATATCATTGTCACATGTCACGGGATAATACTCTTTGGGGTTTTTCCCTCCATTATTTGGAACGTTAAAAACCATTCTTAGCTCACAGGCTGGAGAGACAGATGGTAGGTTGTCTTTGGCACCCAGCCTGTGGTATTCTGACCTGGGCTGGAGAGATTTACGATAATCTCTGGAGACGCACTGCCTCCTCTTGCTTTATAGCGTCATATTCCTCTTGGGAAAGGAACTTTGAGCCCCACGGAAATACCTGGTCCCTCAGCCGAAAAGCTCAGTGGCTCTGCCTTCTCTGGGAGGCTGTTAGATTGCCTTTCTGTCTCAGAACTTGAATAGTGACTGGTCTCATCATTCATGGTGGTAGATGGCCGGAGATCAAGCTGGGAAAATGTGTTCCATCATGAAAGGCTGTGGCCCCAGGAGCCATTGCGTGGTTCCTCCCGTTTGAATAGAACTTCTAACTTGCTCAAGAACAGCTTTGCCTGGATTTCACAGACAGTGTGACAAGCTGGAATGGCAGGGTGGTCTCGGCTCAGACAGGATTCTGAGTGTTAGGCGTGTGATTGTGAATCTGTCCTTTGTATATGTGTGCACGGGCACACACGCACGCACACATGCCAATACCAGAGCTTGAACTCAGGTCCTCGCACTCTCTCACTTGGCTTTTTCACTCAAGGCTACTGCTCTACCACTTCAGCCATACCTCCAACTTCAGCTTTCTGTTGCCAGTCATGGGGTTTTAATTCGGCTTGGGCGCTGTCCCTGGGCTCTTTTTGCTCAAGGCTAGCACTCTACCACTCCGAGCCACAGCACCACTACCAGTTTTTGGTCTTTTCTGCCTGGGCTGACTTCTAACTGCAATCCTCAGATCTCAGCTTCCTGAGTCGCTTGGATTACAGGCATGAGCCAACAGCACTAGGCTCATCTTCAGCTTTTTTGCTTTGATTGAACCTCAGTCCTCAAGAGACCAGCCTCCTGATTAGCTAGGATTACAGGTGTGAGCCACTGGCCCCAAATAGTTTTGGGGGGGTTGTAAATTTAACTGATTTAAATAAAAAGGTTCCCCTTTCATATTCTGGCAGAAATAAGCAGGGAGCAGGTGCCCTAGGAACTAAAACAAAGTTCTAAGTCCATGATGGAGTTCAAGAAAAAAAAAGGGGTGGGGGAGGGCAGAGGAGCCTAAGGTCTGGCAAAACAGAAATATCTAAACCAGGCATCCTGGAAGCAGTATTCTCTATCTCCTGGCTGCTTTAATATACTGGTTGTAGAAGCCCAAGAAATCATCAGAGGTCTTAGGGTCTGAAAAAGATTGGGCTGGACCTCAAAGAAGCCAGCGCCTACCGCGAACAACTTTAGAATAACCTGGAAACCCACAAGCAATGTGCTCACACACAGATACTTTTATTCATTCATCAAATATTTATCTCCTGTTTCTTCTGTGCCAAGCTCTAGGCTAGATACTCAGAGAAACAAGTGGGGAAAAGAAGAAGAAGAAGAAAAAAAAAAAAGACTCACCTCTGCCTGCAGCAAAAGACCGACAGGGTCCAGTGGTAAAGGTATCCGGAGCATGAATAGTGAGGGTAGGCGAGATCCAGGGGGTGTATCCCCATACTACAGACACCCCCTTGCAGAAGCCGGGCCTCCCGTAGCCTGCTCTGAGTCCTGAGCACTAGGCCAGCGTCTGCGGAGGCTGGGGAATGATGCCCAGTGGCTGCTCTTGCTTCGTGAACCCAACGCGACCTCAAGTCACCTGCAGATCAGTCATCTCTCTCCCTGCTCGGAAAGTGTCCCCCACCGCGTCCTGCCCTGCCTGCCCTGTCCCGCCCCAGGAAGGCGGCACGGGTGGACAGGGACCGAAGATGGCAGAAAGAGAAAGTGGATCTGGACTCCCGCCTGTGCCCTCCGCCCGGTCAGCGCCCTGGCCTTGGCATTGATGGTTTCATCTTTCTGAGGAGGAAAAGAACAAACGCGGAAGATAATTGTAGTGGAACGGCCCGAGAAGTAACGTTTGGTCTCCTTTTTACAACTATTCCCTAGGGCTCCATTATGGTAATTTTTCTTCTATAACTGGCAAATTGTATAACGAGTCAGATGATAAACCAGCAAGCAAGGCAGGAATTTGCATTTTAATACAACCGCTGGTACCATTTCCCCCACCCCCATCTCAGGGAGGTCAGGGCCTCTGTGTCCTGGGGTACCCCTGGCTCCCTACTCTCCTGGCTTGCTCTCTTACCCTGCATAAGGGAGACAGCAGCACTCAATAAATGCAGCGTTTTAGATGAAAGCGTAAGATCAACTTTCTAAAAATGTCATGTAGCAGAGCGGGATTTGGACCAGGCCCTCTACCGGAGGGTGTCTCTTGGGGCAGGATCCTGATCTGTGCCTCAGTTTCCTTTTCTGTCAAGTAGAGAGCATTCTACCGCCTCCACGGGCTTCTTAATGGATGTGTAGTGCATAGTAAATATAATCAATTTTCATTGTTATAGTAAGTGTAATCAAGGCACAACTAATAACACTTATTGATAAAGTTGATGGCAATGTGAATGCTGATCACTAACCGATATTAACTTGGATATCAGTAAATATTAATGACATTAATTACTGATGAGTGTTAATCTTGCACTAGTGGTGACGGTGATGACTAGTGCTAATCAATAGTAAATATTATGGATCATAGGCAGGGTGGTGATGAAGATGACAGAGTCTGGGAAGACCCCCCCGGGTCCACAGGGCAACCATTCTGGTCAGGATCTTGGCTCAGGGCTGGAGGGGTAGCTCTCGTGGTGGAGCGCTTGTCTAACAAGGTGGAAGCCCTAGGTTCAGTTCTCAGTGCAAAAAATAGCCAAGGAGACTGAGATCTGAGGATTCCGGTTCAAAGGCAGCCTAGGCAGACAAGTCTGAGAGACTCTTATCTCCAACTAACCATCAAAAATCCACAAGTGGATGGGTGCTCACATGTGAAGCACCAGCCTTGACAAAGATAAGCAAAATCATAAAGCCCTGAGTTCAAGCCCCAGTACTGGCGCACACACACACACACACACACACACACACACACACACACACACCTCAAGTCTGTCCTTTCTTACTTCTCTCATGCACTCTTCTGTACCACTGTGCTGCCTTTCTTCTATCATCATCATCATCATCAATCTTTAAGTAGTTGTACAGAGGAGTCCATTTGTGAGTCTAATACTTCTTGGCCAATGTCACCCCTCCCATCATTCTCCTCCCATCTCTCCCTGATGCGCTCAGCCCCCTCCAATTCCCTGGCTCCTTTTCCACATATTCCACATTCCTATATTCACCCATCCTTCCTCTCTCTAATCATCTGCTTCCCGCCCCTTGACCATCCCCCTCCAGACAGCCCATGTGTCAGCTTCTGGGTATCCTTTTTGTTAAATTATAAGTTCTTTGTTTGAAGACGTTACATCATTGCTATCTGTCCCTGCCCATACCCTACTTTAGTAAATATGTAAATATCCATGCTGCCTTTCCATTCAGAGGCTGTGAATCCTGGAAAGGAGCTAAGAACCTACAAGAAGTTAAGTCATGGGTTACAGAAAATCAATCTCTCTCTCTCTCTCTCCTCTCTCATAGAGAGAGAACTATGAGCTTGCTGACTTAAGACTGTTCTGGCCAAGCAGAATTTCAGGAATTCTAGAACGTCTACTCATTTGGAATAGTGAAAACAATCGCATCCCCTAAATCATAGACTTAACTTTAAGGCTCTGCTCCATCACTTCTGACGGTGTAACGTTGGGGAACTGGGTTCGTTCCCATCTCTCAAGGGGACACAAACACACACTACCACTGTCCGGAGGCCTACAAGAGTTAACTGAGGCTCGGTCCAGGCAGTCAGACGCCAGGTGAATCCAGCTGACTCCAGAGGGGAGGCGCTCTCTGCCCAGCCAGCTTTTCTGAGGTGGTTCCATTTGGCAGAGATGGCCTGTCCTTTCATGCCCAAGATAAGCCGGAGTAGCATCCAGAAAATCCTGCCAAAAGCCAGGGATTAGTATCTCAGCTCCCGGCGTGAAATCTCTGGGGGTTGACATGCCTTATGGTTTGAATTTGTGGACCCAGGCTCCTCCCACTAGCAGCTAAAGGAGTGAAAGTGTGATTGTCACAGCCAACTCTTTGAGGGTTATTTTTAGAATTTCCTCCAACTCCTTGAGACCATGAGAGGTTCCCGGGAGAACTTGGAACTGAGTTTGGTTTCGCATCATGATGAGATTTCTGAGCTCACCAGAATGCATTGGGAGCTGGGTTTTTTGGGGTTTTTTTTTTTTTCCCCCTACACCCAAAAGTGAATCATAGCCGATGAGGATTTATGGTAAAGCTAAAGCCATTCATTCATTCATGCATTCAACAAACACACAGTGACCTCTGGAGCTGTTCCAGTTTAGTCTCGGTACTTAAGAGACGTGGAGACCACAACTGCCAGGCCCTGGTGGCTCACGCCGGTAATTCTAGCTACTCGGGAGACTGAGATCAGAGGACGGTGGCTCAAAACAAACCTGAGAAAGCCTTGTCTCCAATTAACCAGCACAACACCAGAAGTGGAAGCATGGCGCAAGTGGTAGACCATCAGCCTTGAGTCAAAAAGCCAAGCAAGTGTGCAAGGCTCTGAGTTTAAGCTGGTACTGGTATACACACACACACACACACGGATTCTTAAAGGATAAAATAGTCACCGTGTCATTTAAGCCACCATGGTGCGTCCTAGGCGTTGCATTCGTTCCTGGGCTCTGGTGGGGCCTCTTGAGCCTGTCACTGCCAGGTGAGGAGTCAGGCCCGTAAACGAGGACGTGAGAATGGACATGAGCAACCTACAGTCCAGGCTGGCCCGGCTGGGGTACCACGTCACAGGCAACCGGCAGATCGTAAACAGAGGAAGATGTTGTACAAGATCTCCCTCGTGGCTTTCTCTTGCTTCCAAAACCGACTCAGCCACTTCATAGAACAGGTAGGTACCTATTATTTCAGCTGCCGCCACAGGTCCCAAGTTGGGGTGGACTTTATGTTTCAAAAGGGGAGACAAATCAAGCTGGATGCCAGGTGGCTCGTGCCTGTAATCCTCACTTCGGATGGGGCTAAGAGTTGAAGATGAAGGTTCAAAGCCAGCCAAGGTAGGGAAAGTTCATGAGACTCTTATATTCAGTGAACTGCCAGAAGTGGTCAAGTGTTAGGGTGCCATTCTTGAACAAAAAAAAAAAAATAGCTAAGGTTCAGTAGCCAGGCCCTGAGTTCACACCCCAGTACCATCACAAAAGGGGGGGGGGGTGCGGGGAGGATCAAGGAATCCACAGATTCAACTCTGAACTGGGAGCCGTGGGAAGGATCTTCAGCTAAGCTTATTCGAGCCTCTGGACGTTGAACCAAGTCACAGTGTCCCTTATGGCTGTAGGACTGGGTTCTCACTTCCCGGCTGGCCATTGGCTGTGTGGTCTGCTCCCAGAATGGAGCAGCTTCCTCACTCTTCCCCCTGTGTGGTCTTCTCACACCTACCGACGATGATCTTTCTCAAGTCAGCTGATTGGTGACCTCCAACACATCTTCAGAGTCCCCTCAGGGCAGTGCGCAGGTTAGTGTTTGATTGGACAGTCAAGGGATGGGGATCTTAGGAAGCGGGTTTAGGAGTCTTTCTGTACCCCACTGGCAGTTTGTGGCTGTTGTGATTGTTGATCTTGTCACACTACCAGAGCTATGGACAACAGGGCTGAGGAAGATGGAAAGGGCCTCCTTCACGCTCTTTCCTACCAGCTTGACTTGAACTACTTGCCCCCGTGTCAGCCAAACCTGGGAGCACAGTGCTTAGGGTAGAGTAGAACAACAATGGTGGAATCTGACCTCCAAACAGCCACAAAGAGCAGAGAGGCCTCATCTGCCAGGCCACTCCCCCCTGAAGTATTGAGAGTGAAATGCACTTCATTGCTTAAACCACTGAATTATTACTTTGCATGATTATAGTAGCTTAGTTCATACATGTAATCTTAGCTACTCAGGAAGCTGAGATCTGAGGCCAGCCCAAGCAGAAACGTCTGTGAGGCTTACCTCCAAGGAACCATCAAAAACCCAGAAGTAGTGCGGGGCTCACAGGGTAGAATGACGGCTTTGAGTGAATAAAAAAAAAACGAAGGGACTGAGTTCAAGCATTCAGCCCTGCTTCATACACACCTGCACACATACACACAGGCAAACTGATGAATGTGAGACATGTTCAGGGAAGAAGCAGCGAGTTCTACCAAATCAATCCTGATGGGTCTCTTGGAGGGGACATATAGCCTTAATCAAAGGCATGCGCGTGACAGTACACAGAGGACTCACACAATATTGAAAAACTGATCACCTCAGACCCAAAAGAAATATGTGTGGTGACAGGCACAGAAAACAAAGGAGAGCATGCCTGGGAAGGTCAGAGGTGGCCCTGGGGTACATCCTGTAAGAACCAAGTAGGGGTCCATATAAGATTCCCATCACCAATATGGTGGGACTAAATGAGGACCCAGTGTTAGCCTCGAGAAGGGGCTGGGAGGTTGGGCCCTTTCTATGAGGATAGCCCTCCTCGGGGTCTTACCAAGCTTACCAAGTAGAAGACCCAGTAATGGCTGCTAATGGATAGACAGCTCCGAGGAAAAACTCTCTTCCCTCCCAGCTTCCGCAGGCCAGAACTTCCCCCAACTTCAACAGGCAGAGGCAGAGACGAACAACTTTCTCGTGATGACACGAATTCCCCAGAATATCACTAGGTTGAGTTTCTTATCATTCAATCAACATTTGCAGCGTCGGGTGCAGTGTGACCATAAAGGGGGATGAGCTACGGTCCTGTCATTAAGAAGCTTGCCAACCCGGGGATGATATAAGATATGCAAGCAGGAGACCAGGGTAAGAGGGAGAAATTGATGTGTGCAAAGACAGAGTAGAAGAAACGTGCTCTGAGAATTCCAAGGAGAAAGATGGCGTCCTGCTGGGGTGGGAGGTATTCAGGCAAGATGTGGTTGTGGCCTTTGAAGCATCCTGGGGAGCCAGCTTGGGGGTTGGGGGGGGGCGGTTGGGACAGGGCTGGTGGAGGTAAGTTGGGGAGACAGAGATCTCCCCAACATAGGTCTAATGGAGAGCGTTCAGGAGGCAGGACCAACTCCATGGCTTCGTAACGTCACGGCCGGGGAAGGTGCCTCCTTGCTCTGCAGTAAAGAGCAAGTGACGGATGCACTGTTGAGAAGCTTCCCGAAGTGAGAAGCGGAGGCCTCGCTCCCGGTTCCTTCTTCTGTCAACCTGAGACGCTTGAACTCTCAGGGCGAGTAGGGAAGGGAGAGACTGCTTCCTCCTGCCCCATGGAACGCACCAGCTCGGTTCTGCACCAGCTCGGCCTGGACAGGGGCCCCGGGGAGCATCTCTGCCTCTGCCAACACCCTCCTCCCGGGTCCAGCACAGCCTCACTTCCTGCAGGTGGGAAAGTCCGCTCCCCTCCCTCTGGAGACAAGAGGAGCTCTCCCCTTCGCTTTCTTGGCGGGACCTCTCCGCATACACGCAGAGCGACTCTGAACAGAGCCTCTTCGTGCATGCCCAGAACACCCTCTCCGCCTCCCTTTCCTACCGGACCTCTGTGCGCGTGCTCAGAACAACTCAGCGCCCCCATTTTGCGGGCTGGTTGGCAAGAGATGGGGCCCCAAACACTCAAAAAGCACTCCAAACTTCCCCATACCAAACTTCCAGGAAGGCGTGATCTTAGTGAGGGGAAAGATCAGAGCCTCTCAGAGATCAGAAACTGGTGAGGGTTCTGGGGCAGGGGGGGGGGTTGGGAGGGAGGGGGGGGCTCCTCATCACTTTCTCCTTGTCACTAGGAAGACTTAAAGCCTGGAGAGGGGGAGAGGCCGGCTCTGAATCCTGAGCTCTCTGCACACGCTTCGCTCAAACTCTCTTGTCAAAATGAGACAAACTGTTCTTTCAAAAATCCAACCAGGGAGATGTTAATAACCATTCCTACTGAAAAGTGGGGAAGGGGGAGGGGGGGAGGCAAAACACTAAATAATTGAAATTCTTGAGAGCTTGTGTGGAGAGACGCAGTGTTCTTGGCCGTGATGGGGAAGGTTAATCAACTTCGGCGGCGACACTGCCCGGCTGCTGAGGACTTGCAGCGGGCCGGAGGCCTCGCTGAAGGACACCTGCACTCAGGTGCGTGCCCAAGGCCCCGCACACCTGTCCCCTTAGACCCCCCCCCCCCGGCTCCCGTCCTCAGTCTGTCAGCCCCGAGAGACACCCGAGGACACAGAAGACCTGAACCCCCTCGCCCTTCCACCTAGATTCTCACCACGCCCTGGCCTCTCCTTGCTTCTAAGGGGAGAAGCACACGAAGATGGTGGCCTTCGGCCCCTGGGCCCCCCTCCAGGAATCTGCACCCCACGAGGGAACCACCTCAGATGGTCCTAGAGCCGGCCATCCCACCCAATGCGATGCCATCCGTCTCTGAGGACCCTGAGTGGCGGCACCCACGGGGAGTCATCAGAGCCGTGGGTGTTGCTCTGGTGAGCTTGGTGTGGACACGCGCGCACACCGAACGTTCCCCGGGACTGCTGGAGCTGAAGGAAGCCCTCTGGGGAGTGGAGATTTCCTTGGGGACTCCCTTGTCCACCCCTCATCTGTCTGCCAGCTGCAGCCTTCTGCGTGCCAGCCACCTCCTGCCCCTTCCCCCGGAGCTGCCAGCTTTCATCCGCCAGACCCCAGGATGTCTCTGGATGCTGCCCGGGGGCTTTGATCTCCCCCTGAAAGTGCCTAGCGGCAGCAGTTTACCACCTAAATATCACATCCGGAATCTGACGGGGAAACAAGCTCTTGGGTGGTACCCAAATACAGCATCAACACAGACACACTGACATTTCCATCTGCCCCTCAGTCCCAGGAGTACCCCGTGTGCACGAGAAGCCACCGGCAGCAAAAGTAGGTCGCTTTGCTCTCGGTGGAGCGGAGCAGGTGTTCAGCAGAAGCCCAGCTATGAGCTGGGGAGGCGGCTTGGAGGCGGGGGGGGGGGGGTGGCGGGGGGAGGGGGGAGTCGTAGGGTACCATTGGCAAAGGAGGGGAAATTCTTTGCCCATGTTTGCAACAAGCTAGGGAACTGGCAGTGTATTTGGGTCTAGGTCAATGGTTCTTAACATTGATTCTGAAGGGGTTTCGTTTCATTAATCACGTCTGGACCCACAGAACACCAGAGAAGGTGGGGAGGAGAGGCATCACTAACCTCGAAGACCTTCCTAGGTATTCTAAGAAGGTGACATCTCTGATGGCCACAGAAGGTGACGGGCTCTTCCCTTCCCTTTGTGGGTGAGAAAGGACCCAGGGGCGGGGGTGGGGGGAGGAGAGAAGGTAACTGGATGGGCCTGGGTGCTCTCATTTAGCTTGTTCGTTCCACTTCCAGCTTTCTTGCTGTTTCATTGGCGATGAGACTCTCGTAGACGTTCCTGCTCAGGTTGGCTTCGAATGGCAATCCTCCCATCTCAGCCTCCTGAGTAGCTAGAAATTTACAGGCATGAGCCTGTCTCTCTCTCCCTCTCTCTCTTTTTTTTTTTTAACTGTTTTATCCTTTTAGGGTTTTTGGTTTGTTTTGGTGCTAGTTTGGGGCTTGAACTCAGGACCTCCTGAACTTCTTTTGCTCTGTTTATTTGTTTTGTTTTTGTTGCCAGTCCTGGGGCATAGACTCGGGGCATAGACTCAGTGCCTGAGCACCGTCCCTGGCTTCTTTTTGCTCAAGGCTAGCACTCTGTCACTTCTGGCTTTTTTCTATATATGTGGTGCTAAGGAATCGAACCCAGGGCTTCATGTATACGAGGCGAGCACTCTACCACTAGGCCACCTTCCCAGCCCCCTCTCTTGTCTCTTGAGTGTGAAGAAGTGAGATGCTGGGTAAGATCTCCCACTCTCCAGAGCCCCTCCCTCCGCGTCCTCATCTTTCACACGGGATCACTGAGCCTGCACCTTTGCCAACCGTGTTCCGGCCGTGTTCCCCACAGGACGACGGGTGGGGGTGGGGGGGTGCCTGGAGTACCCGCCTTTGGGAAAGGGACGCGCTGCAGGTGCTGCTGAGAGTGGTAAGCTCAGGCGTGGGAGTCCCGCCCCTGCCTGGCTGGTTAGGCTGCGCCCAGCTGGCAGGATCACGCTACCAGGTGCTCCAAGGAGAGGCCCGAGCCACACAGGCCAGGTCTGCTGTGCAGGCTGGGGCCGGGCCCTCCGCCCCCTCCCTTCCTCCCCAACCATTCACCGACGCCTCAGGAGACCAGAGCCCCCCAGACCTGCCCCCCGGATGAGGGAGCAATACGGCCCCTCAACTCTCCTCCTCCTCCTTCTCAAAAGGAACAGATACAATTTCCGACACGTGACAAAATGTACTTTGCTAAGCAACCCCCAGCCACCTTTCCCAGAGGGAGAAATGCTAATTATCTCCCATGTTTTCCCCCAGCAGGAAGAGCATGGCAGTAGAAATGAGGGAGAAGTTGGTCAAACAAGAGTAGCCCTCGGGCCAGGCCCTGGGGTACAGCTTCTGCCTGTTGGCACTCTGGGACCTGGATGGGGTGGTGGGGGAGGGTCTGGTGGGGGGTGCAACAGGGAGCCTGAGCTTTGTCTGCAGAGCCTGGCATCTGGAGTAGATTAGCAGGAACCCCCGCCCCCCCCCCGCCACCAGACAAAGCCACGGGCCATCCACAAGAGGTACCACAGGGGAAGTCACTGGGCATGGCCACTACAGAGCAAGGGCCTCGGATAGCAGGAAAAAAAGGTCCAGAACCTAGGGAGAGTGAGTCAGAGAGGCCCAGGAAAAGAGGGGGTGGCACAGGGGTGTGTGGTGGTGGTGGGGATTCTGGTGATGGAATAATCTGGTGATGGAGGACCAGGATGAGACCACCGCGCTGCGCGGCACTCTCCCTGTGACAGACATCTAATTAAGGATGGGCGGAAGCAGGGGAGATCGCCGCTTCTGCCGGACCCGATTCTGCCTTGCTAATTTAGGTGGCCGCGCGCGCGCGTGCGCGTGTGTTTCCTGTTGGGTGAATGCTTATAAAATTTTAACGAGGTAGTGTGGATTGGAACAGAGATGGAAAGCTACCTTTTCTACCCCCTTTGGTAATGGCCTCACTTCCTCCGGAGGCAGCAAAGTTCTGCAAGCAACGTCCTGAGTAAGGAAAGTGGGAAAGGCCTCGGACCCTGGGCTTCCGGGGGGGGGGGGAGGAGAGAAGAGATTCTGACTCCATCACAGACAGATGGCCCAGACCTCTCTCTCTCTTTTTTTTTTGTCTTGTTTTGTTTTGTCTTGTCATCAGACTCAAAGTAGCTATTTATAAACCTGCCAGGAGAGGCTGGCATTTCGCTATCATTGACCGTCAACTCATATTGAATAAATTTTTAATCCCCTTTAATGGGACCGGTCAGCAGGGGCAGCCGGAGGGGAGCCCTGGGCCTCCAGTACTGGCTGAAATGCACAGCAGGGAGCGGGAGCCGTCCCCAGCGCGGAATCAGAGAGCCCCTTCCCTTCTTCTGTCTCCTGGCCTGAGTTCTGCTCCTGGGGCTCAGGTACCAGCCATGTCTGATGTCTCCAGCGCGTGTCAAGAGAGCCCAAGGAGGACAAGACTACAGGTGCGAGGATGAGCAAGCAGCAGCCTTGCTTAGCTTCCATACCAGCTAGGAGTAACTCCGATGGCCACGGCCCAGGCGGAGGTGGGGCTTTAAAGCCTGCACCCCCTGCGGCCCTTGTGGAAGCGCAGATTGGAGTAGGGTCTGCGACTCTGTCTATCTAGTTGAGGAGGTACGCAAGAAGCCAGGCATCCGTGGCTCACACCTGTCATCCTAGCTACTCGGAAGGCTGAGATCTGAGCATCACAGTTCAGAGCCAGCCTGGGTAGGAAAGTCCGTGAGAATCTTATCTCCAATTAAATCACAGAAATAGAAAAAAAGTTAAATAAGAGTCCCGGGACTGTGGCTGCCATCTGCACCACCAAGAGAGCTTAGCAAGACGTGGCCCGCCGGTCCCATCCCGCAGGATTCTGGCTTCGCTGGTGTGAGGTTGAGAAGGGGATCCACAGTGCTGATGGGTGGTACAGGTGGTCATGGTGGGGCAGAGACGCACCTTGGGAATGGCTGCTCTTCGGGGCTGAGGCCCGCTGTGAAGGACTGGTCCCCCACGTACCCCCCAGCCGAGCGAGCAGGTGCACAGTCAACGTTGTGGGAGTCGGAGGAAGCGGAACTGAAGTTGGCTTTTGAAGATCTGGGTCCAGTGCCGATCCACCGAGAGGAGGGGAGCCCTCCCAGGTGTGTGCACGCAGAAGTGGACGAATGCGAGAATTTTCGAGCTGGGCCCAGTAGCTCACACCTGTAATCCTAGCGACGAAGAAGGCTAAGATCTGAAGATTGTGGTTTGAGGCCAGTCTGGTCAGGAAAGTCTTGAGACTCTTATCTCTAATGAAGAACCCCCCCCCCCAAAAAAAAGCCAGAAGTGGAGCTGTGGCTCAAGTAGTAGAGTGCTAGCCTTGAGCAAAAAAGGGACAGTGGCCAGGTCCTGAGTTCAAGCCTCAGGACTGGCATACACACACACACACACACACACACACACACACACACACACACACACACACGAGAGAGCTCGTGGGTTGCCCCTTTCATCCCACGAATGGGGATTCTGCTCTTCTCTTGACTCAGCAAAAGCAGGCAGGAGGAACACTTGAAAGGCCGTTGAACGGACAGAAGTTGCTGACTTCTTCTAATTCAGTGATAACTTCTCAAGTACAGCCTCCTGAGAGGGAGAAGAAACAGCCCTGCCCGTAGGGATATTTACAGTCCGGATGGAAACTGAGCAAGGACGGACGTGTCGACAGCCAGACGGCGGGGTTCCAAGGCTCGCGCCGAAAGGCAGACGTGGGCAGCAGGCCCACCCCTGGGTCCTGCTGGGTGAGAGGTGCCTCCCTGGAGACCTGGCCATCCTCCGGGGAGACACGGCTCTGACCCCACACCTCAGAACAGCTGCAGAAACCACAGCAGCCGGGGGGGGGGGGGGGGGGACCTGCGCCTGAGCAGAAGTGACACTCACTTTGTATACACATGTTTACAATCAGGGCCAGATGGTGAAGTGCTGGATCGGTTTCAACGCCACTTGAGTGAGCTCGGCGGCGGAGCCAAGCCCCGCACGTGGCCCAGGAATGGCAAACGTGGCGGGGGGCCGGGGGGGGGGGGGTCCCTTTCCTCAGATCCGCCCTTGATCTGATAGGTATTTATTAGCCCTCACTTAAAAGCAGCCTTAACCCGACAGCTGTCAGAACTCTTTTCTTTTTGTCAAATCTCCTGAAATTCTACAGACGGGGGAAAAAGACACACACGAAGCCCACTCTGATACCGCCGCCGACTCTTTCCTTTCCCTTTTCCCTTTTTTGAAAAAAAAAAAAAAAGAAAGAAAGTGCACTTGACGGAAAGGAGTTTGTAAACGATCGGCGATGACAGTGTTTATGTTGCCAGATGATTCGTGCCGGCAGGAGGAGGGGGGGGCGGCTGCCTGTGGTTCACGCCCAGCCGTTATTTCCCAAACTGTGAAGGCGGCCTCCATGACACGGCCCAGCAGGGGGGGGGGGGGAGGGGCGGGGGACGGGCGGGGGGGGGGCGGGCAGTCCGGCAGCGTGCCACAGACGGTGTTGGGGGGTCCGGGGGCTTCCATCCGAGTCCACCTTGGAGCTTCCAGCCGGCCGGCATACCGGGAAGCAGAGGAGGGGCCCAGGACCGTACCAGCCAACCCCGACCCAGACGGTGTCTCACCCCCCCCCCAAAAAAAGATCTGGGGCTCAGCAAAGCGCACGATAACCTGGTACACCATGAAAAAAAAGGAGAAAGAGGAGGGGGGTCGGGGGAGAGGGGGGAGGAAGAGGAGGAGGGGGAGGAGAGCAGGGAGAAATGGAGGAGAGAAGAGGGGTGCGGCAAAGTCAGAGAGAGAGAAGCAGGGGAGGGGGGAGGGGAGGAAAAGGGCAAGGGGAGGAGATGGACAAGGGGAGGGGGAGGGACGAGAAGAGAGAGAGGGAAAAAGAAAAGAGGAAAAAGGAAAGGGAGAGACGGGAGAGGAGAGGTAGGAGAAGACTCCTGTTTTCTTCACTAGGGAATAAAAAAAAAAAAAAAACCCAGGGTCTGAAGAGAAAGTCACAAAAGTTTCTGGGAAGACATCAGTCCATAACTCCAGCTGCCAGAACTCCTCTTCAGAGGCCGGACATGTATTTATTCCGCGGAAGTCATCATTACTGCAGACACCTTATTTTACAATTCACCTTTAAAAAAAAAAACACTCCCGTTAGAGCCAGTTAGGAAGAAATGTGTCACCGGCAATAGCCAAGGCGTTTGGCTGCTGGGCACGCCAGCCAGCAAGGGGCCAGGAGACAGCACAGCGGGGTAGAACTCTGAAACCAGCTTGGGCCAGGTTCCAGAGAGACACCCCTCCCCCCGCCCCCTTCTACCAGCACGGCTGGGCTGCTGGTTCAGGGCGACCCCAAAGGGCAGCTTTGGAGTCCCGGCTGGCTCCATGTCTGAGTGGGACCAGCTACGAAGAGGAGGGTGCTATTCTCTGGGAAAGACCTGCAGCCCCCCCCACCCCCGGGTGGGACGCACCTTCAGGGGTCAGCCCCGCCCCGCCCTCCCGACCTTAGGCCCTTAAGGCTTGTATGCCAGATGAAGGCAGGTGAGACGCCGCTAGGATTTCAGCCGCATCTTGGCTGGCGTTGGACCTTATTTCGGTCACTTTCCAGTTCCCAGAGGCCAGAACAGTGCTCAGCACACAACCAATGCTCCAAGAATTGTTGACTGAATGAACCCAAACGTACACCCCCCTGGCTTTCATATCCTTGGGCGGCTGCTTCCCGGATCAGGCCAGTGTTGGTCTCCGCCACCACCAGAAGTGAGGGGATGCTATGTGCTAACACAACCATGGGACTCCCTACCAGCAGCCAGCAAGACGCCATCTTGGATGTGGTTCCTCCCGCCCCAGTCAAGCAACACCAGCCCCGGGTGACTTTTTTTTTTTTTTTTGCCAGTCCTGAGGCTTGAATTCAGGGCCCGGGCACTGACCCCCAAGTTTCTTTTTGCTCAAGGCTTGCACTCCACCCCTTGAATGGGCCACACAGCGCCGCTTCCAGGTTTTTCTGTGTATGTGGTACTGAGGAATTGAACCCAGGACTTCATGCATGCTAGGCAAGCACTCTACCACTAAGCCACCTTCCCAGCCCCCAGGGTGGCTTTTTTGACTGCAGCCTGCTACAAGCCTTTGAGCTGTCTCTCAGACTCCTGCCTTGCAGAATAAGCAGGGAGCCCATGCATCACGCATGTTGGTTGTTTGCCTTCCTTATATTAGGGGGCAACATGTTCCACGGTGCTAGATAACCAAGCTGGAGAAAGGGTAGGGTAATGCACGTGCCTACGTATACACTTTAACCGACAAGGCTGCATTTTACCCCCCGACCCAGATCCTCTCTTACAAACACGCCTCTTCGAAAAGAAAACAAAATGGGTGGAGTGGCTGGTAATCCCTATCTCGTGCAAGGATGACGGTCGATACAAGTTCCCCCCCATTTCAAGTCACGGCTCCGCATGGCCACGCCCAGCTCCCCTCTGCTGCCACCCCTGCACATCAGGAGAGGCGGCTTCGTTTCTTGGGAGGGTTTTTCTTTTGTCTTCTCCGGTCATTTGACTTGCCTGGCCACTGTTTGGCCCCAGTGCTAGAGTTTAATAAGCACTGGATGGACAGATGGATGGATGGATGGATGGACAGGCTTCCTTTTATGCTACTTATGATGGTGTTCATGGATATCTGCCCAAACTCTCTACACTAGCTCTCCCACTGTGATTGGGGCCCAGAGCAGGATGGGTAGGGGAAGGAAGAGATTGATCGGCTCATCCTTACGGCTTGAGCTAATGAGCTGGGACTGAAAAGGAAGATGGGAGGACTATGGGATGGAGGCGGAGACGGGAGATTTTTTTTTCTGGCCACGATTATTTAGAAGATACAGCAGCAAATTAGGAGCGAGCTGGTTTTCATTACCGAATAATGAGCCCAAATGATAGGAGAAAGATCTGGCTGGCTAGAGAATAAGAGAGCTCTCTTTTCCCCTCACCTCTCCTTCGCCGTGCAAGAGCCAAGGGAGCTAAGTGGTCTCAGCAGAAAAGCACGCCCGCCCGGCTGGGAGGACGTGAAGAAGACGGGTGTGCGTCTCTCATTTTTTTTTTTTTTGTTCTGCAGAGAGTGAGTGCACGCTTGCCTTGGGAACAAGGAAGTCCACACGCAGGCAGAGGCGGCTTCTGCTTCAGGCTATGGACATCGCCTAGGCCCCGCACACGACTTCCCAAAGGCCTGAAATCCTTTCTGACCACAGAGCATAGCTCCACCCTTGTGGGGCACACCTGGAAGTCAACTAGCTGGCCCCGCCTGTTTCTCAGTCGTGAGGCCACGTGTGGCTAAGATGGCGGCACCTAACAACAACGCACAGCTGCTACAAGTGTCTTTGGTGATAACCCGAAGGCGGTTCTGCCCTCCCCCTCATCCCTCCCCTTCCTGCTGATCTTAGACCTGATTGGCTCCTGTGCCTTATATTAGTGGCAATAAGCGAGATCTTGCGCCGACTTGACTCCCAGGCCGTCTGATTGTCCTCCGGTGAGGGAGGGCTGGCTGGGTGCGGGCGGCCTGCAGACCCTTTCCTTTCTTGGTTCGTCCGGTGGGGGCATGCCTTCCCCGTCTCTCCTGCAGGTCGGGGGAGTGCGGGGGGGCGGGGGGAGAGGGGCTAAAAACCCCGACACACCCTGGGTACCGGCACAAACGGGGAGCCCACACTGCCCAGCCTGGGAGCTGGTACCAGGGTAGCAGCCTGCTGTTCTCAAAGGGCTCCCCCAGAGGGAGGGGCAGAGCCTGATGAGCAGGGGAGGAGCCAGGACCCAGCATCCGGCAAACCCACCCCAGCCTACCACAGCCCAGCCTGGTGTGGGGGTGTCCTGACTACAGGCACATTGACGGACCATGAAGAACACCGTGACGCGTCTGCAGACAGGATAGCAGGGAATGCGCCTAGGGACTTTGGCCTCTGTTGTTTAGGGCTCTCTGGTTCGGGAAATAGAAAAAAAGATACCCAGAAAAATTGGGATTCCAGATAAGTGGTAGTTTACTTGATGTGAGTATATCCCAACGAAGGCATGGGACATACGAACGTTAAACGTGGCTACCCGAAACTCAAATTCGACTTCGTGTGGAAATACTGAGATGACTCCTCTCTCCGATCACCGTCCCAGCCCCCTCTTGTCTCACACGGACAATTATTCGAGACACAGATACCACCAGCGGTAGCGTGCTCCCCTTACCACGGCTAGACAACCGACAAATGCGGTGGCTCCCGAGAACCCCTTTACCGAGCCCAGAGACTCGGCCAGCAGTCCTGTGATCTCGGGGCCACCTCCGGGAGGCTCTGGCAGTCTGGCACGTGGGCTGCTCGAGGCAGGACTCCCCCTGTGAGGCACACGCAGGGAGAACCGCACAGCTGATGTCACGGGGGGGGGGGGGGGGGGGGGAAGGGGCGGGTGCTGGGTCCCAGCGGAAGCCTTGGCAGGCCAGGCTGGGGCGAGGTGAGGTGGGGGGGGGGGGGGGCGGAGAAGACAGCAGCCAGGTCTGAGAGTCATCAGAAACACACGGGGACCGCGCGCGGGGCTGCGGCTGATTTACACGGCACTTCATCAAAATCGTCTGCCACCGTGATTGCCTGCGACTGATAGCATCTGCGTGGATCCGGCTCCCGGTCCCCCGGGCTTCGTCTCTGCTCCCACCCATCTGCAGCCCGGAGTCCTGGCTCCGCTGGAGAAAGGAAACAGCTGCCCGCCTCCGAGCCCGCCTCCCCCCCCCCCTCCTCCCGCGGCTGCCAGACGGCCTTGACTGCCAGAATACAGACTCCGGAATGGAGTCTGTAAACCCCAGAACGGCCTCTCTCTGGTCACCCCTAAGATCACTAGCCAGAGAATGGCCAGAGCAAAGGAAAGGGGAGGGGACTGGGGAGCCCCACATATTGCGCGACACCCCTACTGTCACTGCCGCCCCTTCTCGGCCTTGACCTAAAGCCTTTTTGCCCCAGGGCCTACGGATGCCCCCAGCCACCCCTACCCCTGCACCTGCTTCTGGGAGCCTGCAGGTGAGCCAGCCCCACCGTGGTCTCTGTGGTGGGAGCCTGCACCACGTGGAGATGGTGCTTTCTGGAGCTGCAGCTGGCTGGAGTTTGCAGCATCCTAGCCCGCCTGCCCCAGGAGGGGGAGAAGGGGAGCAGCTCGCCCACCGCTGGGGAGGGGAGGTCAGGACAGTGGACTCTTCGTGCAAGTCGACCAATGCTCAGCCTCTCCCCAGCACGCCGCCCGCCCCTGCCGGGGCTCAAACAGCATGGCAACTTAGGGAGGCTGCAAACACAAACTAGGAGGCCTGGGGCCGGGACCTGTCCAAAGACTCGGGTGTGCGAAGCCTCACGCCTGCTGCCTTAACGGGGAAAACGTACGTGGCATCCGGTGGCTAAGCCTCGTAGGCCGCAGCTGGGCCTGTCTGTCCTGTGGGGTACACATGTCCTTGCATCCTGGGGCTTCAGGACTGGGGCACACAGAAGAGGGGGGGGTCCCGTCCTCTCACTGCCCTAAGACTTCCAAGTTAGGGACGCAGGTGACATCAGCTCACGTGGGAGATGGGATGCTGGTGTCCATCATTCATTCCCTGTCACAGGGTCACACCACCAAGGCCTGGCCTCGGGTGGGCAGGGCCCTTCCTGTCCGGTGGCATCCGGCTGCTTTGGCCAATAGGATATCGTGAGACACACACTCGCCCGCCCACACTCGACGAATGGACTCGGAGAGGCCGAGTTCGCCAGCCCAGTGAAAGCCAGTCCTTAACAGCGAATGGCGGTCTTGCAAGATCGAGTGTCTGGTGGGCAGAGACACCCAGGGTAGTGACACCGAGCCATTTAGTTCCCAGTTTGTCACATTCTCCACTTGGTACTCCCGGGTGATTGTAGCACATGCACCTTTGGGAGTCGATTGCATTTTTAAGAAAGGGATTTGTGTCCTCCACCCTTTCCCTCATTTTCTCCGGCAGGGAAGGATCCGCCCTCTGGCATTTTGTTGGGGTCCACTCTACCCAATGCTGGTTCATTCCTTCCCTTCTGGTATCCTATTTGGCTACTCTGTTTATCTAGAAACTTCCAAGCACAAGGACTTTATGATCCTCAGGCCCGTCAGTAAGTTGTTAACGTAATAAACAACTTTTCACTTGAAAAGGCCCTTCCCTGGGCTTTATTTTCCCACAGATATAAAAAAAATCACAGCCCACAAATGCTACGGAGGAGTCCACATGCCTGCCTGCCCTCTCAGCTTATTGTTAGCCCCAAGAGATGGTGGCACCCCGGTAGCCTCCTGACCCAAGGAGAATGAATGAAGTCTGGGCACAGGACCTGATTTCAGCCCCAGCCTGGAGCCAGGCCAGGCGAGCTGAGGCCAGCCGTGCTGAGGAAGCTTCCGGAGCACGGGGGTGGGGGCTTCCCTGCGGGGTCATGAGGCCGGCTCTCCTGCACTCCACCACGGCCGTGACCCGCTGATACGGTGACCTCACTCAGCTCACAGAAATCGGAGGGAGCCAGAGATGAGTGAACAGAAGCAAAGCATAAATAAATTTTTTTTTTAAAAAGGACCCTCAAAGCTTAAAGGGAAAGGAAGTCACATAGAAAGGCGACAAGCAATGTAACTACAGAACTATAAAAACAGTTCTGAGTCACCACAGTGATACCATAGCACCTGCTAAAGATTAAACTTGCCAATCTGTGTGGGTGGCCAACGCCTATAATCCTAGTAGCTCAAGAGGCTGAGCACTGAGGATAGTGGTTTGAAGCCGGGCCCCAGGAGGGAAAGTCCTTGAGACGCTTATCTCCAATTAACAATCGTGGGAGGGAGGTATTAGAAATTTAGAGGAGGGTGGGTCCCTTGGTAAAGGAGCAGGAGGAAGTATTTAGCAAGAAATCACTAAAAAGATTAAAGAGAAATTGCTCCTAGAAGCCTGCAGCCGAGGTAGAGAGAAAGAGGTCATCTCCTGGTTTAGGCTGTGTGAGCTAACTAACCCTCGCACAAGGTCTGAGACAAAGGTCCAGCCCAGAACGACAGCAAGGATGCTGTTCATAAATACAGGAGCTGATTGATCCAGGAACACTTGGTGTGGGGCAGCAAATCCGGTAAAGATTGCCCGAGCCCATGGTCCCGCTTGTGCTGCAGAGCCCGATCCAGCTGCATATTGATAGGCGCTCGCACGGACAGCCCTTGGAGCCTGCTGACAGAGAGCTCTCGCGGCAGTTTGTCTGGTCTCCGTGAGAGGTGCTTTTGCCCAACACGAGTGGCTCACGCCTGTCATCCTAGCATCTCAGGAGGCCGAGATCTGAGGATCCTCGTTTGAAGCCAGCCTGGGGCAGGAAAGTCCATGAGACTCTTCCCTAAGATTAACCACCAGAAAAAAAAGCTCCAAGGAGAGCCGTGGCTCAAGGGGTAGAGCACCAGCCTAAAGCGAAACAGCTAAGGGATAGCATCTAGGCCCTGAGTTCAAGCACTGGTACGAGAGAGAGAGAGAGAGAGAGAGAGAGAGAGAGAGAGAGAGAGAGAGTTTCATATCCCAGGCCCCCTTGTGTGCTCAAAAGTGTCCAGAGCCCCTGAGCTCTGAAACCAAGCGCCGGGCCTCACAGCCAGGGGGGAGAAGGAAGCTGATATTTTGTCACAAAAACTCAAACTGGAATAGCAAAGGCCCTCATCCGTCCAGGAATATTGACATTAGCCAAGAAAAGAAAAGAAGGCCTCAGACTGAATGTGTTTAAAAGACACAAAACCATAAATGCTTGATTGCGACTTGATGGTCTAAAAAGAAATGACAAATTATGAAACAGTTTGTTTAAACGTACATTGAACAAAAGCGGACTGTGAATTCAACTCCTTTTTAATTCCGGGAATGAACAAAGAATGAAGTGTTGATTCGAGAAGCATAATTTTTCTGACAAGATTGCCTTGATGGCGCCATACGGCCGCCTTGATTTCACGTTTGACTTTTGCAGCACAATCAGAAAGAGGACTTTTTTGCCAAAAAAAAAAAATTTATATATATATAAATATATATACATATGAAGGCATCATCAATTTTCCCAATGGCCTGTCTTAATCCTCTAAAATTCAACTCTCTTTCCCTCTCCCTCTCTCTCTCTCTCTTTTGAAGTGCCTGTCATTCTGGCAGCCTTGTAGATTTCTTCTTCTGTAACTGTTAACTGGGCGGAGAACGCCAGTTCCTCCATTTGCCGCGCAACCACGTCTGTGACTCAGACAATTCTCCATAATCACTTTGATCCATCTCAGGGAATTTTGCATCTCTGGTGCCTTTTTGCACGGTTTGGGATCCTATTTCTGCACATTCGTAGCATATGGCTGACCCGCAACTGGGTGTTGGGAAAGTATGTGGACATGAAGCTTGAGGACCATGACAGCCCAGGCAGTCAGTCCCTGAGTGGATTTTTTTTTTTTTTTTGCCAGTCCTGGGGCTTGAACTCAGGGCCTGTTCACTGTCCCTGAGCTTCCTTTGCTCAAGGCTAGCACTCTACCTCCTGAGCCATAGCACCACTTCCGGCCTTGTCTGTGTATGTGGTGCTGAGGAATCGACCCCAGGGCTTCATGCACTCTAGGCAAGCACTCCACTGCTAAGCCCCATTCCCAGCCCTGAGTGGATATTTTTGTGTAATGGCAACTTTTTTTTTTGTTTCTTTTGTGTCAGTTACTGGGGCCTAAACTCAGGCCCTGGGAGCTGTCCCTTATCCCTTATGTTTTCCCACTAAAGACTGGCACTCTACCACTTGAGCCATACCTCCAGCTTTCTGCTGGCAACTTGGAGATAAGAGTCTCATGGCTTTTCTACCCAGCCTGGCTTTAAACTGTGATCCTCCACTATCAGCCTCCTGCGTAGCTAGGATTGCAGACATGAGCCCCATGCTCCTGGCGTGGCAAATTCTTGTTTGTCCGAGACAGGGTCTTGCTGCTTACAGGCTGGTCTTGAAGTTGCTGTTACTCAGGCTTGCCTGGAACTAGCAATCCTCCAGCCTTAGTCTCCTGAGTGCTGAGATTACAGCACGTACCTCCATACTCAGTCTGTCACGGCAACTTTTATTTCCCTATGCAACCGTATTTAACTTCAGAGATTCTGATCATAAGAATAAGGAAATCACGAACCTCTATATAGGAAAAAGGAACATTTACCATAATATGTAAAAGGCCCATGCAAAACAATAAGAAAAAAAACGGACAGACACAAAATCCTTGAATGAAAGAGAGGAAAGAAAGAAAGAAAGAAAGAAAGAAAGAAAGAAAGAAAGAAAGAAAGAAAGAAAGAAGAAAGAAAGAAAGAAGAAAGAAAGAAAGAAAAGAGGGAGGGAGGGAAGGAGGGAGAGAGGAAGGAAGGAAGGAAAGATGCAAGTGTCACCAGTGGTACTCTTGCCTCTAATCTTTGCTACTCAGGAGGCTAAGGTCAGAGGATCTCAGTTGGAGGCCAATCCAGGCAAAAGCACATGAGGAGAAATGCCTGCCATTCTAGCTACTCGGGAATCTGAGATATAAAAAACTGAAGCTCCAGACCAACCTCTCCCGCCCCCCCCCCCCAAAAAAAAAAAGAAATTCACAAGACCTCTATCTCAACAGAAAAAGGTGGATTGCAGTCCAGGCTGGCGAGGTGAAAACTGAGAGCCTGTTTTAAAAACTGCTGCAGCCAAAACGTATAGAGGTGTGCCTCAAACAGTAGAGTCCCTGCCTAGTCAAATGAAGCCCTGAATTCAAACCCCGGTACCGACAAAGAAAAGAAAAGCAAGAGGCTAATAACTATTGGGAAAGAGATTCAACTTCACTGTAAACAAATCCACCACAAAGCAATATTTCACCATCAAATGAATGCTTTAAATTATAATTCTCAATTCTGCTAGGGCTGTGAAGAACTAGGCCTTCCTCATACCGCGTTCGGAGGTGTAAATTGGTGCAGGCTTCCCAGAAAACAAATGCAAAGCTGTATCCAGCCTTCAAATTATTTCAGCTGCATCATATTTCTTTATAAAGTCCCATGTTGCCTGAGCATATTCTCACAGCATTCTTAAAACGAACAAAGACTAAATCAAATGTTGATTTTTGAGGGCGTAATTTTACTGGGGGAGAAAAAGAAATTTCGTCTAGTGGCACAAAACAATATCCTTCACTTTGAGTGAAGTTAATTGCTTTTCAGCTCTCTGGAAAGTTTGATCTCTCACTCGGAGGCCACTTTGAACAGGAAATAAAGACTTTCCTCTCTGGAGGGTCCCCACAGGAAGGGACGTGAAGCTAGCGGGGCAGGGCTGAGTCAAGGCACCAAGCTGAGTTGCAACCAGCTCCTGTGCCCACCTACCCTCCAGTTCCTCCGCACTAGAAGCAAAGGACTGGGTTTCCCAGATCTGGGTATCATTCTCAGAGACGGAGAAGCCAGATGGTCAGTCCCAACGGACGTGTCCGCCAACAAGGACGCAGCAGACATCTCTAGGTGGCTTTTTAAAACTTTCTTCTTCCAATTTCCTGCCGGTTTATGCATTTGTACAATGAGAAAGCATTGCATTTCCAATCACTGAGGGGATCTCTCTCTCTCCCCCTCCCTCGCTCTTCCTCCCTCCCCCTCCCCCTTTCCTTTTGTGCAGGTCCTGTGGCTTGAACTCAGGGTCCTGAGTGCTGTCTCTGGAGCTTTTTGTTGTTGTTGTTTTTCTCTCAAGGCTAGCATTACCACTTCTGGCACAGCTCCACTTCTAGCTATTTGTTGGTTAAGTAGAGATAAGTCTTATGGGCTGGTTCAAGCTCTAGTACTGGGACACACACACATACACACACACAGAAACACACAAATTCAGTCTCTCACATCTGATGTTCCCTCCCCTGCCTCCTTTCAAACCAGGTGGCCTCTTGAAACCTTGGACTCCTTATATGTTGGTGTGGGGTAATGCCAGCACACACCTGCTAGGGACCCATCACCATGAAGGGGAAAAAAAGGAGACATGCAAAGGACTTACCACAGCACCTTGGCAAACACTACCAGATCCATAAGCGGTGCCTCGTTCTTCTTATATCCCAGTAAAAATGCCCGTGTGGTCTAGGATTTGAGTAATGTTACAAGTAAACACGCTTTGTACATCGTTAGCCAAGAATAAATGAAATGCAATTAAAAATCTCGTTTGGAACATTTCAGAAAACATCAGAGGTGGTTTCATTCATCCCTGGTAGCCAAACTGCAGAAATAAAACTCTCTAGCTCCTGCCCGCCCTGGGCTCCCCCCCCCCCCCCCCTCAGCTCCATAATACCCAGCGTGCATCCCCTTCAGTTCCTGGGCCTCCTCGTGATTTGGCTTTTTGTTTTGCTTTGTTGGGGTGTGGGAAGGTGTTCAAGCTCCTTGGGTGTCTTGGTCAGTAACACCGCCCCCCCCCACCCAGATTCTGGAAGATAACAGCTAAGTGCTTTTGGATTAACAATGAATGTACACACACACACACACACGAATGAAGGAATGAAGGTACACACTGGGACCCAGTGGCTCACCCCTGGAATCCTAGCTGCTCAGGAGGCTGAGATCCGAGGATGGAGGAAGCCAGCCCAGCAAAAAGCTAGAAGGCCGAGGTGTGACTCGAGGGGTAGAGAACCGGCCTTTAGCAAAACAGCCGGGGGTGAGAGTGAGAGGCTCTGAGTTCAAGCCCCAGTACTGGAGCAAGGCGGGACGGGGGGGGGGGGGGGGGGGGGGTGGGGGGAGTGTGAACAAATGCAACCGAGAAAGGGTTTCTTAGGCCACTCACTAGATCCCAAACATCTAGGAGCCAAGGCGGCCCGGGTGTTGAGCAGGACCGGCTTAGAACCGGCTCCTCTTCCTCTCCTGGCTCTGCCTCCCCCGGGTCCACAAGAAGCTGGTCCAACCCAGGGAAAAGAGCATCCACTGGAGTCCCACTGCAACACTCAAAACTCAAGCGGGGGCTCTGATTGGCCCATGGTGGATCATGTGACCACCCCCCCCCAGCTGGAGTGGGAGGGACCCTTAGGAGAGTCAGCCCACGCCCCTCGGATGCCCCCATGCTGGGTGTCTTTCTCCCTTAGGAAGCTGGGAAGGAGACTTTTGCCATCCCCAGCAGGTGTAGGGGGCCGGGGGAGGAGGATGTGTCTGGTGTAAGATGCCCTGGCTGTGCTGAGGGGAACAGAGAGAGACAAAAACAAACAAAAACCTACCTTCCGGGGCTCCCCACGGCCATCACAGCCAAAGTCCTCTGCACAGGACTGCCTAGACCAAAGGAGTCCTTGGGAACCGAACGAGAGAGGAGTCCTGCCAACGAGAGGGGCTATCTCTTCTCAAGGACCAAGCTCAGGTGGAGCCACCGGTTTTGAGGGTGACGTGAATGACACCCCACCCCCACCCCCCCAGTGTCCCTGAGCCTTGTGTGTCTGGGTTGGCTGGCCTCTACACCGAAACAAAACTGAAAACACTTGGCGTCGACCAGCCCCCCGATCCTCTAGGAGGTCACGGGGAGGTCCTTTCAATCCTGGATGCAGACAGCGAGATGCTCCCAGCTTCTCAGCTTCGGCGAATCTGACTGCAGCTCAGAGAGACCCCACAAGTCGGCTGAGGCCTGGCACCCTCCAGGGAGTCCGCAGATGGGGAGAGAAGAGGCCTTTAGCCTCCAGCAGAGTGTGTGCGGTGGGCCAGGCTGGGAGGAGAGTTGCAAATATGTATTTCTCACTTCCTTAATGAGGTTGGGGGAGGGGACGGAGAGCACCCCTCCCATCTCCAGGTGCACAGATGGGCAGCCCACCCTCACCTCTTCCTTCCCTCTGACAGGGCAACACCTGCATGCGTAGCACAGCTCCTCTGGCTGCCCCCCCCCCCCGCATCTGCCTCTGCCTGAGCTGTGTCTCCTCCTCACTCCAGGCTCCTTGCCAGAGACTGCCTGCCCCCCTCCGGGCACACCAGGTGTTCTGAGGAAGGCCGGGGCCAAATGGAAGCCCATCGGGACTCTTGTCGGGAGAGATGTTATTCTGGAAGATTTTGACGGCAAGTGGGCATCAAGGCGGCTGCAGTAGCAGGAGCCCCCTTCGCGAAGAGATCTGCAGGCTGGACAGCTTTCTCTCCTCGAGAGGGGTACGCCCTGCTGGACAGAAGCCGGTGACGATCGATCGGAGGGCAAAAGCGGGCTGTGGTTGGGAAGCAGCGAAGACAACGCTCACCCCGGGGCCAGAGGAGCCGAGTGCCAGGTTTAGCCAAGTGGAGGATAAAGGATACACCGGGAAACCTATAACCGATTGGGCCTCCTGTAATCACGTGAAAGCAGGGCGCAGGGGATACCTGGAAAGCAGAGGTGCTGAATGCTAAACCGAGAGTGATTTTGAGTGCCTTGCTCCCTGCAGCCCATCCTCGTGGCCTGCATGAAGGGAGGCCCCCCCTGGGGCCACGTGGGCAGTTCAGAGGACTGTTGGTATTTCCGGGGTGCAAGTCTCTGCATCTCCGTGCCTGTTAACTCAATGGCCCAAGACACTTTGAACCGTGGACAGAAGCTGCCGTACTCCAGCCTGATCCTCTTACCCCATACCCTTGACTGGGCGAGCAAAGCCATTGGTTTAATGAACTCATCTTGTTCCCTCCTTCTAGTGCTCTGCAATGAATAGATTGGCAATCACCATCTCAAGGGTGCGAGAAATGGTCCGTGACTTTATTTTCCTGAAGTCAAATTCAATCTGACTCCCAGCCCTATCCCATGAGGATAGCAGGAAACACAATCTCAAGCCATGGGGGTGTGGGGGGGCGCTCCCTTGTCACCAACTCCCTCCCCAGGGTCATATGAAGGACACAGTATCCCTCTGTGAGAAGGGAAACTTTGGGGGTACTTATGGTTTTTCACAGTCCCCCTGAAATCCAGCCACTCCCCAGCATCCGTGCCAGGCTAAGGCTGAGGCTCTGTTGAGGATGGTAGCCTTGTGTCTGTCTCCCTCAGGAGTTTGGCAACAAAACTCAAGGAGTCCCCCCCCCCCCCAGCTTCTCACTCCTTTGTGGGGGAATGCCTCTCTTCTTTTGCCACTCCTCTCTTCCCTCTCTCTCTCCTCCTCCCCCCTCCATGGTTCTCCTCCCCGCCCCCCCCCCCCTCCCCCACCGAATGAACAGAAAAAGAGAGTATACGTATACAATCAAGCCGGGTGCTGGTGGTCACGCCTGTAGATCCTAGCTCCTCGGGAGGCTGAGACCTGAGGATTGTGGTAAGGGGTGGAAGGACGAATGTCTTGTGCCTTAAGCCCGGTGCTCAGCTGGGGGCAGTTCATGGGCCAGCTCAGAAGACCCTGGCCATGGATAAAAGAAAATCTTCAACTCGCCCCAGGTCCCTTCCACGGACAATAACAACCACAATTAACTATGTGCCTGGTCGGACTGAGTAACCCTGAGGACCCGGCAGCACCCCCTACGGGTAAAGGGAGAAACCACTTGCCGAGTTCTCCCGTTCACAAACCTGGGAGAAGAGAAAAAGCCGAAGGGTCGAATGCCCCTTTAGATTGCAGCTTTGTTACAGGGCGATGGGGAACACCCCGCCAGCCCCTCGTGGAAAGCCATTAGCCGGCGTCCTAGACATCAGGCACCGCTCAGACTGGGAGGAGCAAACAAGAGCCCTGGACAAAGTAAACTTGGATGGCAAGAAGGCCGCTGTCCGGGACTAAAGGGGACTGGTGAGGGGCAGAGGGTAGTGTGCGGCGTGCCCTGCACCCAACCGCGCACAGCTCCACGGAGAGTTGGCATCGCCCGTCTCCTGGAGCCAGGCACGGGTGGGGTGAGAGGTGGGGGGTCGAGATGCAGACTCCGACGGGCACTTCTGACGGCCGTCGGGGGACAGCCCGTGCCAGTCGACCCTGACCGGGGCCCGAGAAGCGGGGGGTTTGAGGGCTGCTCTGACCTCCAGAGGGGCTACACTGCCATGTTGAGCTGACCAGGGAGGGCATCTGCACCTGCCCCGGCTCACCCTTGGGCTCTCAGGAGGGGCCGCGTGGCCTTGGTTGGAGAGCCGGATGCCTTAGCCAGGCTGCCCACGTGCCGTCAGCCCTCGCCGTGCCCCAGGCTGCGATCGTTGGCAGCTTGGAAGCAGAGGGACTGAGGGTAGAAGTCTCCTCACAGCCTGGTTGGGGGGGGGGGGGTGGTGTAAATAATGAAAGTCGGATCCATAAGTAATTACTTTTTAATTATTAGGAATGATGAATAGCAAAGACCCAGCCACTCTTGGGTGCAGCGGTGTTAACTGTAATAGCCTGTTCCTTTCTCCTGCTCAAATTGATTTGCTGGGGGAGGAGGCAGAAGACAGGGGGGGTCCCCCCCTGGGTTGTGGGGAAGAGGAGAAGAGCAAGGCAGGGAGAGAGGGACCCCAGGAGCCTGGCGCCAGGGGACATCCTTCCACACCCCCTTGCAACAGCCCACCTTTGGGCAAGGCTTGGAGAGGAGAAGGGCTGAATTTGACACCCACCTTCCGGGAGACAGAAAGCTCTCCCCCCCCACCCATTCGCACCGAATCATTAACACACAGGCACAGATCAGCACCGGGTAGATGTCCTCCCCTCCCCCCACCCCCCCTGGGCTCCTCCCCAGCTCGCCTTGGAGGAGGGGCGGGGCCTTGGAAGGAAGGTGGGGCCGGATGGGGAAAGGGAAGGGTCAACTGTCCGGGTGGGGCTTGGGTGGGCAGGGAAGAAAAGTTGGAGAGATCGCCTCTCCACAGAAAGAAGACTGGGCGTGAAGCTCACGCCTGACATCCCAGCAGCTGCGGGCATTGTGAATAGGAGGATTGTGGTTTAGGCAACTTCGGACAAAAATCATCAAGACCCTCTCGCAAACATGAGAGCTAAAAAGGCCGGCGACGTGGCCGTGGGCGCCCTGCTTCACAAGTCCAAGGCCCCTGAGTTCAAACCTTGGTACTGCCCCCGACACCAAGGGGCAGTAAGCTAGGACCCTCTTCCTATTCCTGAGATGTGAGCTGCTTCCCCCAACTTTAAATCCAGCGCTAAGGGAGAGCACCACTTACCTGCTTAGAAGCCACGGGAGGAGGGGTTTCGGAATCAAACACAAGACCCAGGGGGGGTTGCCAGCACTGGCCCGGCGGGCGCTGTTGCCCAGCCTCCTGGTCTGTGGACCAGCAGCCCCCCCCGCCCTCTCCCCGCCCCCACCCCACCCCCCAGCATGGCCCCCGGCAGGCACCTCTCTCCTAGGAGCTTCAGGCTTCCGGGGGCTCTCTTACCTTGGCTGAGCATTGCACAGTGGCCCGGATGAGCAGACAAAGGTGCTAATAAGACAGAGTGCTAATTAATATCAGGAGCTCTATAGCTTTGCTGTTTTAATGCTGAAAGGAAAAGGCGTTTATGGCTTTCTTCCTTCCACCCGCTCTCCCAAGCAATTATTTCATCTGCGGCAGAAAATGTGCATATCAGTAATAATTACTCAATCCGATCGTCATTAGCCTCCCAAGCTCCAAGTGGCCATGCTCAGCACATTCCTGGCTCCTGACCTCCATTGCTGAGTTCAGGGATGGGCAGCAGGCACAAGAGAGAGAGAGACCCACTTCCCCCGGAGACCAGAGGGAGCTTGGGTCTATACCTTCTCTGACCCTCTTGCTCTTGGCTTGCTACTGATTCCCTGTGTACATCAGGTATGAGCCTTGCTGGATTGAGAGAGAGAGAGACAGAGAGACAGAGACATAGACAGAGACAGACAGACAGACAGACAGAGAGTCTTGGCTGGCTTCGAACTGCAGTCCTCAGATCTCAGCCTCCTGAGTAGCTGTGATTACAGGCGTAGGCCACCAGCGCCAAGCCATGCTTTCATTTGAACGCGGAGTCATACAAATGACATAGGTGTCCCTGCCCTGCTGTTTCCAGGGAAAACACTTGGGGTGCTTCCCAGGGCTCCCCCAGGATTCAATCCTTGGATGGGCACACATGGGCTTTCTCTGCAATGGCAACCCCGGCCTCGCTGGCCAAGAAAATCACAGACTACTTTTCAGTAACCAATGTCGTGGGGAAGCAGACCCCTTGCCAGCCTTTGAAGGCCAAGCCTAGCTAGTTACCTAGCTGGGGACACTGACGTGGCAGAGTAGTAACACGGGTGGCCTGTAGGATCAGAGGGGCAGCGTCACGGAGGTGCTGCCGGTGCTGGAGAAACGAAGGGGCTGAGGTCAGACCTGATTGCGTTTCTGGTTCTGCTTCTCAGTAGGTCATTTTTTAAAGGCCTGCTAAAGTCCCAGAGCCTCGATCTTCTCAGCTGGTGCCCTTGACATAAAAGGTTAAAAAGGGAAAGCGGAGCGCTGAGGGAGGGAGAAGAAAGGGGTAGGAGCGAGAAGGAAAGGGAAGAGAAAGGAGGGGAGGGGAGTCACCACATAGAAGGCCCGGTCAGTAAGCAGCAGTGCAAAGACAGCAAACACCAGAGGGAGTTGGGACCCACCGAAGATCATCGCCCCTGTGGAAACCTGGTGTCCTTGTAGCATGTCCTTTCGAAGGCAGCAGGAAATGGAAGAAGGGACCCGGTACAGTAGCTGACACTTGTAACCCTAGCTACTGGGATGGTGGAGATCAGGAAGATTGAAGTTCTTGGAAAGCCCAGGCAAAACCATTTGCAAGACTCCATCTCAACAGAAAAAAGAAAAGAACAGCTGTGTGTGGTGGTGAGTGAGAGCTGTCGTCCCAGGTAAAGTGGGCCCTATCTCAAAAATAACCAGAGCAAAAAGGAAGGGAAGGAGGGAGGGAGGGAGGGAGGGAGGGAGGGAGGGAGGGAGGGAGGGAGGGAGGGAGGGAGGGAGGCCATGAGCAGAATTCCAGGGTTCTTGGCTTGCTGCTCCACTGCCAGCTGCCATCACCAGCCTAAGTCTGGTGGTCCCTGCCCGCCGCCCAGCTTCCAGGAAGACGGAACCAGTGGGGACACCTGGCAGCCCCCATCGTTGCACCTGACAGCAGCCCCTGATGGACCGCGGGAGGGGGCGGATCCCCTGTGGCAGGGGGCCTGATAAGCAAGAACAAAAGGCCCTGAGTTCAAACTCCAGTACTGAAAGGGGAAAAAAAAAAACATTTGTTGGGAGAGACCCATAAGCCTGATCACCCCCACCCCCCACCCCCCAGACAGACAGCCTGAGCCGGGACACGACAGAACAGACGTCACCCAGTGGGAGAGACGAAGGACCACAGACATCGGCCTCCCCTTCCGGTCCAGGGTTAGAGGCTGGGCTCAGAGCCGGCCCACTCCGAGGGGATGGCTTGTCCTGTCTCTCCCTGGGGTAGAGGCACCCAAAGTCTCCAGCAGAGACGCTTCTGAGCCTGGCCACATGCCGCCCTAGCCAAATCCGGAGGCCTCCCGGTACCTTTTTTTTTTAAAATTCTTTTGCAATCAGCATTTTCCTTTCTTCATTTGCTGCTTGAATAATGCAGCCTGGAAGAAAGGGGCCCTCAGCACAATTCCTGCGCTCGTTTACAATGAAAATTGGGGAAAACGGCAAAATGCATACTGCAAAGTGCATTTAAAAGAAGATGATTCAATTGAATTTGGCAGCTCTGATATGCAGGACCAGAAGGAGAAAATCTGTCTATGATTTGCACATGTATAATTAAGATGAAAGCCTTAAGTACCGGGTGCATTTCTTAAGATGTCACCGGGCTCTGTTGACTCCAGGCGCCCTGATCTGTGGCGCAGAGCATTTGTTTCTGAGATCAGAGTGGCTATCCGTGAGATGATGCCTTTTTTCAAACCAGCACCACGGTGCCAAGTCAGAGCCCCACAGCGCTCAGCTCAGCCGGTGGTTGCAGGCAGGAGGAATGAGGGAGTGACCAGGCAGGGATGAGGCAGGGAGGGCCAGGCGCCCTCAGGACTGCAGCCCTGAGCCTCAGCCCTAAGCGTTGAAGGGACAGACAGCATTGGATCCATTCTCTGGGTTCTATTTTGGTTCTTTTGGTGTCAGAGGAGCTGCCCGGGACCCCGGGAACCGCTCCATGCTGAAAATAGCACACACCGAATGTTTACCATCCGGGACTTCTAGGCTATGCTTTTTTCTTTTTGTTTGGTGGGGGGGGGGGGTGCTTTTGTGGTGGTTGTTGTTTTTTGTTTTTGTGCGCCAGTACTAGAACTTGAACTCAGGTCCTGGGCACGACACTCTACCTCTTGAGCCGTATGGTAGCTTGCAGCCTTATGGTAGTGAATCGGAGAAAAGAGTCATTGAAAGTTCTGCCAAGTCTGGGTTCAAACTGTGATCACCTCAGGTATCAGCCTCCTTCATTTCTAGGATTGTTTCAGTGTGAGCCACCAGTGCCTGGCTGACAGGCCTGGTTTTGCTTGCTAGAGTTTCAGTCACCCATGCTCAACCCCAGTCCAAAAACACTAACTAGAAAGTTCTAGAAATAAATCACTCCTGAGTTTGAAAGCGCATAAATCACGACTTTCTCAGCGGTCCCCCTGCTGAATACACTACCTGCCCATCAGACAGACACTCGGTCACCACCTCGGTTATTAGGCTGATCTACTGTCAAGTACCTAGTGACCTAGTGCTGTGTAACTCTGACGCAATGACCTCATGCTGTATCCCAAGGCTTATGTCATTCACTGAATTTCATTTCTTCATCAAGGGATTGCCAGAAGAAAGCAGAACAAAGTAAATGCAATGTTCCCTGACCTCCCCCACCCCACCCCACCCCACCCCCACCCCCCCCGGTATGCTACAGTCCCAGAGAGCAGGGGCAGGAGGGGAAGCAGGAAATGGAAGAAGGGTCAGGGGCTGTGACTCACACCTGCAGGGGAGGGGGAAATCAAGGGGACCACAGGTCCAGGATGGCCTGGACAGAAATGCTCACAAGACCTCATCTCACCAGAAAAATCTGTATCACAATAATGAGGGTGGATACCCCTCAGGGTATTTTGCGAGAGACACCATTTCACGGAGCTTGTGTTATTTATTATAAGTGTTCGACTTCACTATCAGTTGTTCATCTCTCGCAGGGTCTAATTTGCAAGCTAAACTTCATCGTCCATGCGTAGGTGTAGGAAACACAGCCCAGGCCCGTCTGTACAAGTGGGGGAAACTGAGGCCTGCGAGGGCACAGCGAGAGCTTAAACACAGTGTTTACTGTGTTTCTGCGTGAGTAAACTGAGGCACGAGCAAGTCTCCCAGAAGCTGCGCCCAGCGCAGATACTGTGGAAACCTTACTTCTCGTTCCCTTTTTCCTCTCCTGACCTCCCTTCTCCTCCTGCGTGGCTCCCTCCCTCCTCATCCTCAAAGCTAAGGGAAGCTCAGGAAGCCACAGGTCTTGGAGAGGGCTCTTTGTTCTTCAAGGTGTGGGCCCAGAGTGCGGGCCCAGGAGGTGTGGAGCCAAGGTCCCCCGAATCTCAGGAATCCCCCGTGGCTCTTCCCCGCAAGCTGTGAGAAAGGCCTCTCTGTCCAGAGCTTCTGATGTGACCCCTTGTGAAACGTGCATGTGTGCACCTTTCACAAGCTTTGCGTCCCGCCTTCTGCCTTCCAAACCAGGCACAGCGCACAGGAACTGCTCGACTCGAGTGCAGAAGAAGCGTGGAGGAGGCACCGAGGAACGCAGTAGCTTGGACCTTTCAGGGAAGATGGCTCCCCAATGGCGTGCTTGTTACCAGGCCAAGGAAAAGCCAGTGCCCAGTGCCCCTGAGCTGTCCAGCGGCAGGAGGCTGGCCTGGCCGGTGTGGCTGTCACAGTGCCAAAGGCAATGATCCATCTGATGGTGACCTTAGCCAGGGAAGCTGGTAATGGGCGCCGGAAGCTCTGGCTCACCGCTTGGGGTGAGAGGCACTGATCATTGTATCCAGAAGGACCTTGTGGGCTTTATTCCTCTAGGCTGGCCGTGGACTGCAATCCTCCTGTTTTCCACCTCCCCAGGTACTTAGGATTCTATACAAGCATGAGCCAACAGGGATCCACTCTGAATTTTTGTCCTACTTCAAAGAAATGAAAGAAGAGGTTTTGGTCCCTGACACAGAGCAATCCCCACAAAGGATCCGATTGATTCTTTCTTCCTTTCTTTGGTCATCATCTGGGCTCGGAAGGCCATGGGGCGGTGCTGGCCTTTCCAGAGGCCGGGGAGGAAGAGTCCGGGTAACTGTGTAGCTCGGATACGCAGCACCAGCACGGAGCCGTCTCACCTGCCTGCCTGAGCGCCGACTCCAGATGTCCAGGAAATTACTATGGGCGGCGGGGTTATTGGGTTTAAAAGCCAGAGCCTGTGAGGGGGGGTGGGGTGCGTGGCAGAGGCCCCCCCGGGGGCTCCTGGGGTGCGGAGGGGTGACGGGCACGCTCTCTCTCTCTGCCTGATGGATGGCTTCAGTCAAGTGGCAAATCCAAGGGCAGAAAATTGCCTGCTGCCATCGGTCAGCCTCGGTGTGGTCAGGCGGCAAAGGTCCTGTTAGCCCCTCTGTCATTAAGCAATACAGACACAGGTAATTTGCTTCACTCTTCGGTGGCGAAGTTAAATGACTCATCATTATCTTATTAATGAAATCAGAGGCTGAAAATGAAGCCGGTCTGGGCACTTAGCCACCACGGCGTTTTCTAGAAGAGTCAGATGTTCACAGCCCGACCCAGCTCCCTTTGTCTCCAAGCCCAAGAGCTCCTGCGTTGGTTCCAAGTCTGTCAGGGCCCCCTGGGTGTTCTAGGCCGAGAGACAATCTCTCTCTCTCTCTCTCTCTCTCTCTCTCTCTCTCTCTCTCTCTCTCTCTCTCTCTCTCTCTCTCTCTCTCTCTCAAGTCTGTGAGGGTCTAATCCAGCCCCGGGGCAGGGGTTGGGGGAGATGGGTTCCCTGGTCTCTGAATGTGCTCTGGCAACCTGCCCTGGATCTGGAGCGTGAGAGAAAGGGCCACCAATGGCGACTGTCCTTTGCGAGGTGCACCTACTGCACTTGCCCGTGCAGTGCCACTGGGGGGCGCTCTTCCAGCCCAGGCTCCGCGGCTCTCACTACACACTAAAGGGGGGAGAACATCACCCAGCCTTGGAAGGGAAGGAGGGACCTTCCATTGCCACTAGCAACACTCCAGCAAGGAAAAGGGACACCGCTTGCCTTTGCCCTCACTCAAGACCCCGGAGCTGGGGCGCTGGTGGCTCACGCCTGTCATCCCAGCTACTCCAGAGGCTGAGATCTGAGGATCGCGGTTGGAAGCCAGTCCAGGCAGGAAAGTTCTTGAGACTCTGATCCACAACGAACCAGCAAAAAGCCGAAAGTGGAGATGTGGCTGAAATGGTAGAACGCCAGGCTCGAGCATACAAGCCCAACAAACGTGGAAGGCCCTGAATTGAAGGCTTCAGGGCCTACAGCGCTGGGAAGAGCTTCAGTCCTTTGCTAGAGACCCACGGCTGCCCCCTCCTGAGCACGAGTCTGTGTCTCCAGAGCCAACCTAGATTCTTCTCCTGGGGCCACGGGAGGAAGACAAGCAGCAGAACTAACCTGACTCCTGTGGAGGTCAAAAATCACTGGGAGAGAAAGTCCTGTATTTCCAAGTTGGGTCTCTTTTATCTGAAATGCCTGGGGGCCTTAAGTGTCTTGGACTTAGGAGTCTTTTGAATTTTTGAAATATTTGAATTTATATAATGAGGTATCTGGGGGATGGAGCCTCAATCTAACCATGAAATTTATGTATGCTTACATATGCCCTATACACATAGCCTAAGGGTAATTCTATACAATATTTTCAATGATTCTGTGCATGACTGGACATAGTGGTACACACCTATAATCCCAGCTGCTTGGGAGGCATAAGTAGGAGGACCAAAGTCTAGCCCCCGGCAAAAGCACAAGACTGTCTGAAAGACAACTAAAGCACAAAGATGCCGGCTCCGTGGTACAGTGCCTGCTAGCAATCTTGAGGGGCCCTGAATTCAAATCCAGGTACTATAAAAGAAAAAATCGTGCAGAAATCAATTTTGTTGAGCTAACACTTCAGGGAGTATAGAGACCAGGCCATGTTCTCTGTGCTGGAAGGCGTCGAGAACCACAGTCTTGCTCTAGGCTTGGGGCCTGGGACCCTCCCATCTGCCTGCCTATCTTGCACCTGATGCTCAACAGAATGTATTTGGTGATGGGTAAACCCAAAACAAGGTCCTCCCTGAATGTAGACAGAGAAAAAGACTCAGCCATCCCCAAGACGCTGGGGGAACCACCCAGGAGCAGGAGGTGAGAAGAAGAGGCCATCAATCCGAGACGGGACGCAGCCCAGCACGCATGCGCTCTTCAAACAATGAAATTGCAAGTGTTGCTAGCCAGACACACCAACCTGGCCTGTGAATAAATACAGCAGTCCTCGAGCCTGCTCTCTCCATCATTTGTACTCGGGCTATAAAAGCAGAGTGAGAACCTGGGGTTGGGAGAAGAGGAGGTCATGGTCCGTGCATCCATCCATCTCCACGGCCCTGAAGCTGGTGCGTCCCGAGGGGGGTGGCCCTCCCTGGTAACGGCCCTGAGGACACAGGACATAGACCTCCAGCAGCGCGTGGCCCTGAGACCTGCCTTAGAGGCTAGACTCCTGGAATCACCCAGCTTTCTTGGCCTGGTTCACACTCAGCAACCACTGCATATGAGGCTAGGGGCCTCTCTCCAGCCTTCTTCTTGGAAGCCCCATCAAGGAAGTTTCTAGAAGTCACCCCAGCAAGGAATCACAGTGATAGGTGTCTCTCTCCAACACTAGCAACGTTCCTGGGTGACGTAAGCATTTGAATAATATAGCAAGAAAGAAAAGAGAGCCATTGGCTCACACCTGTCATCCTAGCTGCTCAGGAAGGAGGCTGAGACCTAGAGGACAGGCATGTGAAGCCAGCCTGGACAGGAAAATCAGCGTGACTCCATCTCCAAAATAGCCAGACAGAAAAGAGCCAGACTAGAGGTGTGACTCAAGCAGCAGCCTGAAGGAAAACAAACAAGCAAAAAAAAGCTGAGCAAGAGCTTGAGGCCCTGTGTTCAAGCCCTGGTAGCAGCAGAGAGAGGGGAGGGAGAATAAAGCAAGTCCTCGGCGGGCCTCTGTTCTCGGGCTCTCGGGTGTTTGGAGTGTTTGGTTTGGTTTGGGCAGTACTGGGGACTAGGTTAATGCTCTTCCACTCAGCCCCACTCCCAGTCCTTCTGCTCTTCATTTGCCTTTCAGTTAGGGTCCCACTTTTTTTTTTTTATTTAGGCTGGATTCAACCAAGTTCCTCTGCCTGCTGAGTAGCTGGGATTACAGGCATGCACTGCCACTCCAAGCCCGTTCCCTTTTGTATTGAACCAAGAAAAGATCTCACTTGTATGGTGAAGAGCTGGAGTTCCGGAGTTCAAGCACGACATTCACTACTTCTTAGGAGCTAGACATGTCAGTCTACTTTTCTAAGACTCAAGTCCCTTGTCTAGAAAACAAAGACACTGGGACCTGCCCCCTGGGGTCTGAGAGGTGTGTTCCACGGGGCCATTTTAGACTTGTCCCTAATGCCCAGCACGCCATACTCACCTAAGGAACCTAACCATGGCGGCTGCCATTCTGGTTAGGGTGGAGGGGGAGGATGGGCGGGGGCGTAGCCTGGCCTGGAAACCAGATGCCCCAGGGGGGGAAGGTGGCTCCCCCTGGAGCCTGGATCATGGGAGGGCAGCCGCGTGGATGTTCACCACTTCCTCCCGGGGCGTGTGTCCCCGCCCCACCCGTGAGCCCCAGGCTGGGAGTCGGCAGCCCACGCTCCCCTGCCCTGAGCCCTGAGCCGTGGGGAAGGCGAACGGTGGGCTTCATTCACATGGATGTCAGATCTCAGGCCAGCCCTCACCTAGCAACTTCCGCTGAATTATTCAATCTCGGTGAGGATCACCGGGGCACTTCACCGTCCACTCGCCCGCCGGTGGCTCTCCGCCAAATGGCTCCGGATTATCTGACTGGAACTCCAACCGAGGGGAAGGGTCGGCTCCGCGGTGCGGGGGAAGCCCCAGAGCAGCCCCTCGCCTTGCCCCTCTGAGCACCTCCCCCCCCTCCACCTCCTGTGCTCTGACAAGGAACACTCCGAGTTCCCGGGGTGGGGGGGAGGGCTCCCACTACCCCAGGCGGCACCCACGCTGTGCAGTGTCGCACGAGGGCCTGTACGTGCTCCGTGTGCTTTATTTCATCCTCAGGGAGGTATTTCGAAGAGGATGTCGCTGACCCTCCTTTTCTAGACGGCGAAGGGACTCCGGGTGGTGACGTTCCACGTGGCCGAGTCCAGGCGGAGGCCCACGCCCTTCCCACAGCCGCAGCCTGAGCGCAGGCCACCCCGGGACCCATCCCCTGGTCTCTGAAGTGGTGTCCAGCTGTCCCCTGTCATCGCTGTTTATTGTAATTACTGCATTCTATTAGCGGTTACTCTCCGCTGGGCATTTGGGCAAAATGTCACCGACATCGTTGCTGAAAAGATTCATCACGCAGAGTTAGACTCGGCGAGGCCCTGGGGACTCGGGGGCCCTGGGGCTGGGCCCAGCCCAGGAGTGTGGCGTTTACGATTTTGTCGGGACGGCTTGCCCCGGCTGCCGGCTGACTCCCAAACCTGCTAAGAGCCCCAGGTGAACGGGAGAGATGGCTGGAGTCAGGAATTCCCTTCCCCCCCCCCCCCCCCGGGGAGGCTCAAAAGAGAAGGCTTAGCTGGGTACCGTGGCTCATGCCTGTAATACCAACTACCCAAGAGGCTGAGATCTGAGGACCAAAGATCGAGGTTCGAAGCCAACCTGGGCAGGAAAGTCTATGAGACTCTTATCCCCAACTAACCACCAAAAAGAAGGAAGTAGAGGGATGACTCGCGTGGTAGAGTGACAGCCTTGAGCAGAAAAGCTGAAGGATAGTGCTCAGGTCCTGAGTTCAAGCCTCAGCAGTGCACAAATGAGAGCTAGAGAGAGAGAGAGAGAAAAGAGAGAGAAGGCTCAGGCTAGACCCTCTAAGACACAGTCTCTCTGGAGCCACTACAGGCACAAAGAGTATCACAGAGTATCACAGGTTGACTCAACCCAGACCCTGCTTCTCACCCATGGCCCTGGTGGGTGGGGGCGTCTCCTGGTCTCCATGAGAAATCACCTCAGCCTAGCCCTGCTTTGCCAAGCCCATCTCTGTTCTTGGTTAAAAATCCACTGCTCCATGGAGCTTTTCAGTTCTAGGGACACAGCCTAACACCTTCCTGGCTTGGAATCCTCCTCCTCTGCCTCCATCATCCTCTCTCGTTGTAGCCTTCTCACTGGGCACACACGTGTGCCTGGGTTCCAGCAGGGAGAGGCAGCCCTCTTCCTTCTTCTGCCTGTGGTGTGCGTGGGTGTGTGTTTGAACTCAGGGCCTTGGACTCGTACTCTTGCTTGGCTTTTTCACTCAAGGCTGGTATTCTGCCGCTTGAGTCACACCACTTCCAACTTTTTGCTGGTTAGTTGGAAACAAAAAGTTTTTTTAAAAAAAAGACAGTTTTAGCTCCCCAGAATGGCTTCAAATTGGGATCCTCACCTAATGTGCCTGTCTATTCTTAATAGACACCTACGCTGCCCTTGCAAGCCCCCCAAAGGGGGGGAAATCCTTAAGGCAGTTAGTTGTTTATTACAGTACTTGGTGGCATTCACAGGCGAGAATGTGGCAAAATATAGATTGGGGATTGGGGCGGGGGGCGGGGGGGCCAGCCAGGAATCGCATCGCCATTTGTCCTGTTCCGAATGTCATTACGCATTCCATCGCGGCATATTACCGAGATGATTAGTGACATCAAATGACTTCTGAAAAATGATTATGTGCCATTAAAAGCATTAGTCTGTCTGAAACCAGCACAAACAAATGGCCGTGCAAGGATGAGTCATTAGTCGGGGAGCCTGGGAAAAGGGAGGAGAACTGTCAGGCTGCCAGGCAATTAGCCAAGCCAACAGGTTGTGGGACAGGGGGCTGCTGATCCTACCGCCCTGCCTCTTGGGGGTGGGGGTGGGGGAAGAGGGGTGCCCTGGGTGGGGCTGGGGCCTGTGGGGTGTCCACTGCTCCTTGAAAAGCCGTGAGGATGAAGAGTTTGAGGTGGCTTTCGGGTCCTTCCTGCCCCACGGCTCACGGCGGCAAGGTCCTAGCCCTTCCCCAGAGTGAGGGCGGGCAAAAGAAAGCCGCCGTCGGCCGGGGTAGGACTCGGGGAAGGAAGTGTGGGAGACACAGCGATGAAGACAGAACCACGGAGGTGTGGAATGGGACCAGAGGGCTCAAAGCAGGGGACCCCTGAGGGAGGATTTTTTAATTGACTCCAAGACAAGAAAAAAAAAAAAAACCAAAGTAAAATAAAATGCGTAGGAATCACAATATAATTTACAACAACAAAGGCATTAAGAGAATCTGTCAAGTGGGAGATTAAAAAACATCTTCTGAACATACACAAACAAAATAGCTTTGATGTGAAGGCCAAAGAAGGAAATAGCTTTAAAAAAAAAAAAGGGGGGGGGGTTATTGTATCAGATTGTTTTCTTTAAGAGTGGCCTGGTGGTCGCTCATGTCGGACTCTGCTTGGATTTCACGTCCGGGGCAAGGCCTTGGATTGGAGATGTAAGGACTGAGGGGCCAGCGTCCCTCTTCCTCCTCCTGCAGTGTACATGTGCAGGCCCGTCCACGGGGGAATAGGGGGGCTCTGTCCATCCCTTCCCAGCCCCCCTCAAAGCAGCTAGCACTCCTCTGGCCCCTGGGTAGGCTGCAGGAGTCTTCAGCTCTACCCTCCTGTCTTGCCCCCATCTTCCTTTTCGCCCTTCATCTCTCTGTACACCCAGCACAGGGGATGAACAACCTGCTCCCGGCCTGGCCTTCAGATGGTCGGCTCCTGCGCCAAGCTCAACCCAGCATCCAGCCTCCCCATCCCAGAGTCCAATCTGGAGACCCACGTAACGAGAACGAGCTGTGTCTCCAGGAGCCAGGCCTCCTCTCATCCACCTTCACCCTCGAGGCGGGTGCGACCACCGACCGCTGTGTTTTACAAACAAGGAAACAGGCCTAGAGAAGTCACGACAGCCAGGCCCTCTACTACCCAATGGGTGCTGAGCTACGGGGACTTGGGCCAGGGCTCGCCGGTTCCCTGGAGCCGGTGCATGACCCCATTGGGCCTTCCTCCCAACCACCAACAGGCAACCCAGCCATGGTCCTAGAGACACTCGGATCTGCCTTCCCAGGCTGGACCAGGGGCCCTGTGGGCTCCAGTAGCCCCCGCCTCCTGTGAGGAGAAGGTCCCCCAGCTCCCGTCCTCACGCTCAGTCCCCTCAATGTCCTTAGCTTTTCGGGGGGCAGGGGGGCGGGCGGGAGGGGAAGGGAGTCTAGGGAAGGACAGGCCTGGATACCGCTAGCAGCTTTGTTTTCCAAGCTTCCGAACTGTTCCAGGGCTAGCTACTGCTGGGACTGCAGCCTAGGGGTCCTCAGCCAGCCTGGGAGAATGTTCTGGAAGCTATTAGGCTCAAGCAGTGCCAGGCTGCGTCAGTTAGCCTTCTGTTTGACCAAATTCCTGATAAAACAACTCAAGGGAGGAAAAGATTTATTTGGGCTCACAGGCTTAGAGATTTCAGTCCACCGTGACCCAGAGGTGTGGCAGAGTAAGCTCTCTCATCATGGTTGCCAGGAAGTAGGAAGAGGACACTAACCGGCTTCTTCCTGCTTCTGTTTTTATTCTATCCCAGCTCCTAGCCTCTGGGAGATGGCTCCACCCACCCTCTGGGATGGCTCCACCCATCCCCTGGCATGGCTCCGCCCACCCTCTGGGATGGCTACACCCACCCCCTGGCATGGCTCCACCCACCCTCTGGGATGGCTCCACCTACCCCCTGGCATGGCTCCACCCACCCCCTGGCATGGCTCCGCCCACCCTCTGGGATGGCTTTGCCCACATCTGGGCGGGACTTCCCCTTCAGTCAACCCCTGTGGATTATAGGGACACACCCAGATGTGTACTTTACTAATCTGTCCAATCACGTTGACAGTCAAAATCAAGCACCACTCCGGTCCCAACTACGCTAGGGTTGAGAACCACTAGTCTAGCCCACCCTTTCTACTACGGATGAGGAAACTGAGGCTCGGAGAGGAGAGCCAAGAGTCCAGGTCAAATGGTCACTCAAGGCCCAACCAGGAACCAAATGCCTCTGAAAAGCAGCTTGACAGCCGCCTGCCTTCTCTAACTCTGTCTGTCTCTGCGACTCTGTGTGTCTCTCTCTCTCCCTTTCTTCCTCTCTCTCTCTCTCGTCCTAAAATCTGTCACTCCCACTTGCCACTCCGGAGCCAACGGCAGTCAGAGCCGAGGTGAACAGCAAAGCCACATCAGCTGAAGCTGGAGGCTGTCAGCGCCTGACACCTGTCATCAGGGCCGACGTCTGTCACCATCCAACCCGGCCCCCGGGGGCCTCTGAGGCCCGCTCACCACGCCCTCCCTCCTCACCCCTGCTGGCTTTCCATTGCGAAACCAGGGCATCACCAGCTCCGAAAGCTGGCCGGGCCCCAGACCTCTTTCTTCTTCCCTTGCCTGCGGGCCCGGCTGGGCCGCCGGCCACAGCCTGGTTCTGTGCTTCGTCCTTGCTGGACTTGGCTTTGGGACTCTTAATGTTGGGGAAGGAGAAGGCTGGGATGGTCGTTCAGAAGTGCCGGCTGACATGGTTTTACCTTGCCCTGTTAGAAAAAAAACATGAAGTCCCTCTTCCCCCTGCTCATTTGGTTTGTTTTATTTCCCTTCCCACGACGACGGAGCGAAGTGATATTTGATGATGGCGCTGTTGACGTCTCCACGACACTAGGTCACCGGTGCTCCAGAGGTGAGTCTGCTCAAGTTCAAGTCCGGCTGCTACGAAAGATTGAAAGCAACCGCGCGTAGGACCCCTGCTTTCAGGACCCCTGCTTTCGCTTAACTGAGGATACGAATGTCCAGGCCCACCATCCAGAGAATGCCAAGACACCGGCATTCTGCACACAGGTTGGCATCACCCGCAGGACGTCCCTCGGGGACTGGCACGGCCACAGGTGGGATCACCTGACTTGGGCACCGCCTCCCGGAGCCTCCGGCGATTCCCAGACATTAGGGCTTCTCGGCGCCATCCACCTGCCTGGTGGACTCCACGGGCCTGGAGGAAGTAGGTGGAAGCTGGAACTCCCAGTGTGACAGGAAGTGGGTCATGAGGGTACCCCTCCCCCCCAGAGGGATTACCATCCTTATAGGAAGAGACACCAGCCAGGCGCCGTGGCTCACCTCTCTAACCCCAGCTACTCAGGAGGCTGAGATCTGAGGATCATGATGCAAAGCCGGCCCAGGCAGGAAAGGCCATGAAACTCTGATCTCCAATGAACCCCCAGGAAACTCCAAGTGGAGCTACATAGGGCTCCAAGCCTTAAGAAGAAAAGCTCAGGGGCAGCAGCCCCACAAACGATCCCCAGAAAAGACACCATCAACCATATGTGTTGGTTCAAGCTTGTAATCCTAACTACTTGGGAGACACTCACTAACCAGGCAAGTTAGTGCCTATCTCTTTTCCTGGCCAGCAAGGAGAGTATAGTGACCGGGCGCCGGGGTGCCTGTCTGTCATCTTCAATAACATGATGAAGCACCAGGACTCCAGCCCAGGTCAGCCTAGGTATAACACAAGAGCCTACCTCGAAAATAACCAATACTGCCTGGAGCCAGCGGCTCACACCTGGAATCCCAGCTGCTGAAGAGACTGAGATCTGAGGATTGCAACTCAAAGCCAGCCAGAGCAAAAACAAACAACAACAACAACAACAAAGTCTGTGAGACTCTTAATTCCAACCATCAGCAAAGCCAGAAGAGGAGGCATGGCTCAAGTGGCAGAGTGCCAGCCCTGAGGGAGAAAGCCACGCAACAGTGCAAGGCCCTGGGTTCAAGCCCCAGTACTAACACACACACACACACACACACACACACACACACACACCCACACACAACCAATGCAATAAGAGGGCCGAGGCATGGCTCACGTGGTAGAATGCCTGCCTTCCAAGATCGAAGCCCCGAGTTCAATCCCAGCACCACCAAATAAAAAGAGAGACAACACTGGGCTAGCTCTGGTTGCTTTTGTCCTTGTGAAAGGTAGCTGCCTGCAAGTCAGGAATGGAGGCTGGGCCAGTCCCTGGCCACACCGAGAGAACAATGTAAAGACAGAAGCCTGGCTCCAGAATGGAGCCCTATGGGGCGTGCTGGGTCTTGTTATTGTGGTGGACCTGGGGCTTCCGGAAGGGCGGTCCTGATCGTGGAAGGCAGGCCACAGCACTGGTGGGGGTGTGGCCAGCTGGGGAGGCCCCATTCCCAAGAGGAGGCCCCTGCGGTTGCCATGGTCCCCCAAGTCCTGGCTGACTAGCCGTGGTTGCCTTGGGGATGCTGGATGAAGCTGGCTTTCTGGCTAGAGCAGGTGAGCCAAGAGACATTGCAGGGAAGTCAGAGCTGATTCGGCCCCGTGGAGCGGCCTGCAAAACCCCACGCACTGCTTGGCGCTACCACCTTTGAGAGATGCCCCCTGTGTCTGCCCCCCCGGGGCAGGGGGGGGGGCAAGGATAAAGGAGGCACCTGCCCCCTGGGCTCCTCCAGCAGACGAACTGGGGTTGGAGTCCCTCCACCCTTCCCGGGCAGCGGCGGCATAAAACCTGAGGTTCCAGGCCCGATGGGGCGTCCTTTGAGCCAGGAAGGACAGCTGTCTCCTACTTACGAATCTCCAGTCATGGGTCTTGCTTGCCTGACAAAGCCCCCGGGCTGGTTTTGTCTGGCTGCCGCGTGCACCCGTAATAAGTCATCGTTTTCTCAGAACGGTCAAATTCGAGAGCCCTCCCCTACTCCCCAAGGAGTAGGGTGTCCCCCCATGATGAGTCCCTGGTCCAGAAGGAGTGGCCAACCGCAGGCTCTCTGCCTGGAACCCCAGGGTGACTAACCGCTCCTCCGGCAAACAACTCCCAAACAGTCCAGGCTTCCTTCAGCCCAAGCACACGGAGCCCGTGGGATGCAGTCACCTACCAGCTCTTAGCTGCACGCGGTCTCCCAGCAAGCTGGTAAAGGCCCCCCACCCACCTCCTCCCACCTCCCAGGCCCAGCATGAGAATGGATGGGAACACAGAGCCCCCCTGCCCTTCCCCTCTGCTGCGCCCTCTTCCACCAGCAGGGGGCAAGCGTGAGCCCGGGGAAGCCAAGGGACCGTCCAGCAGGTGTGGATGGGCTTCCTGGGATGTTGAGAAGCAGAGGAGGAGATGGCAGGGATTAAGAGGGGTGGAGGCAAAGATCTGGCTCTGGTCCTGGTAGGAAGCGGTGGTGGTGGTGGTGGTGGAACCAGGTTACGGAAGCCAGAGCAGGGGCATTTGGAGAACCATAACAGATTTGGAAATTAGAATGGACGACAGCAATCAAATCACAAACCCATGGACGGGGCAGTCCCAGAGGAAGGAGTTCCGCCAGCCCCGATGGTGTCAGTGGAACCTCCGCTGGCAGGAATGGTGGGGTAGACTACAGAAGCGTCTAAACGCAGCAGGAAAAGAACCACAGCAGACAGCAGGGAGCTTAGAAATCGTCATCCCAAAAGCATTAGAGAGGCTGCAGTATTCAGGAACTCCAGGTCCAGGCACCCCGGTAATCATGCAATCCTAGCTACTCAGGAGACTGAGATCTAAGGATTGAGGCTTGAAGCCAGCCAGGACAGAAAAGTCTGTGAGATTCTTCTCTCCAATTAACTAGAAAAAAGAAAAAAGGTGGAAGTATGGCTCAAATGGTACAGCATTAATCTTGAGTGAATAAGCCAAGCATGAGTGCGATGCTCTGAGCTCAAGACCCAAGACAAAGGAGAAAGAAGAGAAAAGAGAATGAAAAAGGGAGGGAGGGACGGAGGGAGGGAGGCAGGAAGGGAGGGAGGGAGGGAGGGAGGGAGAAAAAAAGACTCCTGTGCTCAGGACTTTCATGACCATACTTTGCAGAATGTGTGGCTGTTATTAACGCACTACAGTGTCGATTACAATCAATTTTCGTGAGGTCTCTTTTCTGCTAGTTCTTTTTAATGTCAGGTGTATTGCCCTGGTAAGTTAGATTAGTAGTACCAGGAATAAAAAGTAAAGGAGGGGGGGTAACCAGGGCTTGAACTCAGAGTCTTGTTGCTCATGGAAGGTCGGGTACTCAACCACCTAAGCTATGCCTCCAGGATGACATTTTGCTGGCTAATTGGAGATGGAATCTCATGGACCTTTCTGCATAGGCTGGGTTTGAACTACAATCCTCCATATCTCAACCTCCTGAGTAGCTAAGAGTAATAGACACGACCCCATCGCCGTCCCGCCTGGAAAAAAATTAAGGCTTTCTTTTAAGTAAGTAAATAAGTAAATAAGGGAACTTGGGAGATCTTTTCCTCCTCCTATTGCTGTGCTAGGAAATAGTACACTTGGCACTTCATGAGCTGAATCTTTGCTCCCCTGGTCTCTGCGTCCCTCTTAGACCCCTACGGTTTCTGACGTCAGGCCTGACCTCACCCCATGAGGGACCCCCCCCCAAGCTAGTTTAAACTCAGACGTAACGAATACCCTTCAGGCTGTCACCATTCATCCTCCCGCCTGTGTCGGAGAGAGTGGAACGAGGAGCAGAGTTTTCTGGAGAAAGCATTAGGCCCGAGAGGTTGAGCTGTGGTCTTACGGCAGTCCTGCACCTGGCCAGCACCCAGCATGCCGCGCGGGCGTCTCCTCTAATGCGCCCTGTGTTATGAGCACATCCAGGTGGTTCCTGGGCCAGCAAACGGGTCTGAGCTAAGCATGAGGCCTTGCGGTCGACGGATGACCCGGGGACCAGCACCGTGGATGTAAAACGGAGAACCGGATGTTGGCGTCTGTCCTTGGCAAAAAAACATCAGAGCACCCACACTCCCTCTGCTTTTTCCTGCAGGCTTTCTGACCTCCTGACAGACTCCTCCGGACCACAGGGCAGCCAGGGCTGTCTCCACACGGATCGCTGAGGGGGAACTTGTATCCCGACACCAACTGCACTTCCAGCTGGAGATGCCCGGTGCCGTCTGCAGGGGCCCTTCCGACCCAGGCAGGTGAGAGGCAGCTCCCTTCCCCCGGCTCTGGGCTCCCCCCCGCCCCCATGGCCTAGCGCGTCCTTCTCCCTGGACTTTGACACCCGTGGCTCTGCTACAGGCCATGGTTACCAACAGGCAGCATAGCAACCGCAAGGCTGTGCTTCCTCGGTGAAGCATCGCCCGCCGAGCTCCCAGGTGACGGCTCGGCTCGGTCCCCAGCTGGAGGCATTTCCAACAGAGGACTGGCTGGTGAGGCAGAGTTGGCCCGTCCGGCAGTGAGCTATTAGGAGGTGGCGGGAGGATGGTCACCAGGACTGTGCCTACAAAGGATCTACCTTATCCCCCAGACCTGTCCTTTCTGTCTTCCTGCTTCCTGGCCTCCCAAGAAGCGAACGGCGTTGCTCTGCCACGCCATGATGCTAGCCAGCCTCGCCATTGTCCGGTGCAGCGCCTAAACAGATGTTGCCTCCTGTAGGTTGGTTTGCTTAGGTATTTGCCATAGTGAACAACAACAACAAAAAAAAAAATGTACTCACACAAGCAAAAGTGCCTCCAACAGCCCCACACAGAAGTAGCAGCACCTTCCAGGACACACACACACACACACACACACACACACACACACACACACCTGCAGTGGTAGTATGTGCGCTGGGTGCTTTCCATGTCCTACTTAAACATACCTGTGCTACCTCCTGGTCCTATGCTGTTACTCCCCCATTTTATAGATGAGAAAACTGAGGTTCTAGGAGACAAGCACTCTTGCCCCTAGGCCGTATTCCCAGCCCCAAACTGAGGTTCTAAAGGAACAATGGGTTGAAGGCTGGACCCTGGTGCTGTCTTCTGGTCTGCTTAGCAAACTTTCCTACTGTTGGGAGTGTTTAAAGATAACGGTCCACACAGGTAAGACCCTGCCAGCTGTCGTGGTATGAGCCGGTAATCAAGGAGGAGGAGGAGGAGGAGGAGGAAGGAAGATAATGAGTTCAAGACTAGTCTGAGCTACACAAACTAGGTAAGATCATGAATCTCGAACTTTAACTCTTGGTAAAGATTTTACTGGACTTGATATTCATGAAGGGACACGGTATGTGTGAGAACCAATCCCAGGAAAGCTGGAAAGCAGAGCTACCTGGAGGAAGGGAGTGGGAAGTGGATTTACAAACACACCGGAACAGGCTGTCCCCGGGGGAGAAGGCAGTGAATAGAGCCACCAACCAGACAGAATTTATTTGCATGCCTATAGACAAGAATTACTTGTTATCCTGTTGGGGGGGGGGGCGCACAACTTACAGAGTCATAAAACACTCAAAGGCACTAAGAGGCTCGAAGTTACAGCTGGTATGGCTGTATTCTAAACGGGTGGAGCCTCCATTGCTGACACCGATGAGTTGTCAGACTTACTCCTTGCAGGTGTGCTACGGGCTGAATGCCCTCTCCCACCTTTGTGTTGGCAACTTTAACCCCCAGATGCACATGTGGATGATATTAGGTAGCGGCTTAGCCGGGCGCTGGTGGCTCACACCTGTAATCCCAGCTACTCAAGAGGCTGAGACCTGAGGATCGCCGTTCAAAGCCAGCAAAAACCAAAGAGCCGAAAGCAGAGCCGTGGCTCGAGGGTGAGAGCACCAGCCTTGAGCAGAGGAGTTTGGAGGCAGTCCCTCCAGCTCCAAGACTGGCACACAGATGTTATTTGCACGGGAGAGAGGTAGAGGTGTTGGGAAGGGACTGGGGGGACTGGGCGCCCCGCCCTCGTGAACGGGTTAATTCCTCCATCCCAAGAGTGGGTCGGGGGAGTTGTTATGGAGACCAGAGGCCGGCGTGGCTCCTCTCACGTGACGTCCTGTGCATCACGCCACTAGACAGCCTCCACAGATGCCTTTCTATTGGACTCCCTGCCCCCTCAGAACTGGAGGAAGTAAATTTATTGTCTTCATAAATCACTCAGGGTTAGCGGCCAAAAAAAGACAACACAAAACAGCAAATAAGACAAGGGACCGGTGTTCAGACAAAGACTGGGTGGCCTTAACGCCTCACGCCGCCTGGAAATAGGGGTTTGGAGAAAGCATAAGCCCCCCAGCATCCTCCTGGGGGGGGGCGGTTCAAGGGACTGAAAGAGAAAAGGTCATCCCAGAAACAGGAGAAGAAAAGACATGATGGCTCCGACGTCCCTGAACCCTTGGCACAAGCCAGGCGCTGCTGCCACCATCTTGCACGCCACAGTCCTGACAGAAGACCTGGGGGAATGGTGCTGCGGCTGCCCCCGGTCCAGGGGCCCTAAATCCTGCAGCCTGTATGGCGCAGCACCTGGTGAGATCAGGACCACCACACCATGCCTTTCATTAGATCCCGTCTGGACGGGGGACAGGTGGGGTCCTCTTGGCTTTGGCCTTGCTCACCTGACAGCATGGGCTATGCCCCCTTGACCCAGCCCCAAGGAGGCTCAATGCACGCATCAGGGTGAAGTTGTATAAGACCAATGTTTGGAGACTCACAGAATTGTCAGAATGCCACTATGGAGACTTGACCTTTGCCCCCCCCCCCAAAAAAAGCTGTTTATTGAATTGGCATCCATAGCAAGCAAAGGCTGAAAATTCTCAGAAAGTAGCACAGCTCTCGTGGTGGGCAATTACCCTCACGGTGCTCAATATTTCACAAAAACTAACCAAGAAGAGGGCTGGGGAAGCCCAGCTCTGAAACAGTTCTCCACAGGAAAATTCTAGCCTCTCTCCAAGACACTTATAGGAAAACATGGCCCTGGAGTACTTAGCCCAGCATTTCCTAAGTGCAATCCAGAGAACAACTTGTTGGAATTAAATTGAAAAGGTTTATGTAGTCATATAAAGTTGGGGAACTTAGGACTCATTAAAATTTAACAGATTTCCAGGTGCCCATGGCTCATGTCTGTAATCCTAACTATTCAAGAGGCTGAGATCTTGGGATCAAGGTTCAAAGCCAGCCTAAGCAGGAAAGTCCATGAGACTCTTATCTCCAATAAACCACCAAAAAAGGAAGAAAGGAAGGAAGGAAGGAAGGAAGGAAGGAAGGAAGGAAGGAAGGAAGGAAGGAAGAAAGGAAGAAAGAAAGAAAGAAAGAAAGAAAGAAAGAAAGAAAGAAAGAAAGAAAGAAAGAAAGAAAGAAAGAAAGAAAGAAAACCTGGAAGTGGAAATGTGGCTCAAGTGGTAGAGTGCCAGCCTTGAGCAAAATAACTCAGCAACAGTGCCCAAGCCCTGAGTGCAAGCCCAAGTTCTAGCACACGCACACACACACACAAAACATTGCTTTAGAGTCTTTATTATCTTTTTCTTTTTAAGTAAACATGAAGTGATAGAAAAATGTATTAGAACAGAAATATGACAGAGAAAGACAGGAATACGACACTTCAGCCCATCCCCACCATCTTGGCCATCTTCATCATCTGGAGAATAATAACGGCTCCCGCTGTCTGCAGCCCCGAAGGCCCAGCACTATTATTAGGTCATTTTAGCCTGGCGACTGACGTAGGGACTGCTCCGGCATCCAGCCTTGGCCTCTTGGTCCCGCACCAACTCCCAGAGACAGGTGTAGAATGACCCCCAAACTTCAGCTCTAATTCCCTCCCCCCACCCCCACGTTTTCCTGGAGACCCTGCTAGGCCTCATGATGCCCGAGATACTTGAGAACTGGTTCCAGCGTCTCAGCAGCAGGCCTGGCTTCAGAGCCCCATCCACCGGACACTGGGAAGCCAGAGCGAGTCAACACGGCAGGCAGGGAGTCATGGCATGGTGAGAGCCTCTGGGGAGTCTATATCTGCTGGCTGTGCCCCCCGCCCCCCCCCCCCCGTGTCCGAGCAGAGACATCCACCCCTCGGCCCTCCTCTCTGGGCTGCCTGGAAGCAGGAGGCAGTGGAGAAAAGCCAAATGGGCCCACCACCACACCTAGCTGAACCCCAATGCTGGCAACTTCCCAGCCAGTGACAGCAAGAAGCTTCTCACGAATTGGGCTCAGCCCAGAGGAATGAAGGTGCTAATAATCACTTCAGGCAGCCGTCCCTCCCCTCGCCTGGCCCTCCCTCCCTGCACTCCCTTGCCATTTCTGGCTTGATCTGATGCTTTGGCTGGAGTCGACAACAGGTGCATGAAGGAAGTGGGGGGACGCGAGCATCCCTGGGGTTGGGGGTGGGGGGTGCCAGGAACCCATTGCCACGGCCTCGGGAGGGGGAAACCAACCAGAACTCATGTGGGAAGTCAGAGTTGGCCAGAGATGCTGATGAAGTAATTAATTCTGCTTAAGCGAAATGTTACTAATAATTAAATGTACTAATTAAGAAAAATTGGATCAGCTGTTGTCCCGGTAGCGCAGAAGCGGGAGTCCACTGACATAATTCGTGGGCAGCTTCCTTGGGGGAGTAGATGGGACCAAACACCATGGACGCCGTCCCTCTGGGGCTCTAGGAGGTGGGGAGAACTAGATGAGCCAGGAGCAGGAGTGGCCCCCCAAGGAGGAGGCAGCAGGCTGAGGGGTGCCCAGCATGGTGACAGGTCCAGAAATCTGGAGGAGACCCCAGGAGGCTGCCATGAAGATAAGAAGGTTCTAGAACCTGGTCTGGGTGTGAGAGCCTGAGAAGCGGAGCTGTGGGACCCTGATGGATTGGGGGTTTGGGGTTCGTAGGCCTTCTTTCTCCCAACATACTCTCAGAACACAGAGAGCTTCCTGGAAAGGCCCATTGGCCCTGGCTGCACAGGAATTCAGTCCTATCCTGGGCATGGACTAATTCCACCCTACACTGCCTGGGAGCCGGGAGTGGACCTGGGTTTATGCAAATTGTAAGCTGTTTACTGCTCAGCTCTAATTCCAGAGCCGAGGAAGCCATCTACCACTTGCATACAAAATATTGTCACTTGTTGATGCTCATACCTTACTCTGCACACCCTTCCCTACATGAAACCAATAACAAACCTCGGTGAATGGAACCCTGGGAGCTGAAGCTGGTGGAAGGCTACAGGCCCCCTGGCACCCCGAACCTCAATTCCATGGTGCGGTCATCATTACTGCCTTGCTCCTGGTGGTGGAAGTTGAAGGCGCAGGAGGCCGGTTGTAATGCCTGAGTACGGCCACTCTTACAGGAAGTGCAGGAAGGCTCAAGCGGATGGGGGCAGATCAGGGAATGGTGGGGAGCGCAGAAGCAGGATGGAGTCTGATGGCAAGTCAGGGAGAGAGAAGACACAGGTCGGGGGTCGGGGGTCAGGGGTCAGGTGTTTGGTACTGGGGTTGTCAGTGCTCAGCCTCGGGTCAGGTGGGAAGGCAGCACAGTGTCAGAGAAGGAGGAGGAACTGGGTGGCAGGGGTCCTGGCTAAGGCAGGATTCCTCTGCATGGCACTCTAGTAGTTCTTTGTCCTTGTAATGAGGGGTGTCTGGGCCTTGTAGGATGTCTAGACGTACCCATGCCCTAGAAACAGTGGACATCAGAAGTAATCTCCAATCAGAGCAATCAAAACATCTATAGGGGCTAGGGTGTGTCTCAGGGGTAGAGCAGAACACACTGCCTTAGATTCCATCTACAGCATTGCAGGTAGGTAAGTAGACATGCAGGCAGGCAGGCAGGCAGACAGACAGACATGCCTTAGGTACAGACTACTGAACTAATTAAAAGCAAAAACTTGGCATCTTAACATAGCAAAGACTATGGTCACTCCTAGGAAGAGTAGAACCACCCAGCCCAGACCCCAGGCCCCTTTCAGCTGCTGGCCCACTGCCCCAGTTCTCAGGTCCTTCCTGGGATCCATCACCTCCAGCTGGACAATGAGCTGGGGACAGGGTGTGTGCAGTCTGGGGGACCTTAGGGGCCAGGCTTGGAGGGATGGACATCTGTGCTTGGGCCACTGGCCCCACGAGCTGCAGAGAAGAAACCTAGCTCGGGTATGCAGGAGAAAGAGATGCCAGGCACGGCTGGACAGCTGGCCTGTGTCATGTCAGCTCCTGTCTGTTCCTGACACTAAAGAAGGGCCCTCTACCCCTGGCCTTTCCTTCTCTAGGCTTCTGTCTGCAATCCAGCTACAACATGGATGAGCAGAATGGTAGAACAAGAAGGCATAGGAAATACTGCATGATTTTACTCTGCTCTGCATGTGCTCTGCATGGGGCAGGCCGATCTGAGACAGACCCCAGGGGAGGGCTTCCCCGGGGCGGGGGTGGGAAGGTGGGCGAGGACAACTTAACCAGCCCAAGGCTTCCTCTTGGAATGTCAGAAAAGAAAAATAGATGGAGGTGACAAATGTACTGAATGCTATTGGATCACATGCTTGCCAATCACTATTTTTAATTATTTTTATTATCTTCAAGTAGTTGTACAAAGGGGTTCGATTCACCCATGTCAATTTATGAGTACAATACATGTTGATCAACGTCACCCCTTCCATCATTCTGCCCGCATCGGTCCCCACCCCACCCATCCTCTCAAGTTCCCTGCTTCCATTTTTACACATGTCCATTGGATGTTATGACTGCGTTCATCCCTCCTTCCTCTTGCCATTCGCCTGCCCCCTCCTCTTGGCCTCACCACCCCCAACAACACACACATGCCCTAGCTTCTCAGTGTTTGTTTTGTTAAATTGTTCACCAGTTTCTCAGAGGAGTTACGCCCCTGGAGCCCTCCCAAGCACACCCCACTCAGCCAATTTCTGTATGTGTCTATGTGCATTGGGTTGTCCATGCTTTCACACATGTTCATAATTCAGACCTAACTTCCACGTATGGGAGAAAGCACGTGCCCTTTGTCTCCCTGAGCCTGATTTGCTCCACTTCCATGTTTTAAAGAGCAAAGGGCCCTTCTAACGCTAAGCTTCAGTGCTTGTTCAAGATCCAAGCAGGGCAGGAACCACCCAAAAACAGAAAAGAAAAAAAAAATGGGAGCTGTTCTTCCCAGACGCATACCCCTAAATAAACAAGACTAAGGCCCAGTTCCTACTTTGCCCATTGAGTGAAGTGTATGTTGTAAGCCTCTCTGAAGATGGAAGGGACATTATTATTATTACGCGGCTCTGTGACCTGGCTGGTATTTTCCACTCAGCTGGGGACACGAAGCCTCCGACAGCCTCGGAGTAAGTGAGCTGCATAGATGTGTGTGCATTAAGGACAAGCCAACACAGGGGTCCTGCACAGTGGCCCAGAACAGCCATGATTATTCAGACCAAGTAAATTAATAATGATGCTGTTTTCCCTTGTTTCCTGAGTGTCTGACCCTGCAGAGACCACCCATAAGCACCCACGTGATTACAGTCCCCTGCAACCTTTATTTTACACAAATGGAAACCCCAAAGGTCCCATGATTTGCTACGTCCATTATCGCCAAGTAACAGACCCTCCCCAAATGTAGCAGCAGCAAACATAATGGTTTTCTCTCACGGTGTCTGTTCTCAGGGGTCCAGACATGGCTCTGCTGGGCCCTCCATCTCAAGCTGCAGCCCAAGGGGCTGCGGGCTCATTCGATCCACAGCCCTGTGGCTGTTGGAAGGGTCCCGTCCCTTCGTGGGTGTTGGCCTGTGGGTCTTAGTTCCTGGCCCTCTGGCAGCTTGTTTCAGTCCTCAGAGGCATCTAGCCGAGGAGTCTCTCGAGAGCATGCAGACAGGACAGCCGCCATGTCGCCCTGCCGTCCAAAGCGACATTTGGTTCCTTTGCCATCCATCACTAGGGCTAGGCCACAGGCAAAGGGAGGGTCACGTCATCCGTAAACCCCTGGAGGCTGGAATCTAAATGGAGCCCGTGCCGTCTGCCCACCGTGCTTTGCCAAGGGTCCCAGACTAGTAAAGAGGCACCATGGGGTTTTTCTGAAGGAGTTTGAGCTCACTTTGCTGCGTTGTATGTTCTTAATGTATTCCCAGGGTGGGGAAGGGATTGGGGAACAGACACAGGAGGGGTGCGCTGCCCCCCACCTTCACCAGGCGTCCTATCAGACGGACGGACGCAGCCTGAGTTCGCTCTGCCCTCCACGGTCACCGCGGCCTCATTAGAGGCGTGCGCGGGGCTGCATTAACGGCCTGGCAGAGCAGGTTCCCACTCCTCCTCATCATGACTAGTAATAGGCTGGGAGCCACCAGGACTCCCCATCCCTGCCCCCCACCCCGGCCCAGGCTGGCAGCCCTCTCCCAACACAGGCAGCTCGAGTCTCCCTCGCCCCCCTCCCCCCGAGCCCCGCGGCCCCCTGCAGTTCCTTACACCCAATACACCACCCTCAGAGCACCCGGGAAGCAGGGGTAGAGGACTCTGATGGTGGCCACCAGGCCCGCTGAGCCAAAGGGCTGGCTCTCCAAGCCCCTGCTCCTGGCCGCCAGCGGGGGTGACCCAGCAGGTGGAACTCAGCGCCTGTGAAATCAATCACTGGCCGCCACAGGGGGTCTCTCGTGCAGATGTGGTGGGACACTAGGGAGGCCAAGACCGAGCAGGAGAAAATGGTCTTGGCCAAAGTCTCATTTCCCGTCACTCTCTGAGTTAAGGGGGATGTTTTCAGGAACTTTCCAATAGCCACACAGACCAAGGGAGAGCCAGGTAAGCGTTTGTAATTACCTTCTTCTTGCTTCGGAGATGAAACCACACACAAGATGGCTCTCCCCGCCTCCACTCCCCCAATTCAAGCAGAGGAACCCTGCTGTGACTCAGGTACCTCCAGACCCCCTGGCCGGATTCTTCCTCCCCTAAGTCTTTTCTCTAGAGATTGCCAGTGTTGAAACACAAAGATCTTCATGGCACCCACCCCCTGCCAGCCATAAAGGGCCCCCCCACCGCTGGCTCTCCAGCCCCTCCTCCATATTAGAACCCAGATGCCCCCAGCAGCCATTGCTTTCCCTGCTCCAGGCCAATGAATGGATGGACCCACACCAGGCGGGCTCCCTGTAATCCTAGCTGCTCAGCAGGCTGCGCTCTGAGGGTCTCGGTTCGAAGCCAGGCTGGGCAGAAAAATCCAAGAGACTCTTATCTTCAGATACCCAGCCAATATCTGGAAGTGGAGGTGTAGCTCAAGTGGTTTGAACACCAGCCTTGAGCAGCAAAGCTTAGGAACAGCACCCAGGCCCTGAGTTCAAGCCTCAGTACACACACACACACACACACACACACACACACACACACACACGTGAATTGCCTAACCTCCTGGTCACACAGAGATGATAATTCATTTATTAGCTCACACTCCATCTGAATCCACAACAGCTGCTACTTGGGAACCTGCATAAGCAACTAGGTAGCACCCCTCATCTGGAGCAGGCTGGTGGCTTATGCCAAGTGAACAGCACAGGCTTGAACAGCCTTGCTGGATTGGATGGGCTGGTCGCTGTGGGGTGCTTGTCTGCAAGGCTGCAGCACATCCTAGAGGGTGCATTACTCAGCTCCTCCAATGGGAAGGCCCGCAGCTCCCGGCCAGAGCCCTCCCGCCCCTGCCATCCCAACTTCCCAGTTCAGCCCCTTGCTTTCCTCCATCTCCAGCCTCCTCCTCCTCCTCCTCCTCCTCCTCTTTCCTGTGCTGGGAGCAAAGGAAGCTTATTGAATTTTTGCAAGTACTTTGCATGGCATCTGATTTACAATTCATAACCTGGATTATACTGCAGGTTCATCCTTCCAGGGCTGGTGTAATTTAGATCTCGGAAATATTTGCCCGTACCTTCAATTCCCTTGATATCTGAGGGACTGAAAATGGATTCCGCCCGGGCAGGTTTCCTTCTTGAAGGGAGCAATGGAAAGGGGACCACAGGGATGACGCACAGAGAGGGTGACAGGAGCAGAGACAACTGACTAAAGGGTGGAGACGAGAGACTGAGGCACCTGCAGAAGCCAATATGGCGGGCACAAGAAGGAGGCCTGGGGAGGCCAGGGGCACCAGAATCCTTGCCACCCAATGATCCTACACCAGGGCCCTCGGGACATGGAGCCAGCTGTCCAGCAGGAAAGGCTTGGCCATGTGCAGCCACCTGGGGCCGGGGTAAAACATCCCACTTCCTTTATGCCAGGAGCCAGTGGCTCACACCTGTCCTCCTAGCCACTCCAGAGGCTGAGATCTGAGGATCACTATTGGAAGCCAGCCTGGGCAGGAAAGTCCATGAGATTCTGATCTCCACTCAAACACCAAAGAGCAAAAAGTGGAGCTGCGGCTCCAAGTCATAGAGCACTAGCATTAGGCGAAGCTCAGGTACATCTAGGCCCTGAGTTCAAGTCCTAGGACAGGCACACACACACACACACACACACACACACACACACACACACACACCATCTTCCCCTGCCATTCTGGAAGAGGAGCAAATCTCCTGAGAGAGAGAGAGAGAGAGAGAGAGAGAGAGAGAGAGAGAGAGAGAGAGAGAGATGATAGGTAAGTAGGTAGCTAGATAGATAGATAGACAGATACCAGTACTGGGGTTTGAACTCAGGGCTTGGGTGCTAGCCCTTAGCGTTTTCACTCAGGGCTGATGCTCTAACACTTGAGCCACAGCTCAACTTCCAGGTTTTTGCTGGTTAATTAGAGATAAGTGCATCATAGACTTTTCTGCCCAAACTGGCTTTGAACCTCAATCCTCAGATCTCAGCCTCCTGAGTAGCTAAGATTTATAGGAGTCTGCTATGGGTGCCTGGCTCCAAATTGCTTTTTTATTTTTTTGTAAAGTATTTTTGAGGTGTCATTCACCTACCACCCACTGGCCATTTAAAGTATATAATGTCATAGCATACAGTATATTCGGAGTTGGACCCACGTTTCCTCAACCTAGTTCTGAACATTTTTCATTATTCCACAAGGCATGCCTCTACCCTTCTGTTCACTTCCTGGGGCTGTTGTAACAAATATCCACAAACCTGGCCTGAAAAATAACAGAAATTAGGACTGGAAGTTTGCCCCAAGTAGTAGAATGCCTGCCTAGCAAGCATGAAGCCCTGAGTTCAAATTCTAGTACTCTCAAAAAAAATAGCAATAACAGAAATTCGCCAGTCACTGGGTGGGCATACCTATAATCCTAGCTACTGATGAAACTGAGATCCAGAGGATCACAGTTTGAAGTCGGCATAGGTGGAGAGAAATCCACTGAATGCCATCTCCAAAATAATCAATAAAAACCAGGACTGGAGGTGTGGCTCAAGTAGTAGGGCACTAGCTAATCAAGCAAGCCTACCAAGAGAGTCCAAAGGCCTGGGTTCAAATTCCAGCACCATGGGGATGGGCAGTGGTTGGGGAAATTATTCTCTCATGTTCTCCCTGGTGTGGGGCAGGGCTGTGCTCCCTCGAAGGGTCTACCGAGGTTCCTTCCCGCCTCTTCCAGCTTCAAGCGGGCCTTGGCAGCTGGCTGCATTACTCCATCCTCTGTCCCTGCCATCACGCAGCCTTTTCCTCTGTGTGTCTGTGTCTCAACTAGCCTTCCTCGTTTCTCTTGTAAGAACACGTCGGCCAGTGGTGAGTGAGTGTCTGTTATCCCAGTACTCAGGAGGTAGAGGCAGGGGATCCCACATTTGGCCTTCTATCGCTCCTCCCTCTCTGTCTCTCTCTGACTCCCTGTCTCTGTCTGTCTGTCTGTCTGTCTCTCTCTCTCTCTCTCTCACACACACACACACACACACATCATTGAACATGAGGACCACTTAAAATCCTGGGCTCAATCATATCTGCAATGATGCCTTTGATAGGCAAGCTCACAGTCACAGGTTCTAGGCGTTTAGAACATGGGCCTTTCTCTTTGAGGAGATCCCCGCTTAACCCTCTCCATCCGCTCTACCTATACCATTTTCCTCAGCCCCTGGCAACAACCAATCTCTTCTCTGTCTCTACAGATTTGCCTGCTCGGGACATCTCATATGAATGAGGGACCACAACACACCAGATGGTCCTTAGCATCGGGCTTCTTTTAAGTAGTGCAGTGTGTTCGAGACTCATCCCGATTCTAATGTGTGAAAGCTAGTACTTATTCATCTGCAGTGATGTTTGAATCCTGCCCACCTGTATGGATATACCACATGCCAGTTTTCCATGTATCTGCTGAAGGACATTTAAATGCTGTCTCTTCTTGGGCTAGCCCGAATAGGACTGTTATAACCGTTCATGTGCAACCCCCAACGTTATTCGTACCACTAGTGAAATGGGGAGAATCTCACATTGACTCCCCCCAGGTCAAGGTCACAGGGAGTATGCTAGGCAGCTTCCCAAATGGCCCTGGTGGTCGGTCATCCTCTGGAGTTCCTAGCTTTGCAATCCCTGCCGAGCGTGGGCTGGACCCGGTGGCTTATTTCAATGAGTGGAGTTTGGCAAGGATAATGGATAGACATCCTGTTCAAGACCAGACCATAAAACACTTAACCTCTGACCTGCTCTCACTGCCGTTCTCACTACTGTTCTGGGGCCCGCACAAGCTGCCGTGTTGTGTGCGGCACAGCGGGAAAAGCCATGCAGCAAAGAACTAAAGGAAGCCGGGGGGCCAACAGCTTTCTCAGCACTGAAGTCGTAGTGAACCAGGCAAGATGGCACTCCAGCTGCGAGCTTGATCTTGGCCTTGGGAGGTTCTCTGAGCCAGAGGACCTAGTTCTGCTCCCTCAGCCACGACTATAACGACCCACATGTTGGTGTAAGCTGCTAAGTGTGAGGGTGATCTGCTACAGAGAAAGAAAGACGAAATGCAGCAAGGTGTGAAGCACATCTTGCCCTGTACTCTCTCTTAAGAACAAGAGGAGAGTCTCTTTCTTTTCCTAGGAACAAAGAAGCCCTGATGGTCAAACTGGGGTGGGGAGAGCTGGTTTGCAGCCATTGCCATGGTGGAAATTATAATGCTAATGGTAGTGGTGGTAGGGGGGGATCATGATGGTGGTGATGGCCGTGGTGACATTGATAATGGTAGTGATGGTGGTGGTGTTGGATGCCATTGTGATACTGGTAGTCATGGCACAAATGGTGTTGGTACTGGTGGTAGTTATAATGATGGTGACAATGGTGGTGATGGTGATGGTAATGATGATGGTGGTGGTGGTGGTGATAGGGATAATGGTGGTGGTGGTTGTCATGGAAACTGATGGTGGCCATAGGACTGGTACTGGCAGTAGCAACAGTGGTAATGGTGATGGTGATGATAGTGGTGGTGGTGCTGCTGCTGACGGTGGTAGCAATGAGCGTTGGATGATGAAAGCAGGGGTGGCAGTGGTAAAGTCCGTGGAACCTCGCTGCAGAACGAGGAGAAACCTGGCTAAGCCACGCCCAGTGCTGCTGGGAATATGGCCTAGTGGTAAAGTGCTCGTCTCGTATACATGAAGCCCTGGGTTCCATTCCTCAGCACCACATATATCGAAAAAAGCCGGAAGTGGCGCTGTGGCTCAAGTGGCAGAGTGCTAGCCTTGAACAAAAAGAAGCCAGAGACAGTGCTCAGGCCCTGAGTCCAAGGCCCAGGACTGGCACCAAAAACAAAACAAATAAAAGCAAGCCGCACAAGAGGAGAGGACAGCTGACTATGTGGGCACCCTCTGGAATCCTAGACCTGACTCCCTAGCTCAGGGGCTGATTCTGATGCTCATTCCGTGACCCAAAGCTGACCCACAGTGAACACGCCAGACCCAGAGCTCAGCACAGGGCCCCGACCGTGACAGACCCTTGAAAACATGTACGCGTACACCAACCATTGGGCAAACTGGAGGCCAGAGGCCGCCACGTGGCTGGAGTCCCACGTCTTCCCTGGTGCGCTTAGAGAGAAGTGGGTCTATCTAGAGGCTGAGTGGCCTGAGCCTCCCCGCTAGAGAGGCGGCGGCTCCAAGGTCCGTCGAGGCACAGAAACATGAACGTAAACCACAGCCACGTCATTCAGAGGTGGAGAACGGTTACGCCTGGGAGAAAACACGTTTCGATTTGGTTACTCTAATAAAAAGAAAGTAATCGCTAATATTGCCGATGGAAAAATTTTGCAAGAATTTACTCACTCGAACTCACAACAACCCTTATGACGTGTGTCCCCATTTCCATCATCATTACCAGCATCACCATTATGATCACCACCACCACCCCCGTCATCACTGTCATTTATAATCATCACCATCACCCCCATCCCCATCATCACCATCATCGTCACTACCACCACTATCACCATCTGATGATCACCATCGCCATCATCCCCATCATCGTCATCACCGTCGCCGTCACCGCCATCATCACTCGTAACCATCTTGTGGAAGCAAATCTGAAGCTACAAGGAAAGGGGTCCTATTACCCATAATCCCACCGCGAGTCAGTGGCAGAGCTGGGAGAAAACCCCAGGCAGGCCACGCTCCTCGCCCAGGCTCCCTGCAGCCCAGGCAGCTTTCCCACCGTGAGCTGGCACCTCAACGGTGGCGTCGGCCTCCGCGGGTGGTGACCGTCAAGGGGTCTTGGCCGGAAGCCACTGGCAATTCCCTAAGGAGCGCTAGATTAGGGTCCCAGTAAGGAGACCCCTAAAGCAAGGCTGGAGGAATAGGGAACACAGGTTGAGAGTTTTAGCAAGAAAGGGTGCCATTCCATTCCCGTGTGTGTGTGTGTGTGTGTGTGTGTGTGTGTGTGTGTGTGTGTGTGAGGGGGGGGGGCAATCATAGGAAAAGCCTCAGTCAGCCACTGTCAGCCACTCTCCCCTGCTCCCACCCTTTGACCCGCCATTTGTGCCACAGCCAGGCAAGCCGGAGCCTAGGCCCAGGGGCCCTCAGAGGCCCGAGGTGGAGAAGGAGAAGCTCAAAAGCAGACGAGGGGAGGTGAAGCAAGCCGTCCAAGGTCAGATTGACTTGATGCCGAAAGCTTTCCCACCGCCACCTCTGCGGCCCGAATCCCAGCGAGGAGGAGGCGCCTGGCGCTCACGTTGGTGTAAATGCTCGTGCGGGAAGCTGCCAGCAGGCTCTCGGTGTTTCCATAATGGGATTTTAATTCACTCCCCCATCACCCTGCTGAGCCCAAAAGCACTCCGGTTTGTCTAGTGCTTGTTAAGCTGCTGCTTAAAACCAGAAACAGGCGGCAGTGCCTCACACCACTGACCCGGAGGAAGCCGTTCACCCCTCCACACACACACACACACACACACACACACACACACACACACACACATCAGGTCCCCCGAGAACCCCATTTTCTCTGTGGCCAGAGCGGGGAAAGAAGATTGGGCACCTTAAGAAGGGGAGAAGCCAGTACCTTCGGAAGGCAGCCCGAAATCAGCACACCCAGGAAGCGACGGCTACGCTGAGCTAGGGCATGGCTCCCAGAAAAACATGATTCCCAGCCCCACCCTGTCTTTCCACATCAAGAACCCCCACGCCCCCAGCTGCCCCCCCCCCCCCAACCCCAACATCCCAACATCGACATCCAGCCACAGACCGGGAGATGTCTACCCAGATTCCCCGGGCCCTGGCCAGCCTGGCCGCACGCTGCGTTGGATTTCTGTTTGTGTGTGTTCTGTTTGTTCTTCTTCTTTGGTATACCCCATCCTAGGTGAAATTCCCTTTAGGAAAGGGGGTGCCCTCCTCTAAGTCGGCGCTTAAGCTGCGCTTCTGTAGATTGAATCCCAGCACGGCGTTGGCTTCCTGAAGCTCTTTCGGAGATTGGCTCCCCAGTGAATCCTTACATTTTTAACTTTCTCTCTACCCACCCCAGGAAAGAGTCTGGAATTTTCCAAGAGGCGTTCTGGTGAGCTGGTTCTCTGGTGCTAATGACAGTGAACTGTTCTGTGGACTCTCTTTAACCCCTGAGCTAGGCATGGATGGCCTCCCTGGACCCTGACCATGAGAACGGCTGGGATTCCCCAGCCCCCACTCTCAGGATCTCTGCTCAAAGTCAGCCTCCAGCAAACGCATTGGAGGGACTCTTACCCCCAGCGGACCAGCAAAAGCCTGGAAGGGGAGGTGTGGCTCAAGTGGTCGAGCGCCAGCCCTGAGCAGAAAAACCACATGGGAATGTGAGGCCCTGAGTTCAAAGCCCAGGAACAAAAGCGAGAGGGAGAGAGAGAGGGAGGGGAGAGAGAAAGAAAGAAAGAGGAAAGCATTGTGGGGGCGAGGTTGAGGCTCGCTCCTTTCCAGCACCTGCCGGTGGTGACTGACTGGGAGTTGGCCAGTCCCACGCCTTGCCTGCCCTGTGCGGCCCCTGAGGCCCGGAGTCCACAACCACGGGCCCCTCCCCGCCTCCGCCAGCCCCTCACCCACCAGGAAATGGCTTGGGGTAGCAGCTGGCAAAAGGGAGCACAGCTGCCTCGAAGTTCTCCAAACGATTTATCTTAAGATTCATGCAGAATTCATTGTGTGGGGACCGCTTTAATATTCATGCAGATTTGGGAGAAATGTTAATCATGGGCTTGGATAATTTGCACTTTTGCTGAATTCTCCTCCTCCTAGCCTGGGTTCGCCAGGCCCCTAGCCCCCTTCTCTCTGCCCCTCCTGTATTCTGGGGGTGGGGGAGTGGGGGGGGGAACCTAACCCACCCTGACAGCTGGGGTGGGCACAAAGGCCACAGGGGCAGGGGAAGGGGCGAGCTGCTGTCTCTCCCCGCCAACACCTTGGAGCCAGGAAGGGGCATGGGGGTGAGGGGAGGAGACCAGGGGAGGAGGGGAAGGGCAGCAAGGGGGAAGAGCAGCAGAAGCCTTGGGACAGCTTGACAGGAAATAGATAACCTGCTATAGCAACCAGATATGTGCAAATTAGCATTGATTAGTCTCAAATTAACAGCCTGGGCATTGCAAACCCCAAACAAGGTCTCAGCTCTGCCTCTCCCTCCTCTCTTTCTCTGTCTCTCTCTCTCTCTCTCTCTCTCTCTCTCTCTCTCTCTCTCTCTCTCTCTCTCTCCCTCCCTCCAGTGCCCCACCTGCTCTCCACACTGCCTGGGCCTGAGGAAGGGAAGGAAGGCTTCCTGGGGGAGGAGACCAAGGGGTCTCCACCCACCTCTCTTCTCCCTCTACTGCACAGAGGTGAGACTTTTGTAGAAATTGCCCATGACTCTGTCCTGGTTGGAACCCTCATGCATGGGGAAAGCATGGTCTGACTTACTTCTGGACTTGAGGTGATGCCCCCGGAAGCAGCTCCCTCCCTCCCTCCCTCCTTCCCTCCCTCCCTCCCTTCCTCCCTCCCTCCCTTCCCTATGAGGTGGAAACAGCTGGAACATCCCTCATCCTTGCCCTCAGCTCTGACAGACCCCATCACCCGAGCCAGCCAGGAGCCCACTACCAGGGATAGTCCCCAAAGATGCCAGACGGACCCTAGGAAGCTTGTCTGAGAGCAAGCCATCAATGGAACCATTGTGTCCTCCCTCTCTTAAGGCCTAGCTGGGACTGGGAGGAGGGCCCTGGTGGGGTTGTCCCAGGCACCTGCTCCAACAGAGGCCATGCAGCTGTGTTTGATAGAGGACAGTTGGTAGTGAGGGGCATGGGTATTGCCATCAGCCCAGTTGGTGAGCCCTCTCTCTCTCTCTCTCTCTTTCTCTCTCTCTCCTTCCCCCCTTGTCCTGCTGGTTTTCTGGTCAGCTTCCAACACCAGCAGTCACTGTGACCTCTTACTTCCCTTCAGCTCCTCCACCACAAGTAGCTGTCTCTGCCTATGCCCAGAATATAAAATGACATCTAAGGGGCTGGGGATATGGCCTAGTGGCAAGAGTGCTTGTCTCGTATACATGAAGCTCTGGGTTCAATTCCCCAGCACATATACAGAGAATGGCCAGAAATGGCACTGTGGCTCAAGTGGCAGAGTGCTAGCCTTGAGCATAAAGAAGCCAGGGACAGTGCTCAGGCCCTGAGTCCAAGCCCAGGACTGGCAAAATAAATAAATAAATACATAAAATGACATCTAAGTTTTTCGGGTAATGTGGTCAGGTAGGCATTTAAAGCACAGGAATTAATTAAATATCTGTAGCTTCTGTTGCGTACCCTTTGCGTATGGTAGATAACATGGTGTTAGAGGCCATTTGTGTCTTGGGGGTTGGGGGTGGAGAACCTGGCAGTATTGGGACTTGAACTCAGGACCTCGTACTATCTCAGCTTTTTCACTCATGGCTGGCACTCTACCGCTCAAGTCCCAGCTTCACTTCTGGCTTTTTGCTGGTTAATTGGAGATAAGAGTCTCACCGACGTTCTTGCCCGGGCTAGCTTTGAACCATAAACCTCAGATCTCAGCCTCCTGAGTATAGTTAGGATTACAGGCATGAGCCTCCAGTGCCTGACTATAACTATGTGTCAAAGGCCCCATCTTTATTGAATTTGAACAAAGGGCGTGCCTTCATTTTTCAAAATGGCACTCGGCAATGTAGTTGCTAGCACTGGGGTGCAGTGGTCTACACGGCCAGCAGACATCCCACCCGGGGTGTGGAAAGGCCTGACATGAGTCTGGCTAGAAGCTGGAGAAGGAGAAAGATCGAGAGACAGTCCTGACCACTTGTTTGTGCCCCTGGAAATGTCTTTACCTGAAGAAACCACAGCTCTTGGAACACCCAGATATATAGGTCAGTACGCCTCTGATGCAAGTTGGGTTTTCTGTTTCTGGTCACAAACAAGTCCACATGAATGTGGAGGCAAGGCCAAGCCTTGAGACTGAATGAGACCAATGCTAGCCCCTGTTCCTGAAGTTCAAAGTTTAAGGAGCTATAGATGGACAGGACAGGGTGGACAAGCAGTGGAGAAAGATAAGGAACACCTCCTGACTTGTAAAAGTATCTTGTAAAAAGCAGGATTGTGACCCCACTCCGCGTGCCTGCTCCCATGCTGGATGTATGCATCCAGCAGATGTTACTAGAAGGTATGGCGGAGGCTGGAAACTCCCCAGATCACATCACCCTGGCACTCTTAACTGCACTGGCGATCACTGGCCGGGCATGAAAGTCTGAGTTAAAGAAAGCGGTGACCCTGACGCCCTTAGAAAGCATTGTTGCAGCCTTGGCTGGAAATCCCTTGTTGGGCGGGCGGGTCAGCCTCTGAGCTGCACCAGACCAGTCTCCCACAGCGACACCATGTGGCAATGTGGAGTAATGGCAGCCTCCAATAAACGGCAGTTCTGCCCAGGCGGGAGTAAGTGAGCTTGTGCCTGCGGAAAACTAGAATTTTCTGAGGTCCCCTGATGAACCAGTGTTTTGAGAATTCTAACAAGTAACTGGAGGGAGGAGTGGGACTGAACGAGGGGCAGTAATCTGTTTGCACTCCAAACTAGAAGAACAGTCATGCATTTTTCCCAAAACAGCCTGGCGCCTACTTGTTGTGCACTCTTGGGGTGAATCATACTCACCCCAATTCGAGCACTCTGGGATACTGGGATATCGTGTCTGAGGAGTGTGATCGTGTTGGGGAAAAGGCGAAGGAGTAGAGGGACCCTACAAGGGACCCACAGACTCCAGACAAAGCGCTCCTCAGCCCTCCCTGCTGTCAGGTGGGATGGCTCCAATCAGCCCCCAGAACAACACACCCACCCGCCAGGGGTGAGAAGTGTCCCACAAGACGGCCATTGTGTCTGGGGGTGCTCCAGCCACCAGCTATTCAGGCCCGCCTCCTGCCAAGCAGCTCCCACCCTACCTCCCAAGCCCTGAGGACCAGGATGTAGATCTGACGTTCACCCTTCTCCTCTAAAGAGAAGGAAAGTCAGAAATTCTCCAGGTGCCCCGGCCACTGGTCACACTAGGCACAAGAGGACGCCTCCGAGTCAGAGATCTGAGCCAGCCAGCCACCCAGGTTGACAGACCAGGAAACTGAGGTCCGCGGTGCAATTGAGTCAAGCAAATCCCCAGGCTTAGTGGAGTCTGGGGCTCTGCACACCCATCTCCTACCCAGCAACCTCGGCATCAGCCTTCTCCCCATGCCCAGCCCGGCACAGCGCAGCGGCGGGGGCGGCAGACTCCTCTGTCCATCCACCCCTGCCCTTGTATCCAGGGCTGTGAGGTTCTGAACTCACATTGATCCCCTGAGCTTCCAAAGGCTGGAAGAGCTGTGGAAGTCCTGCCCACAAGAGTACAGATTTGAGAGGGATTTGGGTTGAACCGGGAGAAAGAAAATAGAAGGGCTGAGGCCCACGGCTGGGTTGCCAGGGGATTGGTGGAGGATGCAGAAATCGCTGTGTGTTAAAGCTGGATCCAGGCACAGACATAAACCCCTTTCCCTCCTCCGAGGGAAGCTATACAAGCTGCCTTCAATGAAGGCTTTACATGGAACGTGTCCAGGCGTTTCAATGTCCTCTTCCCAGAATAGGGCCCCCCACCCCATCTTCTCTGAGCTGGCAGCAAAGAACAGTCTTCTCTAGCTTTTCCTGGAGCGCCAGAAGGGTAGCCTTGTGGTTTTCTCTCATAGGGATAGTGTTGTGCAATGGGCAGGTCAGTCCAATTCGCCTAGGTTCAGGACCACACTGCCTGCCTCAAACGGTAGCTCTGCTTTTCACTAGCTGGGCAGTCTTGAGGATGCTGCTTTCCAGGCCTGAGCTCAGATTTCCCTGTCTATAAAATGGCCACATGCGCCAGGCGCCAGCCAGTGACTCACACCTGTAATCCGAGCTCCTCAGGAGGCTGAGATATGAGGACATCCGTTTGAAGCCAGCCCAAGCAGAAAAGTCTGTGAGACACTTATCTCCAACTAACGGATAAAATGCTGGAAGTGGAGCTGTGGGCTCGAGTGGTAGAGGGCCAGCCTTGAGTGAAAGAACTAAGGGACAGCACCCAAGCCCTGCATTCAAGTCCTAGTAACCCCCCCCCCCACCACACACACACATACGGCATTACCCATGGCCACCATAAGAAGTTATTGTGAATGTCGTGGCTTAAGACAGTACACGTTTACCTCACTGGTTCCCTGGGACTCGCGTCACGGTGGGAGCAAGGCTGCCTTCCTCCCAGAGGCTCCGAGGTCTTTCCCCCCCATTCTCCCGCCTTTTAGAGCCCCACAGTGACTCAGGTCCTTTGCTTCGTGGTCTCGGCCAGCAGTCCTGCTCCTCGGGCCATTCTTCCGTTGCCTCTCCAACCCCTCTTCCGCGTGCGAGGACCTTGGGGTGACACTGAGTCGCCCTGAAAAGACTCCCACCACCAAACCCTTGACGTGATCACACCTTCCAGCCACATTGTCACAGCCCCAGGGATTAAAACGAAGACAAAGCCAAGCACGGCTGCTCACGGCTGGAAGCCTAGCGACTCGGGAGATGGAGATCGCAGGGTTGCCATTCAAAGCCAGACGACTCTCATCCCCAATGACCCGGAAGTGGAGATGAAGCTCAAGAGGGAGCATGCCAGCCTTCAACAAACAAGAAAGCCAAGGGAGTCTGAGGACCTGAGTTCAAGCCTCAGTACTGGCACACACATGCACATGCACACACACACACACACACACACACCACACACACACACACACACCAATAACGGAGACAACTTTTGCAAGGAAGGGGAGCAATATTCCCCTGACTACACCTACCACTCCGTGTGACTAAGCAGGTTTAACAAGAAACGCACTCCGCAAGGTGTGAGCACAAGGCCCCCGTCTCCCGTGCACACAATAACGTGCAAGCAGCAACAGTGCCCCTGTTGTGCCAGCCACACCCACGGCTGGCACAGACTTCACAGGCAGCAGCACGGTTTTGCTTATGTTCCAGAAATTTGCACCCTCTTGCGCCTTATCACAGATACTTGCACATGTGGGTGGATGTATGTGCACATACAACGTGCCATTGGGGCTCAGCCAAGTGCATACATACATGCATACACACGTGTGCGCACACACACACACACACACACTGAATAGGCATGACCACGCCTTCCAGACCTCCGTCAGCTGACAGAGCCCCTGATCAAGCAGGACAAGGGCACTTTTCCTGCCCCCCTGCACAGACTGAGCTGCCCCCATGCCCCAGAGAAGCTGTAAGAGGGTGCCAGGAGCCCCCCACTCCCCCGGCGGCATTCAGGGCCCCCACCCTCCCGCCCATCCCTGAGCCGTGCCTCCATTGATTGGCCTTGCTGCTCCGTAGCCGGAGATGTGCCCCAGCTGGAGGAAAGCACTTGTAATTTATGGAGTGTCTGATTTTTAATCAGTTTTTTGTTCCTGTGCTGTAATTGTCCTAATTAGATATACATATTTTGATGAAGGTTTTTCCAAAATAAAAATTGTAATCGAATCTTGCTTGACATTCTTTACACCCACTCGCTCGGATCCAAGCCCTCTCACCCGGCAGCAGAGGCTGGGAAACGGCGCATGCGGCTTCCCCGGGGGCGGCGCTGGGCCCTCCGCTGGCCTCCTCCCCCCACTCCCCCCCCCCCCCGCCGGGGCCCACGCGGGGCCGTCCGCTGGCCTCCAGGCCGGAGGGCATGGGGGGGGGGGGCAGGCCCCAACCGGGCAGGGCAGTCTCCTTCCGCCCGCCCGTGGGGCAGCCTCCTCAGGCAGACTCTGCATCTGCAGGCCGCGTCCTGCCCTGGCTCTGCCCACAGTTCTAGTCCCGAAAGCCCACTTGGCCCTGCTGGTTTCCAACACTCCCCACCCCCCCGAGTCTGGCACACAACCACGGGCCCCACTTCTCCTCCAGCACCCACGGGCGCCCGGGTTGGTGTTCTTCCACCCAGTCCTAGCCTGCACCAGGACGCCGGGCCTGGGACTCCACCACCGGCACTCCGCCGGAGCTGACCGCCAGGGGGCGCCGGAGGGCTTGACGGCGACTCTCTGCTTCCTGTTCCTCTGGGAGCAGGTCTTCACTGCCACGTCACCAAGTCCTTCTGTCAAACTCGCTGTTGGAGTGACTCGGGTGGCTTCTGATTTGTTTTTTAATCTTATTTTCGCTGCATGGTACCTATGGGCCCAGGGCTCCACTTGAAACGAGAAAGTGTGTGGAGGGGGGGCAGAACCACCACACCCACCCCGGTGATGAGGAGACGCGAGCCAGCCCCGCCTGCTCACCCCCACACACCCGAGGTGCCTGGACAGGAGAACCAGCAGATGGAAGGACGGTCAGCCATGACGCGGTCAGTCTGTGCTGGACCCTGCCATGGCTCCTCTCTCTAGGCAAAGCCCCACAGGGTGCAACCAGGTTGAACCACCTGGCAAATCTGGTCAAATGATGGCTGGAATGAGACATCCGATTGCATTCTGGGATAATGTGATGCGGGAAGGGGGAAGAGGAACCACACAGGCCACCAGACAATGGCCGGTGGTCCACAGTCATCTGAAATGCAGGTGCAATGGAAGGCACCTAGCCACTTCTCTTACCATGGAGCATGGTAGTGAGCTGATATTGGGGGAGGGGGGTGGATGACTACTGTCCAGGTTAGCCCTGGCTTGTGAGGAATCACAAATGAGAGAACACACACAGGCATGAAGTTGTGTCTATGTTGTGGGTTTTGTTTTTGTTTTTTTCTGGTCAATCATGGGGCTTGAACTCTCTGAACTCTCAGCCTGGGCATTGTCCCGGAGCTCTTCAGCTCAAGGCTAGCGCTCTACCACTTTGAGCCACAGCACCACTTCTGGTTTTCTGGTGGCTAATTGGAGATAAGAATCTCACGGGCTTTCCTCCCCTGGCTGGCTCCAAACCACACCCGACAGACTTTGTGTTATTTTTAGTGTGCCTGGTAAGCAAGATTTATGCCATCGAGACTAGCAGAGTCCAATTGTGACCAACAGGATGAACCAATCTCTGGGTCACGTGTTAAATGTCACGAATGATGACACTGGTAATCATGGCTGCCGGAATATTCCTTCTTCTTCCCCAAACCTAACCAGATGATCCTCAGTAGGTCTCTGAAAGGTCCCAATATCACTAAAAGAATGGCTCCTCCAAGTGTGTTTATTATGGCCAATGAACATTATATAAAAACCGAACTATGTAACTTGAGGGTAGGAATGGGAGGGGGAATGGGGAAAATGATGGAAGAAGTGACATTGATCAAGAAGCCTTGTGCTGGGCTGGGGATATAGCCTAGTGGCAAGAGTGCCTGCCTCGGATACACGAGGCCCTAGGTTCGATTCCCCAGCACCACATATACAGAAAACGGCCAGAAGCGGCGCTGTGGCTCAAGTGGCAGAGTGCTAGCCTTGAGCGGGAAGAAGCCAGGGACAGTGCTCGGGCCCTGAGTCCAAGGCCCAGGACTGGCCAAAAAAAAAAAAAAAAAAAAAAAAAAGAAGCCTTGTGCTCACAATCTGACTTATGGAACTATAATCTATCTCTTTGTACAACTACAGAAAAAAAATGAGGAGAAGGAGGAGGTAGAGGAGGAAGAGATAGAGGAGGAGGAACAGGAGGAGGAGGAGGAGCAGGAGGAGTTATCTATCCAAAAGTTGTTAGTAGGGCTGGGAATATGGCCTAGTGGCAAGAGTGCCTTCCTCGGATACATGAAGCCCTGGGTTTGATTCCCCAGCATCACATATATAGAAAACAGCCAGAAGTGGCGCTGTGGCTCAAGTGGTAGAGTGCTAGCCTTGAGCAAAATGAAGCCAGGGACAGTGCTCAGGCCCTGAGTCCAAGGCCCAGGACTGGCAAAAAAAAAAAAAAAAAAAAGTTGTTAGTAGAGCTTTTTTAAATTCTTTCTGAGAAAAATCAAGCCAGTTTGTGTAGGTTGATTGAAGTAGACCTGGCCCAACATCGCTTCTCTGGAGAAAGGATGGTTCACTCTCCATCTCCCAATATTTTAAGGCTCCAGTCTAGCAGGGGTGACTCCATCATCCAATCCTAGTACCAGTTAAAAGGAGGCTCAAGAAATATCTCTCCCTAGCATTAAGGTAAACTATTGAGATGGCTCATGCCTGGAATCCTAGCTACTTGTGAGGTACAGATCAGAAGGATCTTGGTTTAAAGACAGTCGGGGCAAAACCGTTTGGATCAATAAAAGCTGAATATGGTGACACATGATTGTCACCGCAGCTATGTGGGAAGCATAAATAAGAAGATGACATCCAGGCAGGCCTCTTTGGACCTTGTCTGGAAAATAATGAAAGCAAAAATGGCTAAGAGTATGGCGGTGGCTCATGCCTAGACCCCTAGCTACTGAGGAGGCTGAGATTGGAGGATCACGGTTCAAAGCCAGTCCAGTCACGAAACTCTATGAGACTCTCAGCTCCAATTAACCAGCAAAAGGCAAAGTGGAACTGTGGCTCCAATGTTAGCCTTGTGCAAAAGAGCTAAGAGACAGTGCCTATGTCCTAAGTTCAAACCTCAGTACAAAAAAAAAAAAAGAGTAGTATATAAACTTTCAAGCCAACACAAATCCCATTATTACTATCAAGAAGAAGGGGGCTGGGAATATGGCCTAGTGGCAAGAGTGCTCGCCTCGTATACTTGAAGCCCTGGGTTCGATTCCTCAGCACCACATATGTAGAAAAGGCCAGAAGTTGTGCTGTGGCTCTAGTGGTAGAGTGCTAGCATTGAGCAAAAAGAAGCCAGGGACAGTGCTCAGGCCCTGAGTTCAAGGCCCAGGACTGGCCAAAAAAACAAGAAGAAGAAGAACTAGAAGAAGCGCTACCTTTCCCCTCTGAGGTATGCTGGGAGAATATGAATTTGAGCTACTCATGGCCATGTTTCTCACCATTCAGAAGGATGCTTCCAGAACAAAGTCAAACCAAACAATCAGAGGCTGAGGGAACGAGACCTTTGACTCCTCTGTGCAGTCCCAAAGACCAAGCCTCTACTGCTCCCCCAGAATCCCTTGCAGCTCATGACAGGTAGGTTCTCTCCCACAATCCCTTGCAACTCATGACTGGTGAACTGTCATTTGCTGACATCTGTTAAGCTGGACAAGTGTCACTTGCAAATAAATGAGCCCTGAGTTTTTTTGTAGCCCTCATAATACCACATCCTGTATGTCCTTCCTTCCCTGCACCGTAATGGCTGCTCAACACAACTGGCAGTTCTTAAGAAGAGAGATTCCTGGGCTTCACCCCAGACACGGGGTGCAGAATCCCCGGGAAAGGAGGCTGGGCATTTGTGTAGCACTACCGAGGATTCGGATGTTTAACCAGTTCCAAGCCTAGGTTGCGACCCGGCCCTCGGAAGAGTTCCTGCTGTCTGAGTGTCCTGTCTGCAGGCAGCTAGTGGAGGGGATGGACAGGACGAGGGGGTGGCGGAGGGCACTCAGACAGCTCTTCCCGTGATGTGTTTCTCAGAAACCAAGCAAGGGGGGAGCCCACAAGGGACCCGCTGTCTTCGGCAGCGTGGAATCTGTCACGTGGAGGAAAGGCAGATTGCCTTTGCGGCATCCCCCAAGGCCAAGCCTTCAACCAAGGGCATCGAGGTGCCAGACTAGAGCTAAACAAAAGGAAACAAGTTTCCGGCAATTAGAGCTGCCCCGTGGCGGAAGGTCCACCCCCAAAGGCAGGAGCTGCCCAGCTCCACGGCTCGATACTTCGCCGCTCACCATCTGTCAGTTGCTCTGGCCCCGAGTATCACACTGGACAGAAGGTTGGATGAGCTGGCCTTTCCTTGCCAAGATTCTACAATTCCAGAATGTGGTCTGGGGACCAAAAAGGACATGGACACACAGACACACAGACACACAGACACACACACACACACACACACACACACACACACACACAGGAATCCAGTGGCCCGAAGCAAAGAGACCAACACAGGTTTGTGGGGAAGGGTCCCTGTAGAACACAAAACCCACAAGAAATCTCAGCGGTCCCCTGGGTTACTGTTACACTGTGGGCTACCCCTTGAAGCCAGGGAATTTTCTACTTTTATGGAACTTGGTTTTATTTTATTGTATGGTCATGGCTGTGAGTTTCTTTCATAAAGAAGGAAAAAAAAAATCCCAGATACTTCCATCTCAAAAAAAAAAAAAAAAGATAAAGTAAAGGTAAAGCAATGAATAGTCATGCAGTTAGGTATGAAGAGGGATTGTGGGTAAAGAACTTCCCTGTCAGGGAAAACAGAGTTCAGGGGTTAAGGAGGTGATGCCCCTCTGCCTATCCGCATCTTGTATTGGCCTAAATGCCAGAATGGCTTCACCACCAGAGTTGTACCTTCACTCTGGGCTCCTCTGTCTCATTCGGGGCCTGGCATCTAGAAATATCCCTAAATATGTTCCTTTATGTCTGTAGCAGGGAGAACCCCAGGGTCTGTAGGCCATAGCAACCAAGCTCAGGAGAGGAGAAAGGGAGAAGGATGCTGGGAAGGGGGACGTTAGCCTCTAATGGTGCAGGAAGATGGGGAGAAGGGGGTGTGTGACCCAGCCCCAGGCCCTGGGAGAGGGAGGACGCACAGCTGGCTGGGACATTGTCTTTGAAGGCCAGTGTGTGATCCAGGGCTATTGTTTATAAGCAGCAGAAACCAAACTCAATCAAGTGACGGGTCTCACAGCTGGGAGGATCCTGGGAAGGTTCTGAAGATTTCCTTCTTTGCTCACCTCTGACTGAAGACGGGCTCTCTCAGGGGCTGGCAAAGATGGCTGGCCACCAGACACCTCATGCTCCTTCCTACCATTGCATCCTCAGTGAGAAAAGTCACCACTAGCAGGATCCAAGGAGCTATGTCAGAGGGAGGATTTTGATTGGCCCTGCTGCCATGGCTCCTCCCTTCATGGGCCAATCATGTTTGCCCAGGATGGGGCCCTGTGATTGGTCAGGTACGGGTCACGTGCCCATGCCTAGGGACTGTGAAGAGTTGGGATTAGGCAGTCAGTGCCTAGTGGAAGAAGAGCTTGAAGCTCGGAGTGGGGGGGGGGGATTCCTCACCTTCCTCTGGGAGGCTGATAGAGTGGGGCCCCCTCCAGAAAGGCCTTGCTGACCCCCGCCCCGGGTCAGGTGACTGCCTTCACAGTAAGAAAGGTCAGTCAGAGGTGGCCAAGGGTGGCTTGTCCCAGTCCTTGGGGGATGGGCTCAGCGGGATTCAGGATGCTGCCATGGCAGGGAGGCCTCCACGTCATCCTGGTACACTCTCACTCACACAGACAACACGCTTGTGTTCACCCAAACCTTCACACACTCACACAGTCTCACCTGTCTCACACACACACACACACACACATATATACATACACACATATATATTCTCATACCCACTCACACACACACATATATACATGCACACACATATATACTCACACACACACACACACACACACACACACACCTTTGCTTTCCCATGGTTTTAGTTTTTTGGGAACAGGCTAGCCTTGAACTTGCCATCCTCCTGCCTCTGCCTCCTAAATGCTGAGGTTACAGGCCTGAGACACCATATCCAGAACACACACACACACACACACACACACACACACACACACACTCCCTCCTTCCCCCATAATCCCTTTGTGAACACAGATCATAACCTCCTCGGCCTTGCTGCGCGCAGCTTCACTCCCTCCAGGGCCCCGAGGGGGTGGGGGCTGCCTGGCTTCAGGGACGACCCCAGCCCCCCACCCTAAGCCCCCCGGCAGGCAGACTGACCTGAACCAGACCCTGCAGTGCATCCAGCGCCGGGTAACCCTCTGTCCTTTGTGTAAGTCTTCCCGGGAAGGAAAATGAGAGAGGCGATCTCATCTCAAACTGCCCCCACCAATGCCCAGCAGCAGGTTCCTAAGATGAAAGAAATCCACATCTCCCCACCAGTCCTTGGGTGCCCAGACTGCTGCCTGGCTGTGTCTGCACCCTCCGAGCCGCACCTCCCTTCCACGTGTGTGTGTGTGTGTGTGTGTGTGTGTGTGTGTGTGTGTGTGTGTGTGTTGGTAATGGGATCTGAACTCAGAGCCTGGGCACTGAACCTGAGCACTCTACCACGTCAGCCACAGCTCCACTTCCAGCTTTTTGGTGTCTAACCGCACCTAAGAAGAGTCTCGCGGTCTCCTGGGTAGCTAGGACTACGGGTGAGAACTACTAGCCCTTGGCCTCGGCCTGTCTTCCCCTCGTCCCGGAACGCACGCAGGGCCGTCCAGAGACTTAGAGAGAGAGAGACACGGAGAGGGAGGGGACTGCCCGGCACCGCGTTGCTGGCGGGTGTCCGGAGGTGTGACCCCACGAGGCGGCTCTCTTCCCTGGGACGGGGCGGTCTCCCTGACAGCTCGGAGTTCCACGGGTGGGAGCGGCCCTGCCACCCACAATGACCTGTCCTGGCCAAAGCACGGAACCTCGGATGGCCGCTGCCCTCGAAACTCAAAAGGGAAAGTGCCCTGAGCCCCCTCCAGGAAGGGACAGGTGCCCGGTGTCAATGCCTCTTGCCATCTGTCCCCGCTCCCCCTCCACCCTCCACTCCCTCCTCCAGCTGAAGGCTCCTTGCCCCTTCTTGGCTCTCACCGTCCTCTGCCTGGAAAGCCCTTCCTCTCCTCTGCCCTGCCAACAACACCTTTGCTTTCCTTTCTGTCGACGGTGGGGTTTGAACTCAGGGCCCGAGTGCTGCCCCTGAGCTCGTTTGCCCAAGGCTGGTTACTGCTCTACCACTTTGAACCCAGCCTCCGGTCCAGTTTTCTGGTGGTTAACTGCAGATCACCTTCCTGCCTGGCCTGGCTTTGAACCGCGATCCTCAGATCTCGGCCTCCCGGGGTAGCTAGGATGACAGGCGTGAGCCACCGGCGCCCAGCTTCCAACAAAACCTTTTCAAAGCCCCCTCACGCTTTTACCCAGGTCTTTGGGTGCCCCCACTGAACCCTGAACGCGGCAGGAGGCCCCCGTGGGGTGGGGTAGCGCTTGGAGAGGCCAGGCACCCGGACCGCTGCCGTCTCCCCTAGGAAGACATCCATCCACAGCCTCCCTCCAGCACCCCCGCTCCTCCCGGAGGCCACCCTTGTCTCTTAGCTGATATTTATGGGTAATAAGCCAAGCACATCCAGCACCGAGGTGAGATGCCTCTTAAAACAAATACTCTCCAGCCGGCCAATCCATCCAGCGGGCTGGGCCTCGCTGGCAGCGGGGATGCGGGCAGGAGCCGCGGCCCGGGGAGGAAGAGGCGCCCAGGGGCGGTGAGCGGCGGGTGGGAAGGGCTGGGGCAGGTCCCCTCGCCCCACACAGCGTACAAAGCGGAAACGGAGCACGTGCATGCGCATGCGCACACACACACACACACACACACACACACACACACACACACACACAGCTCAGCCGCAGACCTCAGCCAGGATGAAGCGGGCGGCGTGAAGGCTTGGCAGTGACGCGGGGCGGAGGCCGCACCTTCCACGCGGGGAGAGCCAGAAGCCAAGGCCGCCGGGAGCCGGCAGAGCTGCTTTTCCTGCTCCCCTAGGAAAGGAGCCTGTGCCAGGCTTTCGCGGGGACGTGCGTGAGTGTCTCCAAGTGCCCTGCGTGTCCTCAGAAGCCGCCGTGGAAGAGGGGTGGGTCTCCCCAGGAGGTCCTTCCTCCATCGGCCCCAGGCTGGGTCAGCTCACCCTCCACAACCACCCAGACAGGCGCCGGCCTTCTCCTGCTGGCAGGGATGAAGGCCCGCGGGCCCTGGTGCAGACAGAGACCCGCCCCACGCGAGTCCTCACACACAGCGCGTGTACGGCTATTCCAGAGCACGCACGCACGCACGCAGGCACCCCGGCATGCATACACACACGCAAGCACCTGTCCGTGCATGCGCACATGCATGTGTCCGTGAATACATATGCACACGAGTGTGTACATGAGTACACCTGCCACATGGTGTACCTCCGTGGGTATGCACGTGCACACATGCAGTTACTTTCGTGTGCCAGTATTAGGGCTTGAACCAAGAGCCCATGCACTGTCATTTAGCTTTTTTGTGTTTTGGGGTGTGTGTTTTTTTTTGGGGGGGTGCTCAAAGCTAGCACTCTACTGCTTGAGCCACAGCTCCACTTCCAGCTTTTCACTGGTTAATTGGAGAGAAGAGTCTCGGGGACTTTCCTGCCCAGGCTGCCTTCATTCAACCACAGTCCTCAGGTCTCAGCCTCCTGAGCAGCTAGGATTACAGGTGTGACCCGCCAACCCCCAGCTGTGTGTGCAGCTTCCGTACGTGCCTGTGTGTGTACACGCCGGCGTGCCTGTGCGCACACCGACACTCCCACACGTGTACACAACGCGATCACAGTTCCCCTCTCACAGCTATGCAGAGTCAACCCTACCTCTCACACTCCGGCTTCCTACCTTAGTGACCAGAAAGGGCTGGGAAGGCTTTTCATCAGATGCTGGGGACACATCTGAGATGACAGGTGCAGGCCAGCTCTTGCTGACCCACCGAAACCCCCCGGGTCTGTGGCTGACGGACCCACAGCTTGGCCTTTCCACGCCACTGCCTGTCGCTCTGCAGGGGACAGCCTAGGGCCTTATTCCAGACAGCCTGAACCCACCAGCTTCTGCCCCCAAACCCAGCAACAGGAAGCTTCCTGGCTTCAAGGGGGCCATTGAGACCTCACCCCCAGCCTGTCTGGCAGGGATGAGGCAGGAAGGAAGCTGAGAAGAGGTAAGAACTAAAGCAGGCAGATAAGCGGACAGGCAGCCTCTGCTACATAAGCACTGGGTCAGTCAGTGCAATTAGGGCCACTTATGCCCCATTGTCTTCCCTCCGGCTCTTCCTGTACTCTTCAGGGGATACTCCAGGCTTCATTAGTTCAGCATCTTTTGAGCCTGAATGTCTTCTACTGCACATGCAACCCATTGGCTGTTTTCCCTCTGGGCTGGGACAGGTGGGAGCCAGGAGCTCTTCATTGCTTTTGTGAAGATAAAATTCTTGGTTGAACCAATAGCTGAGTCCCTGTCTCCATTCCACACTGCATGAGTCTCCTGTGCATTGTGCTGGTGAGACATACTCTGCCTCCAAGCTCTTGATACCAAGATGGCCTGGAAGCAACCTCTCTTCTGTCACTCAGAGAGGACTGGACCCTACAGGAAAGGAATGCCTGGACCTCAGCTTGGTTAGGCAGGTTTTCTTTGAGCACTATTCTGTCAGTGGATGGATGGGTTAATGGATGGATGGATGAATAGATGGGTGGATGGGTGGGTGGGCAGATGGATTGATGGATGGATGGATGGATGGGTGGGTGGGTGGGTGGGGTGGATGGTTGGATGGGTGGGTTGGTGGGTGGGGTGAATGGTTGGATGGGTGAATGGGTGGGTGAGCAGATGGATTAATGGATGGATGGATGGATAGGTGGGTGGGGTGGGTGGTTGGATGGATGGGTGGGTGAATGGTTGGATGGGTGGGTGGGTGGGTGGGTGAGCAGATGGATTAATGGATGGATGGATGGGTGGGTGGGGTGGATGGTTGGATGGATGGGTGGGTGGGTGGGTGGGTGGGAGATGGACTGATGGATGGATGGATGAGTGGGTGGATGGATGGATGGATGGACAAATAAACACACAGCTAATAAGGAAAGCCCTCCTCATGCCCATCTCCTTTATCTTCTTCTTTCTCTTTTCCTCCTTAGAATAAGAGAGTTGTGTTTCTGGCCATAAGGGCAGCACTGAGATTTCATCTCACCTAGTAAGATTGGCCAGCATCAAGAATAGGAATAAGGGGCTGGGGATATAGCCTAGTGGCAAGAGTGCCTGCCTCGGATGCACGAGGCCCTAGGTTCGATTCCCCAGCACCACATATACAGAAAACAGCCAGAAGCGGCACTGTGGCTCAAGTGGCAGAGTGCTAGCCTTGAGCGGGAAGAGGCCAGGGACAGTGCTCAGGCCCTGAGTCCAAGGTCCAGGACTGGCCAAAAAAAAAAAAAAGAATAGGAATAACAACAACAAATGCTGGCGGGGGTGGGTGCAGAGGAAACAGAACCCCCTTGCGCTGTGGCTGGGAAGGCAAACCAGTGCAACCACGCTGGAAGGTGGTTTGGCTAAGCAGAACTCAGAGAGAAGGATGTACAACTTTCGTCCTCTGGCTCCCCAAGCCTGGCAGGGGCGGAGGGGCGGCTTGCTGGAAAGATAGATGCCCGTGAATCAGGCAAGGCTGAGCTCTCTCGGAACCACCGAGAGCATCATGGAGGAAGAGAGCCATGTTCCCTTCTCTGTTCAAGGTCAAGGACTCAATGGGGAGATTTAGAAAGGCACAAACGTCTGGACCCCGCCCCAGCGGCCGGGATTTAGGAATATTTTCAAAGACTCCCAGATGATGAAGCCATGCAGTGGGTACAAGGAGCTGCTTTTATGTCGGTCTTTGGACCTGAATGCAGGGCCTGGGCGCTGTCCCTTAGCTTTTTTGCTCAAGGTCGGTGCTCTACCACTTGAACCACAGCTCCACTTCTGGCTTCTTGCTGATCCATCGGAGAAACACGAGTCTCACAGACTTGCCTGCCCCGGGCTGGCTTCAAACCTTGATCCTCAGATGTGATCCCCCTGCATAGCTGGGATTACAGGTGTGAGCCATGGGTGCCTGGCTAAAGGGAGCTTCGATGAAAGATTTAGGCCAGCACTTCTCAAGCAGTAGTACACATCCGATCACCTGGGGATTGTGTTAAAATATGAATTTTTATTAGACCTGGGGTGGGACTCCAGAAAGTTCATCTCACAGAGGCTCCCAGTGAATGGGTGCCAGTGGTCCCAAGACTATACTTCCAACAGGAAGGATTCAGGCCAATGGGTCTCAAGTGAATCGACATAGCCTGGGTATGTGTTAGAAGTGGAAGTCTCGTGTCCCGTCTCAGACCTACTGACTCAGAAGCTTGGGTGTGGCCCGGGAGTATGCTCAGGTCAGGAGAAGCCATCACTGAGGGACGAGGCCCTTGCTCCCAGGCCCATCTGCCCCCATCTGCCCCCATCCGCCCCCATCTTCAGGAGGCTGCCAGAAAGGCCTTCTTGGAGGGGTTCCCCTCCCCGTCCAACTGAGTGAGTGTTTGGGGAGGGGGAGAACAAACATAAAGGAATTAATGAGTCCATATGCCAATTCCTGGCAGGGAATAAATGCACGCAGTAAATGTCTAGTTTGGGGGCCTCGAGGAAGAAAGGAGAGAGAGAGAGAAAAAAAAAACCCACATCTGAAACACACCAGCAATGGAGAGATGCAGTTCAATTCCAAACTAAAAATACACATTCTTTATCCCTCTCTGGAGGGCAGTTGGGAGGAGGCCATAGCGAGTGTTTCCCGGCTGGTACACTCCTCTGTAGCGTGAGCAGGGAGCCGGGTGGATTGTTGTGACCCCCCCACCCCACCCCCCCAACTCCCTCACCCCACCCCCGGGCCCCGCATCGCTTCCTCCCACCGGAAACCAAGTCCCATTATCTGGAGGCTGGTGGGCAGGCCCTGGGGGGCACCCAGGCTCTGGGCGCCAGCTTCCCAAGGCCGCTCCCCAGAAGGTTCCACCGCCCGTGGTGTCACCACGGAGCCACCCACCTGGGTGCAGCAGTGTTGGGAGGGGGAGCGTGTGCTCTTGGTGACTTCCGAAGGATCCTGGGTGTGGCCTGGGGGGGACAGGCAAGGGCCCACCTTCTTCTTAGGAGGCAAGAAGGCTTTGCAGAAGAAGGTGGGGGGATGGCCCTAGGCCCCGTGTGCCAGGAAGAGCTGAATCTAAACCAACCTTGGGAAGCCAAGACGGGCCCCGGGGAGGAGGAAGCCAGTTTTCATATACAGAAAAACAAGGCTGGGCATTGGTGGCTGCCCCCTGTGATCCTAGCTACTCGGGAGGCTGAGATCCGAGACGCATGGTTCAACACCAGCCCGCGCAGCAAAGTCCATACGGCTCTCAACTCCAAGTACCTAGCAAAAACCCTAAGTGGAGCTGTGGCTCAAGTGGTAGCCTTGAGCAGGAAAAAAACAACAACAAAGCTCAGGGACAGCATCCAGACCCTGAGCTCAAGCCCGAGGACTGGCACCAAAAAAAAGAAAAAATATATATATATATATAAAATATATTAATATATAATATATATTACTTTAAGAGAAAAAGAAAAAGAAGGCCAAATATGCGCACTGGGGGCTCGTGTCAATAAGCTAGCTACTGAGGAGGCTGAGATCTGAGGACTGCAGTTCAAAACCAGCCTGGGCAGAAAAGTCGGTGAGACTCTTATCCCTAACTAACCAGCAAACGGAAGAAGAGGTAGAGCTCTATTTGTATAGTGCCAGCCTTGAGCTAAAAAGCCAAGAGGGAGTAAAAAGGCCCTGAGTTCAAGCCCTATATTGGTACACACACAAAAAAATAAAATAAAATAAAATAAAATGGGGCACAAAATGGTGCCAACCACTCGGGGTTGCTAGCGTGCCCGGTGGGGGGGAGGGGGTGCCTAGCCCAGAGGGAGCACCAGATTGAATAGGTGTGGGCGGGCCCCTCCCATCCCCAAGGCCGCTGGCGCCCAGCTCTACAGCTCCCCTGTGTCCTAGAGAGGGCACCCCTTCCCTTCCTTCCCGGGTCACTACGGAGGGAGGCGGAACATGGAGAAAGGAGAGCCAAGGCCGGGGAATGAGAGAAGGCCCTGGCGAAGGCCGGCACCATTCCTGGGAGGTCACCTCACCAGCCGTGGGTCTCGAGCCACCGCTGGCCACCACCCTCCCTTTACAAGGCCGAATGACTGGGTCCCCGGCACTGACCCCCTTCACGCGGGAGGGAGCCCCACCCCGGCTTTGCTACGGCAAATGGACTAGGCAGGGAGGTTGCCCAACACGAGAGAGAGCACTGAGCCGCCCTCGGCAGACCAGAGTTCCCATCCCGCCTCCGCTGACCTCTCTACAGACCGTTCCCTCTCTCTCCCTCCCGGGCACCCGTCTTGAAGCAGGCACTGGGGACAGGGGAGGTGGAGCGCCGCCCTTGTGGCTAATGCCCAGAAGGCACCTTGTTCGTGGTGGACACCAGGAAGCATCCTGCGTGGGGAAGAGATGCAGCTCCTCGGTCCACCGTGCCCCAGATGCCCTCATCGGGGCTTCGAAGAGCTGGCTGTGGGTCTCCCCCCTGTTCCTCCCATAACTCCGGGCTGCCTGGCCGCCTCCCACCTCCCTGTGAGGTTTCCGCCTTCCTAGTGCCTTGTTTGTCCATAAACCCGATTATATGAAATAGCCGGCGTGCGCCTCCGGGCCTAACAGCCTCAGGAACCTCTCATCGGCTGCAGGTCAATCCCCTAAAATGACGTTATGAAGACAAAATGAACACCAGTCAACGAAACTGAAGACTTGAAAGGCAGCGAGTAACTTCAGCAAATGGACCGTTTCGAGCACTGGTGGCCATGGGGTGAATTGGATTGGGAAGAAATGATCTTCGGGGAATTGGGCTTCCTCCCCCTCGGGCCCTGGCTGAGCCTGAGGCAGGCTGTAAGGTGGGCAGGTGGAGTTCCCCAGCTGGGCCCTTCCTACCGTTGTTCTGGAAGCCATGTGGCGGCTCCTCCTCTCCCAGGAGCAGCCCCTAAGAAGGTACCGGTGGTCACTACCTCCCTCCTTCCTGCCTGGGCATGGGGTATCTATCCTCAAGGGGAATTCCCAAAGCGGGGAGCAACGGGGCCAGCGAGCCTCTCTCCTCCAGTAAGTAGTCCTTGTCCTATGAATTATATTGAGTTCCCCTCCCCCATCCCCCCTCCCCCGTGGTACCTTTACTCACCTTTCTATCACCATAACCAGGTACCTGATATAATTGACCTCTACAGGGAAAAGGACTGCTTTAGCTCATGGTGCTAGAGGGTCCAGTCTACGATCAAGTGGACTCTTGGTTTGGGGGCCTGTGATAAGGCCGCCCATCGTGGTAGGAACTTGTGGTACAGAAACCCCACTTCTATCCCGAGCCAGGGAGCAAAGTTAGAAAGAAAAGAGGCCAGAACCCCATCATCCCTCTCAAGGACACACACCCCCAATGACCTAAAGAGCTCTCACGAGGCCCCACCCCTTAAAGGGGCCACTGTTTCCTGACAGAGCTACCGTGGGGACCAAGCTGTTAACACATGGCCTTTGAGAGACATTTTGCCATTAGTGCTAAGACTCTTCCGGTCCTGTGTGGGCCTCATCCGGATTCCTTCCCTAGGGAAAGGGCCATCCCTGCCCACAGGGACAAAGTCAGGTGCTCACGAGCCACAGCCAACGCCGTGGCTCCGAGTTGGATCCCAGCAACTCCGCCACGTGCTCTGTGTTCCTGCATCTTGGCTGCCCATCCTCATCTCCAGGGCACCATCAGAGGACGCTGAACTTAGGGTTCACCGGGCTCCGCTCCCCGAGGCTTTGCCAAAGGTCCCTTCGCGCCATGATGATGGCGGGTAGCCGCGGCCTACCCCAAGAATGCCTGCCCAGATCCCTGGTCAGAAGGGAAGGGACGTGGAAGGCAGGCAGAGGCGTCCCGGGCTCGGCCTGCCTCACAGGGGCCGGGCTGCCTGCCGCAGGAGAATCTAATGCTGACCGGGAGGACGTGGGCACTGGTTTGAGCCTTGACGGGTGGAATCTTCACTTATCTCCTCCAGGTCAAAGAGGAAGATTTCAGAGAGAGAGAGAGGGAGAGAGAAAGAGACAGAGAGAGAACACAGCTGGCTTCACATCTCCAATGGGTTGAAAAAGGAAAAAGGAAAAAAAAAAAAAAAAGGCAGCTCCATCTATTTACAAAATAGGATTACAGTTTTGCAGAATACTGCCGAGGCCTGGGGGGAAACTTTGGAAACACATCCATTTTGCTTCATCCTTATCAGAGCCACCTGCTCTCCTCCCCCCCCCACCCGCCTCCTCCACCCCACCCCATCTGGCTTTATTTCACAGAGATCAAAGCACAGGCAGGAAGCATTCCATCCTTCGTGCCGGGAAAGGCCGGCTGCTGCTCTCTGTCTACCTAGACTCCTGGCTGCGGAGACCGTGTCCATCCTTGCCTAGTTCCCCCCTCCGGGGAGGGGGAGGGGGGGCGTGGAGGGGAGGGGAGGACAGAGAAAAAAACCTGCGGACCCCTCCACAGAACGCCCAAGCCCAGCCTGGGGGAGGAGAAAGCAGAACCCGCCTCCTTCCCAGACCCTGTCTCCAGAAAACCAAGAAACGAGCCCAAGCGAAGCAAGGACAAGAGAAGGAAGGGCCTGTGAATGATGTCCCGGCTCCCATCATAATAAACATGTGGGCCAACTGCTGCGGGAAGACTCATCTTCATTCAAGGCCTTTCTTCCCTACACGACACACACACGCAGTAAGGGCTGCCACGGAACCAGTTCCTCCTGCACTTGGTTTAGTTGAATGAGAGCCTGTCATTCCCTGCCTGTCCCTCCCTGTCTCCTCTCAGCTACCACTCACCTCCCGGTTGTGGATGAGCTGGGTGAGAGCCGGCAGACAGCCCTTGGGGTAGTGGGTAGGGCCACAGGTCTGTTAACCCCGTTCCGTGGGGAGTGGGAGAGGGGTTGAATGCGATCATAGAATGTCAGGGGCTCCCAAGAACATCGGTTTCAGCCATCTTATTTTACAGGCCAGGGAAATACATCTCGGAGCGAGGTTCAGGTGCCGCTCGAGGCACGAAGGGGCTGAATGGATGGAGACGCGGGGAGGCGCTGCCAAGAACAGCAAGAACCTTGGATTCTGTTTCCTAAGGTCGAGTGAAGAACTCTTTAAGGGATAATGGCTCAGTAACTCAGGCGCTAAAGTAATGGAAGCAAGAGAGAAGATCGCATCCTGACTCTAAATCTCCAGGGAAGGAGGTGGGGAGGGAAGGTTCCAACGTCCCTGAACAAACCCTTGTAAGAAAAGCACTTAGGAACTAATGGCGCCCTTCAGATGAGGAACCTCCCCGTCACCAAGGACAGCTCCTGGGGCTGATTCACAGGCTCTCCCAGGCCGCTCCCTTGGTTCAGGCAAAGGAGTAGTGTAGAACCAAGAGGCTGGCTTGTCCCTGGGGGAGCGGAGGGCGGCCCCTGAGGGGCTGAGGACACCCCCCCTCCCCCGCTGGGGAAGTTACCCGTCCGTGAGATTGCAAGACTGACCCCATTTCAAGCCCAGCACCCCAGGGCTCACGCCCGTCATCCTAACTACTCAGAAGGCTGAGATCCGAGGATCGGGGTCCTTGGGGAGCCAGCCCTGGGGGAAAAGTCCCTGAGATCATCCCCAACGAACCACCAAGAAACTGGAAGTGGGGGGCAGGGGGGTGGCTCAAGGGGTCGACTGCTAGCATTGAGTGAGAAAGCCAAGCAAGAGCAGGAGGGCCCGAGTTCAAGTCCCAGCACCAGAGCATGCGTGCACGCATGTATATACACACACACACACACACACACACACACACGTACACACGTTTAGGCTATTGTCAAAGGCTCTCGTGTCTCTCACTGAAGCAGAAGTGACAGTGACTTGTTAAGTGAGCCATGGGGTTGACGCTGTGCCAGCCTGCTGAGCCAGGTCCCCAAGTCCCCTGACTCCCCCAAACTTACTTTGCTTATCTGTGAAATGGGGGGCTCGGCTGTGCTTGAGGTTGTGGGCAGTGGAAATAAGACCGCATTTAAATAGCAGGCTACTACTCACTAAACTGGAGGCTGCTAATAAAAGCAGACAGGAGCTGACACCGAGCCCCACACTAAACTTTTTATGTGCTTTATCTCAATGTCTCTCAATTAATCAGATCGTCAAAAGCCTGAGGGGCAAGTCTATTACTTCTCCACTTTATAGCTGATGGAACTCCGAGGCCCAATAACTGCCCCGCTCCACGGCTGGTTAACGAAAGACGGACCCTGATTCCAAACCCAACCCTCGTTTCAACGATGTAGTGTTTGCTTCTGGGCAGAGCCGGGTGCCTTAATGGTACCTAAGGCCCAGCTGGGAGGCCCTTCTCACCCACATCAGACCCACAAGCAAAGGAGGAAGGGTGGCTAACAAAGCATTCACGAGTCACAGGCCCTTTGCATGGGATGAGAACTAGTACGATTCCTACTTTATCACTGAGAAACCCGGAGATCAGAGCGGCTCAAGGACAAGCCCCAGGTCACCAAGCTTGGAGTCTGGATTTGAACCCAGGTCATCTAACCCTGGAAGACGGTGTCTTCATCTCTGTTCTGTTGTAGCATCTGGGCTTTATTGACTGGTGTGTGTGTGTGTGTGTGTGAGACAGACCGAGAGCACAAGCATACGCGCACGCGTTCACACCTGTGTGCATGCCGGTACCAGGGCTCTTACTCAAGGGCTCATACTCTCGCTTGGCTTTTTCACGCAAGTCTAGTGATCTACCACTTGAGCCACAGCGCTACTTCCAGCTTTTTTTGTGGTTAACTGGAGGTTAGAGTCTCGCAGACTTTTCTGCCCAGGCTGGCTTCAAACTACAGTCCTCAGAGCCCGCACAGGCCTTGAACTTGAGATCTTCCTGCCTCTGCACCCCGTGTCCGGGAATTGCAGGTACGCACTCATCACCGCATCCCGCCAATGAATAGGTTTTAGGATCGTGTTCATCCGTGTTGTCAAACGCTCACCCTGTGTTCTAATCATCGGGGCCTCCTACCTTACCAACGTCAGGTTTGGGGGAAAGGCAGAGAGGAGAGCACCATGGCTGAGCAGGAAGGTTCTCACCCAGCATGGCGGTAGGAAAGCAGATCTGAGGCCGCAGCTCAGAGACAGAGAAAGAGAGACTGTGATGGGGCCTTCCGGACCCTCAGCGACGTCACGCCGGCAGCCGCATCGCGGCTCCCCCAGATCCGCTCGGGAGAGTCGGCTCTCTCCGCCAGAGCAACCTCACACGCTCATCTCTCAGATGAACCTGCGGTGCTCGGAACCCAGTGCTCCGGAGTCAAGGAGAGGAGAAGCAGCCTTCTCCCGGTCCCCACCTCCTGCAGCAACCTCACCCACCCAGGGAACGGAAAATGGCTCACGATGCCTCTACGTTAAGAAGCATATAATTATGTATAATAAAAAGATGCTGGCCCTTGTGGATATAAACACCGCTTTGACTGAGTACCCTTTCCCAAACAGCCCTTCTGGCTCGCAGCACAGCCATCAAGCATCTTAAACATATGGTTGCCACTCGGGCCTCCAGGCAGATTTGGACTGCGAGAGCAGAGGAAGGCAGGAGAGGGATGGGGTGCTTGTGGGGGGGGTAGGGGGGGAGTAGAGCTGAGCCAAGCTCAGGGACAGGGACATTTACAATGGAGACATAATCTGGGACGGAGATCAAGGCCTCCATCCCACTCGGCTGTCGTTCTGCCCGGCCCTCCTTCCCTGCATTCGGTCCCCAAAGATAACAGGAAGTTCCGCCATATATATGTCTCCAGGTCGGGGAGTTTCCAGGTGGCCTGGACCATTAGAAGTGGTTTTTGAGGCCTGCAGGTGCCTGTAGCTTATGCCTGTCACCCTAGCTACTCCGGAAAACTGAGATCTGAGGATCACAGTTCAAAGCCAGCCCAGCCAGGAAGGTCTGTGGAACGCTTATCTACACTAAAATGGCTGGAAGTGGAACTGTGGCTCACTTGGTAGCGTGCTAGCCTTGAACAAAAGAAGTTCAGGGACAGAAGTCAGGCCCTGAGTGCAAGCCCCAAGACCAGCACGCACACACACACACACACACTCACACACACTCACCATGGGTTTTCTTTGTTTTTATTGAGAGCCTGGGTTCCCACTACTTCTGCTCCACTGCTGTAAGTACCCATCACCTATCCCTGCACTGTCATGTGTCCAGGTAAGATAGCAAGTGTGTGGTCAGGAAGGTGAGACACGCCCCCCACCCCCGCCCACCTCGATGAAGCGCCACCCACGCCCCAGCCTTGGAGTCCTCAGGTTTGGGATTTGCTCTGAACAGACCGCTTGGTGGTCCTCAGCTCCCTCAAGCCAGCCCAGAGACATGGCTACACGTCAGCCCAGGCCCGTGGGGGCCCCACACTGCACCCCGGAAGGGCTCCCTGAGGCTGGATCCATTCCTGGCCCTCGTCACTGTGGGGCCCGCCCGCACGGATGCCTTGCATCATTAATAGGCAGTTCTAGCTGGCCCCGCCTCCCAGCCTTGGGACCGCGTGTAGCCAAGATGGCGCCTGGTGGTGAACCCGGAGGCGGTCCTGTGGGCTGTGACGTAGAATTAGGCCTCCCCTTAGGGAGGTCCCTCGGAGCTCCACCCTGATGGACAGCTCAGGCGTCCAGTCACAGCCCCTACATAGGTGCACGTACCCCTCCCCTTCCGCCGCCCTCCGACCCCTTTAAAAGAGAAGCTCATTGCCGCCATTAAACGAGTCTTAGCGCTGACTGGCTCCCGGACTGTCTGTGTGTCCTCTGTCGAGAGGGGTCTGGGTGGCAGTCTGTCAGCCGTCTTATCCTCTTCCTGGACCCGTCCGCGTGGGGTGTGCTATCCTGTCTCTCCTGCAGGACAGGAGAGCGCGGGAGGCTAAAAACCCCCGACAGTCACCATCGCTCTTGTCCCCCGTTGACCCACCACTGGCCGGGCTTTGCAAGAGGCTAGCGAGGTCGGACGCCAGCGAGTCCATGAGACTCTCATCTCCAATTGACTGCCAGAACATCGGAAGTGGTGCTGTCCAGTGCTAACCTTGAGCACAAAAAGGCTCAGAGACCGTGCATAGGCCCTGAGTTCAAGCCCCATGACCAAATAAACAATCAAATAAATATTCCAAGTGGCGGAGTGCTAGCCTTGAGCAAAAGGAAGCCAGGGACAGTGCTCAGGCCCTGAGTCCAAGGCCCAGGACTGGCCAAAAAAAAAAAAAAACCAATGCAAAAAAAGGGCTGGGGACATGGCTCAAGTGGTAGAGTACCTGCCTAACAAGCATGGAGCCCTGAGTTTAATCACAAAACCACAGCAGCAGCAGCAGCAGCAGCAGCAGCAGCATCCATGAAAATACAATCTTTCAGAAGAGGGATGGGAGAAGCCACCTGGCCCCTAGCCGAGGGTCTCCTTCCTGAGTCAGGGGCGATGCCTGGCCATAGCACAACTCCAATCACCGTGGGTCTCTGTGGAGTAGGTGGGTCTGCTGTGGGTTACAGCGCTGGGGCGCTGGGCCTCGAACTCTGGGCCTCACCCATGCTGGGCAACCTCTCCAGCACTGGGCTGCCTTTCCAGCCCTGAGTGGGGATTTGCGTTTTGTTGTTGTTGTTGTCATGTGCCAGTATCGGGGCTTGAACTCGGAACCTTGAGCTCTCCTTTAGCTTTTTTCTACTCAAGGCTGGTTGGTGCTCTACCACTCGAGCCACCAGCTCCACTCCTAGCTTTTTTCTGGTAGACGGGAGGGAAGCATCCCTTGGATTGGTCTGTCCGGGATCTCAGATGGTAGATTACAGGTGTGAGCCGGAACGGGGATGTGATCACGAGGGCTGACTCCACGGCTCTGAGAACCGAGGCGGAGGGAGAGTCAGGGAGGCTCCGCCTAGAGACTCAGAGCAAAGGGTTCCGGAAGCGGCTGCCACTCCCTCCCTGTGCTCAGTGGTTAAGAACTGGATCTTCCGCCCGCCCGCTGCGGGCCCCGCGCCGGCCCCCTCCCTCATGGAGCCATGTTTTAAGTCTGTGGCTGGAGACTGAGGCAGGCTGGGCCCACCCACGCCCACTCACCCACCCCCCCCTTCTACCACCACGAAGACCCCACTCAGAGGACTCCGCACCCCACTAGGACGCCCTGCTAAAGGACTGTTCCTCAGGGGGTGGGTAATGGAGAAAGTGGAGGTGAGCGGTGGTCCCATGCTAAGAGGCCCACAGAGCTCGGGTTGGGGGTGGGGTCAGAGCTCAGTTTGGATCCACCCAGCCAGCCTTGATGTGTGATTGTCAGGGGAAACCAGGAGCTAGGCCCCCATCTCCACAGAGGCCAAGAGGAGGGAACAGAACCCACCCCTCCTCCCCAGCACCTCTACAACCTGGCACCCCCTCCCCCACCGCCAGCAGCCAGCAAAGGCCCAGGAGAGGGGTCCGGTGGGCGGCACAGAACCAGGGGGGCTGGGATAGGAGGGAGGGACCCCTTGCAATTCTGCCATCCTCCTGCCTGCTGCTTGCCATCTTTTTCCTGTACCCCAGTAGCCAGGGGGGATTGAAGATGCTAATTTCATTTCATTAGATCCCAGCAGCTTTGGATTACAGCAGGCGGGAGGGAGGAAACGGAGCTGATGGGTTTTAGAAAGCCGCACTTTTTGCGCTGTTTTTAATTTAATGCTGCCGGTAAAAGATGCCGCCTTGGAGTCGCTAATGATTCTTGGGAATTATTTTGGCTGATTTACACACCCTTCCGACTTTAAATAACAAGGGAGGAAGGAGTTTGGGGGTCCCCTCTGGAGCTGGGAACCTGAAGCTGAATGCTGATGTCGGTTCCTGGGGGGGCTTTGCTTTGAATTGTGTCTCCTCTGTGAGGCACCTGCTGCCCCCTCCACCCCCAGCCAAAGGCGTGACACAAAGTCAAGCCTTAGACAGACCCTCCCTCTCCCAGCCAGGTCGAGCCTCGTAATGACAGTGATGAACATATTTAAGGCCTTTGCAAGGGGCCACCTGGAGCCAGGCACTTGGTGAACTGCAGTGTTCCTACATATGTTGAGAATCGGAATGGCTTTCCCCGTGTCCCTGACAAGGGAACTGAGAGGTCAAGTGGCTTGCTCAAGGTCACCCAGCTAGGAAGTGGCACCCAGAGACCTCGGATCCATTCCATGACAGCAGGGCCCTCCTCCCTTCCAGTTTGACTCAGGATGCTTGCCTGCGAGGAGGCTGTAGGAAATAAAGCAGCCACAGAACACACGGATTTGGGGCTTGGAGGCGTGGCTCTCTTGGTAAAGCACTAGCTAATGAACAGACCCACGAGGAACCGAGTTCAAGTCCGGTCTTGGACCACAAGTAAAAGAAAAGAACACGGATGTATTCAAATCCAGAGTCCAGCCTCCTTGCTGGGGGCCAATGGCCTCTCGAGAGCTGTCTTGCCCTGCAAGGCCAGGAGCGAAGGGAGAAGGAGGGATGGAAGTCCTGCCTCCGACCCCTTGTCTAACTGGCATCTAATCAAGCTGCACCTTGCCCAGGGTAGGGTAGGGAGGGAAACAGGAGCCTGCCTGGCAAAAATACCAGAGCCTGGTCAAGGAGCCTCCATCTCTCCTGATGCCTGGCTCTTCTCCACCGGGGGGAGAAATGTCGCCTGCCCTCTCGGGCCCCCTCTTCTCCTCCCCTTCAAAATAAAATTCGAGGTAGCAAGTGAAAGCGTGAGGCTCCTTCGGGATTGTCCTTCCTCCTCCGACAAGGCAAGGCCGGAGCCTCAGAGCTGCAGGCTTTGTGCGGGCAGCAGCAGGTGGAGGCCCAGGCCTGGGGAGGGAGTTGGGAGGGAGACCGGGGGAAGCCAGGCCTTTCCCACCCGCTAGAAGTTGGGGCAGCCACATTCCTGATTCAGCCCAGCAGGAAGCTTTGAACCAGGCTGGGCCAAGACAATCAGAAAAAAGGAACTGAAATCATAAAAAGAAAGCTGGAGCCTGAGCAAGGAGACCCTCTCCGGAGAAGCAATCAGTGCCTATACAAAGCACTCCAGGCTTCCATCTGGGCCCCAGCACCCAGGCAGCTAGAACCAGAGCACAAAGGCTAAAGAGTTCCAGGTTCGAGTCCCAGTTCTGCCACCTACGTGTGCATGGCTTCGGGCGAGTTATTGAGCTTCCCTCAAACTCCACTGGCTCGATGTAAAAATGGAGCAGGCAGGAAGCAGGTGGTGCTGTCCAACAGAGAAGCCAGAGGAGCTGACCCAATGGGAGCCCACCCTCGTGGGATCTGCAGATCCAGTGCAAACCAGAATGCAAAACCCTTCTTCAAACAGCATGAGGTGCAGGCAAGCATTAAACCAAGGGTGGGCCAGGCACTGGTGGCGCACGCCTATAATCCTAGCCACTCAGGAGACTGAGATCCGAGGTTTGAAGTTCAAAGCCAGCCCAAGGAGAAAAGTCTCCTCTCGCTAATGAACCAGCGACAAGCCGGAAGTGGAGCTGGGGCTCAAAGGGGGTACAGTGCCAGCCTTCGGTGGATAAGGCATATGGCTTTGAGTTCGAGCCCTAGTATGGTCACAGAAGAAAGAGACAGAGACAGACAGACAGACTTATGAGGTGGAAAGGCTGGCTTACCAGCAGAGGGCAGGCGGAGGAAGGTAAAGAGACTGGGGCCGGAAATGGCTGGCCATTATTAGGAAAACCAGGTGAAGGGCGTAGGAGGAGGGTTGGGGGTGGGTGTGTGGGGGGGGTGTCTTTCCATCCCTGTGGAACCTCTCAGCCTGGACCGAGCAGGCACTCGGTCAGGTGGGAGGCAATCCTGCGGGCGAGTCTGGTGCTGGGTCTGTACTCTGCCTTCCCTTAGTGAGTAAGGGTGGGTGGACGGGAGGGAAGGAGGAAGGGAAGGAAGGAAGGAGGAACAGGGCTACCAAGGCCCCTCCAGATTGGGATCAGAACGGGAGAACGAGAGGCCGGAGCTGGGCCACTGGCGGGGGGGGGAGAGGGGGGCGCTGAGATGTCGGGGTGCTTCCTGGGCTGGATGCAGGCTGGCCTCTCCGCAGTCCCTCGGAGAGCTCCGGGGAGAGCGGGGTGACACTCGTCAACGCTAGGTGACCCCGCGGTCACACTGCCACTACGCGGGCGACGTGTCATCCTGCCTGGGAAAAGCATGCTCAAGTGCAAAAAGCTTCGCTTCTGGGGGGGGGGGGCCGGCCGTCCCTCGGGACCTGCCGGTCAAAGCCAAGGACCAAGGGCAGCTGAGCTGGCAGCTCAGAAGCATGCGCCCACGCTGGGCTTCCCAAACAGCAAGGGTCGCGGGCTTCAACCACCAAGCCCAGCGAAATGTCACTCCCTCTCGGCTGGAGCTACAGACTGGGGCACCTTCGCCAGCCTCTTCCCGGAGCCCTTCCCACCTCCCTTACGCGGCAGCAGGGCTCCGAGCCCGCCCCAGCCCCCCAAGCCGGAGCGGCGGCACGGGAGGGACAGAGCCTCCTCCTGCCGCATCCTCTGCCGCTCAGCCAGTTCTGGCTGCTTCCCAGGCGCCTGCGCTCTTGCCGTTGAGCCACCTGCCCGTGGTCGGGCTCCCGCCGTCAGGTGGGGCGCTGGACGTCAGCCAGACACGCGGCCGTACCCCTCCCGCATCCGTGGGCTCCAGCCGAGCCTGGACGTGCGCCAGGGCAGCTTCCGAGGGCCAGTAGTGGGTGAGGCGCTGGCTTTGATCTTCTAGCTCTCCCCAGTCTACGAGTCCAGGAAGCTGAACCCCATCCCCCCCCCCACCCCGGAGAAGGGGACTCGGGGTCAGGCGGAGCCTGAGAGACTTGGCCAGCGGGTCTTTGTTATACGTGGACCCGGATGATGTGCTTTTTAGTGGTGTGTGCGTATGCATGTATGTATGTATCTCTGTGTGTAGGTGTGTGTTTGTGTGTGTGTGTGTATGTATATGTGTACTGGCAATGGGGCTTGAACTCAGGACCTGGGTGCTTGCTGCCCACAGGAAGCAGTTTTCACTGGTGGGATCCAAGGCCGATCAGTCCCCACATGAGTGAGTCACCCGGAAGTGGATTCCCCCAGCTCCAGCCAAGCCCCCCCTAACTAACACTGGGCAGAATGGAAGTGCCTGCCCCACTGAGCCTCTCTCAAGATGCAGATTTACACACATACACACACACACACACACACACACACACGATGACTGTGCTCAGACCTAGACTGGAGGGACCAGCTTGCTACCTATGAGCGGATGCCCGGGTCATCTTCCGATAACTCGCTCTCACGATTGGGTGATCTGAACCGTGAGCTTCGAGGCCTGGTCCCTGCGCCCGGCAGGGAGAAGGCCCGCGCTAATCCTAGCAGGCAGAGTGGGGATTACGCCAGGCCACGGACACCGTGGGAGCACAGACCCGTGGGGGGGTGATAGAAGATTGCAGAACGAGAACCCATTCCTCCAGAAATGGCTCCCAGAGCTCCGACTGTGAGCCTAGGAAGGACCGGGAGGAAGGAGAGACTGGGGTGCCCATCCTGGCCCCTTCGCTCCCTCTCTTCCTTCTCTATGAGACGGTCACCTCTGTTCAGACCACCAAAGCCTTGCCCAGGAGTCGGTGGGACCCCTGTCTGTGCAGCGCCAGAGCCCAGGCTGGGAGCCTCGCCCGCACACCTCCGATCCGGCCCCACCCGCCCCCCCTCCCCCCACAGCGCCTCCACGAGCCGGTTCATCCCAGGCCACCCACCCTCCTCCTCTGCCCCCCCCCCCACATCCTAAATGTCGCTGAGTCCTGATGGTATTACTTCCTAAATACCATCCACGCCGGTCGGCTGCTCCCGGGCCCTCCGCCGTCCTACCCCCGGTCGCCTCCGGCACGGACCATTGCAGCAGCCTCCCTGACCTCTCCCACCACCTGCTGTGTGGAGGAGTCCACACAGCAAGCGCAGGCGTGGCGAGACGCGTTGGAAACTTTCCTCCGGTTTCCCGGTAGGCGTAAGCCCGGCCCAGATCTTCTCCGCCTCCTTCCATCTCCCCCTCCTCTCCTGCCTCAACGTCCTTCCCTGGTCCCTGTGTTTTAGCCGTGTTAGCCTCTTCCAGTTCCCCCAAGGGGAGGCTGGCCAGCACCCAAGAAGGCCTGGGAGCTGAGGACCGTGGTCGGCGGAGGACACGGGGAGACTCCCCTCCCACGCTGGGATGGAAGGGAGTGCCAGGGTGTCAGACAGAGCGCAGAACACACACTGGGCTCTGTCTCCCTCCCCCTCTCGGCCTGACCTATCCAGAGCCGCCATCTGCCCTGGTACCCAGCCCGAGGTTAGCAGTCTGCAAGGAAACACACTGGAAATGCCACCGGCAGGGTTGCCTGGGTGACTTATTGCTTATTAATAATATAAATATGTAAATGCCACACAGCCCATATCGATCCCAACGTGGAAGCCATCTATCACAAGCCAGGGTAAGGAACGGGAGTTGTAAATATCAGATAATAGGTCTGCAGCCTGAGATTTGTCAAGGTAGGTGGGCCAAGGCTGGGACGGGACTCAAGGTAACTCCCCGCCATCCCACCCACAGAGGTGGCGGGGGGCGGGGGGGGGGGCCGTGGTGTGGGAATGGGGTGTGGGGGAGGCCCCCAGAGGCATCCGGAAGGGAAATCCTTTCCTTTTCTCCAGCAGGCGCAGGAGAAGCAGTCGTCAGCTCTCCTGTGGTCTCGGGGAGCTACGTGGGCGGGTGGCCCTGTCCGGGGAGCACAGGATCACGCGAGATCGTTTCCAGGCTGGAGGCTGGGCCACTGGGACTCAACCACAGCCTCTTACGTTCTGCTCTCAGGCGAGCCGGTGCAGATCCATGGCAGGACCCGGGTTTGGGGCCATGGGGAGGTGCCGCCGGCTGCCCCGCGGGGCCCAGGAACTATCCGCATCCCGCGACCTTCTCAGTAATGGGCCTTCTTCCTGCCCGTTTGATTTCATTATTATGCCAACACACTTGCTTAATTCTCCGCTGTCTTTCTTCTGCACTGTTGATTTACACTGTTAGTGTTTTAATTATACAATTCAGCACTCCTTAAAACATGAAAAACTGCTCAACTTTTCAAGCAATTAAAAGGCAGCGAAGTACATCAGCAGATCCGAGACGAGATAAGTAAATCAAGCAATTAAAAAAGCTCATCTGGTGAAAATGTAGCAACCCACCCAAAATGAGCCAGGCTGGTGGTCCCTACCTAAAGAGGGCTTGGGAGTGAGCTCCCGGCTCCGCCTCACCTTCCCCCTGCCCCAGAGCTCCGGCGACCCAGGCGCCTCCCACCCCGCTAGCCTCTCACCTTGAACGTGCGGCCTGGCTTGACCTCAGCTCCAGCACCTGCTTTCTAAACAGGACCCGGGGCTGCTACACCTTGGGTACTTCAAGGATCACTGATCCGCTTGGCTGTATCAGCCGGGCATGGTAGTGTACGCCTGTAATCCAACTAACTCAGGAAGCTGAGGGAGAAGGATCAGCAACAGAGACCAGCCCGGGCTACGCCAGACTCCGTCTCAAAGCAAAACAAAATCTCACTGGATCATTCTCTTGGTTCTTAGCTGGGTTTACATGATTAGGGCTTTGCATGAGTACAGATGTGTGCCTATGTGTGTGTGTATCTGTGTGTGTGTGTGTGTGTGTGTGTGTTATACATATGTATATGCCGACCTCCAGTGGCTCACATTTGTAATCCTAATAACTCAGGAAGCTGAGATCTGAGGATCATACTTCAAAGCCAGACTGGGCAGGAAAAGTCCATGAGACTCTTAATCTCCAATTAACTACCAAAAAGTCAGAAGTAGCACTGTGATTCAAGTGGTAGAGTGCCAGCCTTGAGCAAAAAAAAAAGCTAAGGGATAGCACCCCAGGTCCTGAATTCAAGACCTGGTACCAGTACAAACAATAACATCATACTATACATAACAAAATTTACCATTGTAGAAGTGAAAAGCATCTTTTCCCTCCTACCCTAAGTTCATGGCCAAGGCCTGTCTAAAAAGACAAAGTAGCCAGGGAAGAGTGTACCCCCTCATGTCCTAAGGAAAGCCCCACCCTCCCCACCCCCAGGAGTAGGGAAACTGAATGCTTTGAGCTAGGTTTGTTGGAAAAGTCAACAGTAAGATTCAAAACCCCGATGGTTGAAGGCTCCTTTCTGTCCCTGCGTCTTCAGCGCCCTCCCTGCGGGCCCAGAGAGGGCCTCTCGCTGGCGGGTTCGGGGTCTGGCTTCAGGGGGAAGGCAGAGGGTCCTTCCTCCCTAAGTGTGACCATCTGCTTCGGGGGAGAAGGTGAGGGAAAGATGGCGGTGACCTTCCGGCTTCTGCTGTCTCCTCAACTGTCATGGGGCCACTGGGGGAGGGGGAGAGGTCTCCACACAATGTCACCTGCGGCCCTATGGTGGGACACCCCCCCTACACACACACACACATCGGCACACAGGCATGTCGCAGCTCTGACCCTGGGGTGGGGGTGGGGGGTGCGGACCAGCAGGAGAAAGCTGGGCTCCATCCCCAGCTGTTTAAGCTATTGATTGAGCGGCTGAGTTGGATTCCATTTGGACACAGACCACAGGTTTTTGGAGTGATTGGGGGAGCTCCTGGCTCCGGGAGGAAAGGACTCCAGGGCTGTTCACAACAGGCGACTTCTTCCCCCCTTGCTTGTCTGAGCACAGAGGGGAGAGGCGGAACCCCTACCCCAGCAGCAGCTGGGTGCAGCCTCAGATTCAGCCCCTTCCCGGGCCCAAAGCCAGCCCTTCTCTGCGTTCTCCTGACACCTGGTGCCTCTAGGGGACCCAGAGCCAGCAACTAACTCTCCACTGTACTCTGGAATGGAGGTGGTGGGGACGAGGTGAAGCTGGGACCGAGGTTACAAAGCCACCCTTCCATCATACCAGAAGCCAGAAAGGCCAGACGAACCTCCTGGCACCCGTCCACCGGCCAGACCCGGTGCGGAAGGGGAACTGGCCAGGAAGAGGCAGCAAGGACACAGGGCAGGCCCTACAGGGGTGGAGGCGCTGGGAGCAGCAGCTTGATCTAGCCAGCAACATCCGGGCCAGGGCACAACTTCTCAGTGGCTCCCTCCCCATCCGTCTTCTGATGGACAGGATTGTTAATGCCCAGTGGCAGTGCCCGGAACCTCAGCCCTCTTGGTCCCAGCAGGAAGAAGCCAGGCCAGAGCCTCCCAGCATTTGGCTCAGGGACGAGACTCAGCCTTCCTACCAGAAACCGAGCACACCCCAAAGAGATAGCTGGCTTCAGCCATCTCCCAAATTCTCCTTGTTAGAGAAGGGACAAAGGACATCCGGGCCTCAAGAGAGGTTTCTCTGCCATTTTGTTTTCAACCCAAGGATTTTCCTTTCCATCCGTCAATTCAGATCTGAAAACAGGCCAGCACCCGTGGCTCACACCTGTACCTACTCAGGAGGCTGAGATCTGAAGATCGTGGTTCAAAGCCAGCCTGGGCCAGAAAATACATGAGATTCATTTCTCCAATTAACCACCAAAAAAGTCGGAAGTAGAAGTATGGCTCAAGTAGTATAGCAGTAGGTGTAGGCAAATAGTGCCTAGGCCCTGAGTTCAAGCTCTACTACTGGTGTGTATACACACACGCATACACACACACACACACACACACACACACGCACACTGAAAATGGTGCCCCTTTCAGATGTGGCTAGTTGCTGGGTCTCTCTCCTCAGGGACTTCTCCAGTAGGGCAGGCTGAACAACAGTCCATCCCCTCCTCTCACCGCCCCCCACCAGCCACTATCTATTGAGGAAAGTGAAGGGAGTATGGGCACACACCCAGGTCCAATTTGACAATGGTGCCCAGCCTCCTCACTTCAAGCCTGTTCACAGGCAAAGCCATGCTTCCAGGGGTCACCTGCTGGGCGAGAGCCAGCCCCTGCTCCGTGTCTCCCCGTGGGCCCTGAGCCCCTGTCTCTCCCCTTTGCTGGGTTCTGTCCACAAAAGCTCCCCAATCTCGCCTACAGCCTCCTCAAGGTTACTCCTCCTGAGCAATTTCTGTCTTAACAGCTTCTATGAGCTGCTCTTTGTAATTCTAGACCCTCCATTAATCATTCCTAAGCTCTTTGAATGCAATGTTTTCCTCTAAGAACCAAAATTTCTTCACAAGTCTGTACTCTCCTGTCATCTCCAATTACCCACTCTCATCAGTCATTAACATAAAGCATTAGCATATCTATAACTCCTGTATACCTTGATTAATCTGGCATGAATTTTTCTCCCAATTGCACCTAATTAGCTGAAAAGTGACCAGGATGGGCTGGGAACATGCACAGTGCCTGGTCTTGAAGTTACAGCCATAGACTAGAATAAAACGGCAAAATCCAATTCCTTTCTGCAGATGAAGAAATGGAGTTAGACATCAGGGGTTCACACCTGTAATCCTAGTGTCTCAGGAGGCTGAGATCTGAGAATCAAGGTTCGAAGCCAACCTAGCCAGATGAACTGGAGAGACTCTTATCTCCAATTAACCAACAAAAAGCCAGAAGTGGAGGTATGGCTTCCGTGGTAGAACACCAACTTGAGCAGAAAAGAACAAGGGAAAGCATGATGTCCTAAATTAAAGCCCTAGAACTGTCATGCAGAAAGAGAAGGGAAGGGGAAGGGGAAGGAGGGGGAAAGGGAAAGGGAAGGAAGACACTGAGCCCTGAAAAGGTGCTGGCTTACCCTTCCTCCTCGCACAGACACCCAGGCAGTATCATCCCACGTGTGCTTCTTGCAAACTGTGTCCCACGAATGTTCTGGAAGGAATAAAGCATAGGCTTAGGATCCAGGGTGGTGAGGTCAGCCTTGCAAAGACTGACTGACCCTCTTGGAAATTCCAGGCACCGCAGGATATTGAAGAACACCCACAGTAAGGAAACCTCATAGCTTTAACACAAAACTTCAATAAACATTACCTCTTTTTTTTTTCTTGGTTTTTCTCTAGACTGCCTACATGAGCTATATCTTATATATAAAAAAAAAAATCATCCCCACACTAAACAATCCAAACTAAGAGTCGTTGGATGTCTCACAGAGTTTGTGAAGGTGAGAAAGCTAAAAGTGTCTTACCTTGGCTCAAGGTCTTTCATGAGGTTGCAGAGAAAAGACACCTTGGGATGGATCATCCAAAGGCTGCCCTGGGGCTGGAGAACCTGCTCCCAAGATGGTGTGCCTCCATGGAGCTGGTTCTTGCCCAGAGATCTCGGTTCCTGACCATGTGAACTACTCCTCCATAGAGCTGTTGTAGGTGTCCTTGGGACATGGCAGCTCCACCTAGAATAGGAGAGAGAGAAAGAGAGAGACAAGTGATGGTGTTTATGACATTTTGGAAACCAAACAGTAGCATTTCTACAATTTTATTGGCTACACAGGTCAGCCATTATTCAGTGTGGGATAGTGTGAATGTCAGAAAGCTTGAACTGTGGTGCACCATCTTGGAAGCTAGCCATGTTAATTCTACACATCTGGAGAACCCCCAGATCTGAAGCTACTCTGTAGGTATTAAAATACAACTGACCAGTGTGTCCTATCCCAGCTCCTCCACCTGATGGGACAGTTATCAGGTGCCACAGACCGAAGTTGGTATTCAGGGTCCATGGCTACCAGTGCCACTGGGAAAGACTCACTCTTGAATCTGCCCACAGCTCTGCCTCCTGCCTAAGAAACCGCCCATGATGGCTCCCAACTCTGTCCTAAGGCAATCAGTTTAAAAATCATTGACTTCCTTTATGGTGCCCAAACTGATTAGAACTGAGCATAGGCATGCGCACAATGATCAAGGAATTGTCTTCCAAGTTAACTTTTAGGCCATAACCCCTACTTATGTCTTCAAATATATGAACTGCATCTCATGCATTTGACTAAAAATACAGGAATTGGCATGTAGCACCGACATAAGAAACTCACATGAAGGGCTAGGAATGTGGCTTAGAGTGCTTGCCTAGCATGCACAATGCCCTGGGTTTGATTCCTCAGCACCACATAAATAGAAAACAAACAGAAGTGGCGCTGAGGCTCAAGTGGTAGGGTGCTAGCCTTGAGCCAAAAGAAGCTCAGAGACAGGGATAAGGCCCTGAGTTCAAGCCCCAGGCCTGACCAAAAAAAATATCTCACAAGGAGTTGAGGTTGAAATCAAGAGATTCTGAAACAGCTAAGCCAAGCCTAGATTCTTGATTTACAAAACCTGAACAATCAATGTCTATTGTCTAAATAGCTAGATTGGAGCTAACAGAACAGCTCAAGTAAAAACCTAAGTCTGTGTTGCTATTTTGTAGCAGTGGGTACTATTACAGCAGAACAGTAGATCAAGAGCAAATTATTGTAATAATTACATTAAGTATAAATGGACTAAAAACTAAGAGAAAAATCATGACAGCATATACCTATAATATCAGCTAGTTGGGAGGCAGAAGGATCTTGAGTTTGAGGCCAGCCCAGGAAGTTAGCAAGATCTTATCTCAAAAACATATTACAAACAAAAAGGACTGGGGCCATTGCTCAAGTGGTAGAGAATTTACCTTGTATATTTGAGGCCCTGAGTTTACTCCCCAGTAGTGAGAGAGAGAGAAAGGGGTAAAGAGGATGCAATGGGGGAAAGAGAGAGAGAGAGAGTAGAGAAAGGAGAGAGGGAGAAGGAAAGGGAAGAAGAAAGGGGAGAAAATGAGAGAGGAGAAAGAAAAGAGAGAAGGAGGGAGGGAAAGAGAAAAACAGAGAAGAGGGAAGGAAAAAGGTAGAGAAGGAGCAGGAGAGAGGGAGCAAGAGAAGGGAGAAATGGGAGAAGAGAGAGGAGAAAGACTTTCAAATTGGATTGTTTATTATTTAAAATAGAAAGAATGTATCTTAAATATAAAACACAACCAGGTTGGAAGTGAAAATATGAAAAAAGATATATGGTGCAAACTATAGACATCAGAAAGATGCTAGGCTCATATTTACATGAGACTAAAAGAGCTTAACAATGAAGAATATTACCAGAGATGAAAAGGAACATTTCATACACATAAAGGATAAATGCATACCATAGACACGGTAATATCAAAATGTATGCACTTAATAACAGAATTTCAAACTAGATGAAGGGAAAGCACACACAACTGCATAAAGAAAGAGATAAATACACAATCATATTGGGCGACTGTAACAACTCTCTCTAAATAATTGATAAAATGTCTCGAAAAAAGCCATTATACATATGTGGAAGTTCTGCACAGCACTGTCAATCAATTCGGCCTAATTGATTTTATGGAATAGTCTCGGCAGCATCAGTAGAGGACAGGTTCTCTCAAATTCTCATGAAGACAGATTTCACTCTGCAAGAGAGCATTTTGATAAATTTCAGTCACCAAAATATCAGACCATAACTGAATTACACTAGAAATATCTAGATAGATACCTAGATATGCCCCAAATATGTATAAATTAGGCAACATATTTCTCAATAGGAGCAAAATTAGACAACACATTTAATGAAATAAAAACATCCAAATCTGTGGGAAATGTTCTGTATCTATAAACTCTGTTTCCATCCATGGAAAACTGGGGACTGTAAGAATTGCCCTCTGGCTGGTCACAGTGGCTCATTCCTCCTGTCATCCCAGCTACTCCAGAAACAGAGATCAGGAGCACTGCTGTTTAAGGCCAGCTTGGGCCTTGAAGCAAGACACACCTTCTCCCCCCACTCCCATCTCAACCAGTAAAGCTGAGTATGTGGGCCTGTAATTGCAGCTACACAGGAGGCACAGACAGACGGTTCATGGTTCAGGTGGGTCTACACCAAAATGCAAGACCCGATTTTTTTTAATCAGCTAAAACAACGATGAAGGCATGGCTCAAATATTAGCTCACTCGCCTCGCAAGTATGAGGCCCTGAGTTTAAAACCTAGCACCACCAAAAATAATTAAGTAAATCAAAGGGGGAGGAGGAGAAGGAAGAAGGAGGAGGGGAGAGAGGAGGAGGAGGAGGTGGAAGAAGACAGAAGAAGGAAGAGAAGTAATGGAGGAGGAGGCAGAACAGAAGCAAGAGGAGAAAAGGAGGAGGCGGAGGAAGAGGAGAAGAGAGGAGGAGGAAGAGGAGGAGGAGGAGGAAGAGGAGGAGGAGGAGGAGGAGAAGGAGGAAGAGGAACAAGAGGAGGAAAAAACAGAAGGAGAAAAGAAAAAGGAGGAGATAGAAAAAGAGAAGGAGGGGGAACAGGAGGAGAAAGAAGAAAAAGGAGGAGATAGAAAAAGAGGAGGAGGGGGAAAAACAGGAGAAAGAAGAAAAAGGAGGCAGAAAAAGAGGAGGAGGAAGAGAAGGAAGAAGAACACTAAGTTGGGGGTGGGGGGAATGCAGTTCCTGACACATCATTTCCTGCATGATAGGAAGATCTGGCACTGCTCCTGAAGGCCTTGGAACACTGGAACATTCTGGTGGCTGGAGTGTCCTGTGTTCGAATGTTGTGACTCTTGGTGGGCTCCTGGGTAATCTCAGGATGGGGCTAGTTGTCAGGAGAAACAACCATGTGGTTGGAAGGTTGGAAGCTTAAGTCCCACCCCTGGACTCCAGAGAGGAGAAATAGGTGGGAAGTTCCGTTGAGCCATAATCACCAGTGATAGAATCCATCATACCTGTCACCAAGCCTCCATACAAACCTGAGAGGACCAGGCTCCGAGAGTCTCCAGACTGCCAAATGCTCACAGACACCTGAGGTGTGGCTCACCCCCGAGTCCTTTGTAGCACCCTTTATTATCTAGGGCCTAACAGAAGTAATGTGTGGTCTGCGTTCTGAGAGCCCCTCTAGCCCATTCATTGAACCTGACGAAGGGGTCGTGAAATCTCCCGTTCTCCTCTGGCCATTTAGAAGCAGAGGTCACTATTTGGGGCTTGCCATTGAGACCTTGGGGTGGGGGGTGGGGGGGGGGGGAAAGTCATGGAGGACTGACTCCTCCAACTGTAGAATCTGGTGTTGTCCGTAAGTGATGGCGTCAGAATGCTATCGAATTGTAAGATATCCAGTTAATGTCCCCTGGAGAATCACATGGTATTAGAAAGAAAGCCCTTCACACTTTGGCCACTAGAGGTAATATGTTCCATGCCATAAGACAACAACAGTGAGAGGGGAAAATGTGTTTGTGTTTCCCCTTACCTTACTAATGTAATCAACTAGAAAGCCTGACAACGTACATGTTTTCAGATATTGAACAACCGACAGGCTATAACCATGTTTCCAGACATAAAGAACAAACAAGGTAAGCCCTTGTTCAAGGCGAGGAGGATTTCTAAGCCTCAGTAAAGGGAGAAGGAGCTCAAGCAAAGCAAAGGCTAGGGCTGATTTAAAAAAATAAAAAAAGACAAACTGGACTGTGGAAGCTGAAGGGCTGAAATCAGCGGGGAGGGGATAACACAGACAGAAAGGAAATGCAGGACAGAAGAATGTTCCAGATATCTGAAAAAAGTCACCTTGCTTCTTTGCCAAAATACTGGGGGGGGGGGGTGTGGGTGTGTGTGTGTTAAACTCTAAGAGCAGGACAAAGAATGACTCACACACAGGCAGTAAAAGAGACTCAAATGGAGAAGTAGACACGGGGGGGGGGGCGGGGGGCGCTAATGAAAAGGTGAGTGGGGATGGGTCCGGCCAATGGGGCCTGTTTGCATGTAAGGAAATAAAGCAATGGAGCCTGTAGAAATTGCTTCAAGACAGGGGAAATGGGCGAGGGGGAAGGATGGAGGGGGTAAGACTGATTGGGATATATCCCACATACACACGTGGAAATGTCACAATAGAATACTCCTAGTACAACTAATGTATACTAATTAAAAAATTTTTAAGCAGTAAGTCAATTCCTGAAACTCACCAGTCAAGGGATCTTCACCAAGTCTGGGTTTGTTTTTGTTTTTTTGTCTTCCCCACCCACAGCAACCAGAGGGACAAGGCCCAGAAATACACAGAGGATCAAACAATGTCCCCAGAAAGTGGCTGTGGACCCAGCAGTGAAGATGAATCAGCACTGGACTCTGATTCTCTGTGAGCAAAGATTTCAAGCAAGTCACAGAGAGATCAGGCCCACCCAAATGAGTTGGTAATGTGCCATGACGGTGTCCAATACCCTTTAAAGAAATGAAACCCAGCACAAATGCATCAAACCAAAACAACAAGTCATGAAAGGAAGGAGGAAAATAAATATGACCCCAAACAAACAGAAAGCAGACCAAGAAATGATAGAACCAGGGGATTCACGAAGAAGGGCACCTGGAAAGTGTTTACAGGGCATAAAAGAAAACACAAACATGCTTGAAGATGAGGAGAGACGTGGCATATATTAAAAAAGCAAAGAAAGATCCCCCAATAAATTCAGAGACCCAAACATAATAAACATTCACACTACACGTGCACACACACACACACACACACACACACACACACACCAAAATACCTCATAATCAAAGTGTTTTCAAAGTGCTTATAAGCCAATTAAACATAAGAATTACAGCAGACTCTTCGTCAACCAATATGCAAGCCAGGAGACAGTGGAATGACATCTTTAAAATGATTGAGGGTGGGGGGGCAGAATTCTCAAACTGGGCATGGTGGCTCATGCCTATAATCCTAGCACTCAGATCCTCTGGAGGCAGGATTGTGAGTTCAAGACCAGCCAGGGTTACATATCAAAACCTTGAATGAATGATATTCAAACCACATATCTGAAAATGGTACCAGGTGAGTTGAGAGGATGGCTGGGTTTGGGAGAGATGGGAGAGAGTGATCAAAGTGCTCACACTGAGAATGCAGTCAAGAATTCAGTGCATATCCTACGTAATGAAGGGCAGTGAGGAAAGGGGTAGGTTGAGAGGGATGGGGGAGAATGTTGACCTTGAGGGGTGACATTGACGGAGATGTATTGTATTCATAGACTGTCTTGTTAAATGGCAGCTCCTTTGTACAACTGCGGAAAGATAATAAAATAAAAAGGGATGACACTGCTCAAGATGCGGGGAAAGGAAGAGAAAGGAAGTGAAGAGAAGGAAAGAGGAGAAGGAAGAGAAAAGGAGGGAGAGGAGGGGAAAGATAAGAGAGAAAGGGAAGGAGGGAGGGACAGAGCCCTGAGACTCTAAAACCTATCAGTTGCCCTTTGATAGAATTTAAACTACCTGTCAGTTCTTGTCAGTACTTACACTGCACAGAGTAATCCCTGTTGCTCCCGTCTCTCTCCTTTTTTCCCCCTATTTTAATCGAGTCTGATTTAAATGAGAAACAATTGGTATACATAATTCTTTCCTTTTCAATGCACAAAATGAATTTCAAGTCAAGGAGCCCTTCACCTTGAGGGGGCCTTCCCACCAATGAGGGAGAAGCCAGCCTCCCTCCCAGCCGTCAGACACCGAGCTCTGGGCAGCGCCTCGAAGGCAAGCGCTTCCCTCGTCAGTGCTGGCAATAAACAAGGGATGCTGCCTCACACCATTTTTTAAATGAAATGAAAAAAAAACAGTTTTGAGAAAGGGAGGATCTTGGAGGACTCATACCATCTGATTTTAAGACTTGCTATAAAACTTACAAGACAGTATGTTACCAGTATAAAGATACGCAAATAAATCCATGAAATAGAATAGTGAATCCAGAAATTGAGTCTCACATATCTAGTCAATTGACTCTTTTAAAGGCACCAAGGCAACTTCAGGGAGAAATATTTCAACAAATGGTGCTGGAGCCGGGTACCAGTGGCTCACGCCTATCATCCTAGCTACTCAGGAGGCTGAGATCTGAGGATCACAGTTCAAAGCCAACCCAAGCAGGAAAGTCCATTTGAGACGCTTATCTCCAATTCACCACCAAAACAATGGGAGGTGAAGGTATGGCTCAAGGAGTAGAGCACTAGCCTTGAGCATAACAAGTGAAAGGGCAGATCTCAGGAGATCTGAGTTCAAGCTCCAATACTGGAAAAAGAAAAACAAACAAACAGGTAACACTCACTCCTGAGGGCTTATGAGCCCCTCAGAAGTGAGCCAAGCGGTTTGTCTACACCTTCCTTTCTGTTTTGTTTTGGGTTTGGTGTTTCCTTTTTTCGCCCTCCACTCCTCCATCCCATTCACATTCCCTCCTCCCCTTTAAATTATATTAAGATTTCCACGTATGAAAGCTAATTTAGGCACCATAACGGAGACTATATTTAATGCAAATGGAAGACGCAGGAGCAGAAGGATTTATGGTCATAATAACCTGCTTGTAATAACACGGAGTGGGTCACCTGCTTAAGAAACTGCAGATTAAAGAGAAGGAAATTTACCTCCCCAAAGAGCGAATGTCACCAGAAAACTGCAATAACGCCACATCTCGGATGATCTTATTAAATCCCATAGATCTGAGACAGTGCTTCCCTGCCCCGGGAAGGCGGCTTCCCTCCTGGGTTTGTAGAAATGGCCACCGCGAGGCCAACAGTGAACGGATGCGGGTCGGGGCTCACTCACCGCCTGCCCGGCCCAGGTCTCGGCTACACAGAGCCCAGCGACGATGGCTGGCATCACAGAACATCCCTGGTGGGAAGGGGGTTCCCACAGCAACCGGGAGGGGAAGGGAGAGGAAGACAGGAAGCCAACCCCTCCACAAGACAGCGCGGAGGTCACCCCCTCCCACCCTGTGGGGATGGGGATAACGGATCTCCCCCGAGCAGTGTGTCCACGCGGGTGGCCTCCGAGATGCGAGTTCAAATCCTGGCCTCACTCGTCGCTTCATCCATCCCCAGCACTGAGAGGTCCTCACCCTGTGTCTCCTCCCCTTGGGATCCAGGGCAGGGACCAGAGTGCCCGCCTCCCCGCTACCCCACCCCACACAGGACACTGCCACACAAATCACACCGATCCATTCATGCGGGCTGCTCTCCTGGCCTGATCACGGGTCAGGGACCCGTCTCCCGGGAGAGGTGCTAGCCCCTCCCTACTCAGCTTAGCCTTGTCCCCATTGTGGAGAAAGGGGGGAGGGGGAGGGGGGGACATGGGCTATCCCAGGAAGGGACGGGGCGGGGGGGGGGGGAGAGACTCTGCCAGGGAATAAAAGCAGAAGCACTGGGGCTTACACACACATACAAACACACCTCCAGTCCGGAGCCAGGCGTGCCAGGGCAGCCTCGGGAGCTAGCTGGGTAGGTGAAAGTCTACACCCTCAGTGCCTCCAGGCTTAGAAACACAGCAGTGCCTTAGTACAGCAGGCGGCCCAACTGAAGTATGCCTTTTCATCTAAATTTAATGAGGCCTGCTGCCTCTCAGCTGGGAGACAGGAAGCAAAGTGGCCGTGGAATGGCCACAGGGCTCCCTGGCCTTCAAATCCCCTCCGGAACCTGGCCTCCTCCGTGCTCCGGAACCTGACCTCCCTTCTCCGCGGCGCCCTCCTCTTCTGCGCCCCGGGAAAGCCCAGCTGCTGGACAGCAGAATGTTTTGTTTTTTTTTTAAATAGAACGGTTTTTCAGCCAGAACCCGCTGGGTTGCCCAAGGATAGACTGGCTAGCTGGACACCGGTGTCTTATGCCTATCATTGTAGTTACTCAGGAAGCGGAGATCTAAGGACCAAGGCTCCAAGCCAGCCCGGGCAGGAACGTCTGTCAGACTTTGATTTCCTATTAACCATCAAGGAGACAGAAATTGGTGGTGCGGGCTCAATGAGTGCAGCACCCAGCCCTGGGAGGAAAAAGCTAAGGCATAGAGAGCTCAGGTCTAGTACCGGCGCAACCCTGGACCAAAGGCTTTCCCCAAGATGGAGATCTTTCCATGTTAAAACCACAAGAGTCCCAAAGAAACCAAGATGGCTGGTGGACCTATTTCTAAGAAAGTTGGAAGGGGCTGGGAGCTGTCCTTTCTAGAATGGATAAGAAGAGGCTGAGTCTGAAGCTCAAAGTACTTTGTTACTTCAGGGGTCTACCTGCCCAGGGAGGCCTCTCTCTCTCTCTCTCTCTCTCTCTCTCTCTCTCTCTCTCTCTCTCTCTCTCTCTCTCTCTCGGCTGAGGACTGAACTCAGGGCCTTGCACTTGCCAGGCAAGTCCTCACTGGATCCTCCATTTTGTGTCCCCGTCCCTTGCGCTGAGCGGTTCTCTGCTGCAGTCACCTGGGCAGCCATCTTGGAAGCCAGGAAGGAGAGGGAAAGGGACTGGATCACCAGCCAGGTACCAATGACTGTCACTATAACAAGACCCCACCTCACCAGTCCTGAGACTGGGACTGGACGGTCACCCCTGACCACCTCTGACCTCGCCTGGCACGGCTTTTAATTATACATACCTTCTCTTCCTAGTTGACCTAAAACTAAATGCCGGTATCCCTCCCCGCAAGATGGCTAGAGACTGTACCTAAGTGCTGTCTTCCCATGACTGCCACGGAACAAGTCTCCTTTCTCTACCTTCTCACCGTGTCTCGCTCTTTGGCGTAGGAGGGTGAGTCTCTAGACTTGACAGTGGGGCTCCTGGAGTTGGGGCTGAGTTCTAAACACTGGTTTCCATCTCAGTGACCCATGCCATCCAGCTCAGCCAATCGCTCAGGTGTAAATCCCGAAAGCAAAGCATCCTGGTCCTCCTCTTGTCCCTCCAGACTCACGTTCTGCTCATGAGCCGGGTACATGCCCATCCTGCCCCAGGGCCTTCCGTCCACCTTCCATCACAACTGCCGTTAGTACCTGGCTCTGGTCAGTCACAACCAAAACAGGTTCGAGGCGCCCGAGCCAGAAGGTGCTGTGGGTAGAAGTAGCCACCTGCCCTTCCCACCCCAAAACTGTGTTGACGTCTCCCAACACTTAAGAGTGAGACTTTATTTGGAAATGGGGTCTTGATAGAGGTGGTGAGTGACAATAAGCTGGGGTCACTGGAGTGATATGGAAAGGACACCCACATGCCAATGGAGGCAGAGAGTAGAATACGCCTTCGATGAGCCAGGAAACCCCGAGGACTGCCGGGAAAGATCAGATGCTAGGAGACGCAAGAGGGATCCTTCTCGGTGACCAAGCCGCACGGCAGGACTTCAGCAAGGGCCCAGGCTAACCCAGGCCACCTGCTGCCTCGCTCTGCCGCACTGCCTTGTCCAGTTTCACCGAGTGGCCCAAGCTCAGGCCCTTGCGGTGCCCTCTCTCCCTTCCCCCATCCACCCGCCAGGAAACCACCCGCCAGCCCCTCCCTCGGGGCCTGGTGGACTGTCTCAACCCAGACCTCGGTGTGGGATCTGGAACCCTGCACGGCTCTCGATTCTTGGGTTCTCCTTGGGGACCCTCGGAAACGCCGAGCTCTCCCCAGAGCAGAGCCTGAGATGAGGACGTGGGTCAGGCGGGAGGGGGCCCTCCCCTGGAAGATGACTTCCACGTGACAAGCTCAAGAAACCACCCAGTGACCGGCGGGCTGGCTTGGATACCGAGCGGGAGACAGGGCGGAATGCGTTCCGTTTCTAGGCAGCCTGGGGCTGCCAGCCCCACCGCAGAGGCCACAGCAGGAAGGGCTGGCTGGGGACAAGCAGCCAAGGCAGCCTTGCTGGCCTCTGCCTGCAAGTCTTTCCCGGGGAAGAGGCCAGGCTCCAAAAGCGCTTTGGGGAAAAGCTGCTCTTTGAAGCTTGGACAGCTGGGATGGCACCTTGTGTTGAGTACGGGCTGCCAACCCGGCACGGTGGGCGGAGCCGGCATGTGAGGACGCCCCCACGGAGCTCAGGGAGCCCAGAGCGCGTCAGCTCTGCAGCCCAATCTGCTGGAAACCCCATTCCCGATGCAACGGTGTTGAGGCAGGACCACGCCGGAGGCTCACACCTGTAATCCTAGCTACGCAGGAGGCTGAGATCTGAGGACCGTGGTTCAAAGCCAGATGGGTCGACACTTCTTCTCTCCGGTTAACCCGGAAACAAAAGGCAGAAATAGAGGAGTTACTCGAATGGTAGAGTGCCAGCCTTAGAAGAGCGTGAGGCCCTGAGTTCAAGCCCCAATGCCAACATAATAAATGCACACACACACACACACACACACACACACACACACGCACACACCAGCATCAGCTCATGAGGGCTCTGTCTTCCTGAATGGATGAATGATTCTGTCTCAAGACTCAAAGTGGCTTATTTTGTTATTACTTCCTTTTTTGTGGTCCTGGGGTTTGAACTCAGGGCCTTGCACTTGCTAAGCAGGTGTTCTCCTACTTGAGTCCTTTTTGCTTTAGTTATTTTTTTTGCCAGATAGGATTGCATGGGTTTTGTGGGGGTTGGGGTTTTTTTGTTTTGTTTTGTTCTGTTTTGTTTGGTGGTGGTAGTGGTGGCTTGTGTTTTGTCTTGGTTTGGCCTGGGTCATCTTAGACTGCGATCTTCCTACCCATACTTCCTGCATATGTGGGATTGTAAGTGTGAACCACCACACCCAGGTTGTTAGTGGAGATGGCGGTCTCCCTAACTTTTTAACCTCAGCTGGACTCCAATGGCAATCCTGATTTCCCCCTTCCAAGTAGTGGAGATTATAAACATGTGCCACTGAGCCCAGCCCTGTAAATGAGGGACTCTCTCTCTCTCTCTCTCTCTCTCTCTCTCTCTCTCTCTCCTCCCTTCCTTCCTTCCCTCACCCTCTTGCCTCCCACCATGGCACAACGCAACGAGAGGATCTGCCCCAAGATGGCCTTGGCTTGGACTTCCCAGACCCCAGAATCATGAGCCAGCCAATTTCCGAAATTCATTATCAATCGAGTGCCCAGTCTGATTTTCTATTTGAGCAGCGCAGAGCAGACAAGGGTCATCCTGTGATCTCTTAGAGACATCGGCGGGCCCTCTTCCTCCCCCAGACTGCAGCTGGCCATTCCAGCCCCTGCAAACAAGTCAGAATGAAGTTGGCAGGGGAGGAGAGGCTGAGCTCAGTCCCTGGGGCTGAAGCGTCAAAGGGAGCAGGGGCGTAGGGAGAGTGACGGCGTGACGCCCTTTTACAGGTGATACTCTATATAGAAGGGAGGGCCTCGTGGCTGGTACTGATTCCTGGCCCCTCCAGGCTCCCTCCCCCCCCCCCCAACTGCCGGCTCAGACCTCGAATTCTGTACGCTGGCTGGGATTCCATCCCCGCCATCTTCCGTCCCTAAACTCCCAACACAGCCTCCGTGTTCCAGGGAAGCGAGCTGAGGCCCAGAGCAGCCCCGCAAGTGGATGGCAGAATCCAACCCCGGGACTCAGAACAGCTCACTGTCCAGCCAGCACACCCAGAAGCAGCGGAGAGGGATTGTGGCCTGGAGCACATCTTTGGGGAAATTACAAGCATCACTTTCCCTTCCAGGGAGGGGGTGATCGGGGTGGGGGGGGGAGGAAATAACCCCGGGAACCATCTGCAATTATAGCTCATCACGGCTGTCTGTGGGACTGCAGTCTAAGTAGCTGGTAATCAGAAGACCCAGAGACAATGAGACACGGGCTTTATTTAGCACCTTTCCTCTGCCGCCCCCCCCCCTCCAAGCCTGCCTGCGTGGGTGGGTGACAGGAACAAGGTTTCGCCAACCCCAGTCCAGACCTTCCCCATCTCTGCATCCCCCCAGATGAGGCCACGGATGGTTTGGCCATCTCAGAAATGGTGGCTCTTCTTTCCCCAGAGGTCAGCCTGACCTCCCCTCCTTCCTGTCCACTTAGCCCTTGCTGAAGCAGTATTTGTTGGTTGGTCCCCTCCACAACGGCATATCAGGGAGAAGCGAGTGACACGGCAAGGAGCCACCAGGGGTGGCCTGTCCTGGTAGAAATGGTATTCTCTGCCGGGAGACACACAGCAGATGGGATGGAGGGAAACACTTGAGGGGCTTGGGGGATGAGCCGCTCTGCCTGCCCCCAGAATGACAAAAGGCTAGGTAGGGGCCGTCCATCCAAAGGCCCTGGGGCATGAATGACATGCTGAGTTCTCAGCACTGAGGAAAAGCCGGTGAGAGCGGAAAAGAGTGCACTAGGCGAGCTCGAAAAGACGGCGGCCTGATGGTGCACACCTGCCGTGCCGGCTACTTGGGAAGTTGAGCCTGGAGGCTCATGGCTTTGGGCCAGGAGTTCGAGGCCAGGCTGGCCAAAGGGGAAAAAAAACAAGACCAGATCTCTAAAAGAAAACCAAAACAAGCGCAGAAGGGATACCACATGGGGTGACGAGGTTTGGATTGAGGGTGATGGGGAGGTTTGGATCAAAATAACGAGGTGGTGGGCTTCCTAGTGAGACATGGCCCTGCCTGCTGGTGGCGAGGGGCAAGGGAAAGGGTGATCCGATAGGGTGTTGGCAAAGGAGCCGGGGCCGATGTGATGCAACAAGTCCTGGAGGTGGAGCTCAGACCGTAGGTTCCTATGGAAAGCCCTGCTACACCACGGCCGGGGTGGAGAAGGGCTCAGCCTGCCGTCTCCCAGGCTTCGAAGCCAGCTGGCCTGTCCGGTGGCAGATACCTGCAGGAGCGTGGAGGGCAGAGGAAGAGGGAACAGGGCTGTCTCCCGCTCTCTGCCCTCAGGGGTATCCAGCATCTCCCGGGAGGCTCGTGTCCCTGCAGGTGGGCCTCTCATCACCTTAGCTTCAACTGTGTCACCCGGTCCCCTTGCCCTTCCATCCCACAGACTGCCACCACTCCCTGCTCCTGCATATCTCGGGGCGACTCTCCGTCCATTCCTTGGCTTCCCAGTTCTTCTGTCCCCCGACGCGGTCAAATCACAAGAAATTCCCCCGTTTTAGCAGGCACTGGTAGCTCCGGCCTGTAATCTTAGCCACTCGGGAGGCTGAGATCTAAATATCACAGGTTGAAACCAGTCCAGGCAAGGAAGTCCAGGAGGACTCACCTCCAACTAACCAGCCCCCCCAAAAAAAGCTGGAAGTAGAGACACGGCTCAAGTGGTAGAGCACCAGCCTCGTACCAGCGCAAATTAAATAAATAAATACACACAAAAAAAGGAATAGGCAGCACAGAAGTCCCTGGGATTAAAGGAGCGACTCTATAGCAGAAGAGCTCTGCAGAGACGGCGTTCTCAGAGCAGGCCACGGTGCCACAGGAAGCTGCAAACACCGCAGTGTCTCGGGCGCTGAGCACAAACCCAGACTGGCAGGGGCTCCGCTCCTCACAGTGCCTCGGGCACCCAAGCCGCAAGGGTTTCGTTCGTCTCAGAAATGGCTCCCCCAGCAGTGGGAAGGACGCATAGCAGCGTAGCAAATCCTGTGCCAGCGCTTAGGGTGGCCACCCAGGTGGGAAACGCGCCTGCCTGCGCAGGTTTTCTCGATCGGGCAGCATCGCGCCGTCGGCTCTACCTTGGGAGCGGGTGGGTGGGCATCGCGTGGCAAGCCTCCGCGTGCTCAGGAGACACCCCAAGTCCCCACCCGAAACCTAGGCGTCCCTGCGTCTCTCTCATCCTCATTCACCCCATCTACTCCGCGAGTGAGACCTGACAACTCGGCTCCAGAACCATCCTGAATGTGGGCCCTCCCCCAGCCGTGCCATCAGCTGTCCATCGCCTGTCACGTGGGCTTCCGTGGCCCCGCCCCCAGCCGTGCCATCAGCTGTCCATCGCCCGTCACGTGGGCTCCCGTGGCCCCGCCCCCAGCCGTGCCATCAGCTGTCCATCGCCCGTCACCTGGGCTCCCGTGGCCCCGCCCCCAGCCGTGCCATCAGCTGTCCATCGCCCGTCACGTGGGCTTCCGTGGCCCCGCCCCCAGCCGTGCCATCAGCTGTCCATCGCCTGTCACCTGGGCTCCCGTGGCCCCGCCCCCAGCCGTGCCATCAGCTGTCCATCGCCCGACACCTGGGCTCCCGTGGCCCCGCCCCCAGCCATGCCACCAGCTGTCCATCACCCGTCACGTGGGCTCCCATGCCAAACTTCCGCCTGGAATCTGTTACCACACAGCCGCCCATCTTCCGAAATTATCTACCTGGAGTAAGGAAGGCACATTAAAAATAAGTTAAACAGTCGAGCGCCAGTGGCTCACACCTGTAACCCCAGCTACTCAAGAGGCTGCGATCTGAGGATCACAGTTCAAAGTCAGCCCAGGTAGAACAGCCCATGAGACTCTTAACTCCAATTATCCACCAAAAAGCCAGAAGCTGGGGTGCGACCCATGCCACAGTGTGAGCTTTGAGTATTAAAAAAAAAAAAAAAAAAAAAAGCGAAGCAAGAGCTGGGCACCTATAACCCTCCCTCATCAGAAGGCTGAGCTCTGAAGATCACAGTTTGAAGCCAGCCAGGCCAAGAAAGCCTGTGTGACTCTTATCTGCCATTTAACACCAAAAAAAAAAAAAAAAAAAAGCCAGAACTGGAGCACGGTCAAGAGGTAGAAAAGTACTCTCATCTTGAGCAAAAGGCTCAGGAAGAGCAGCAACCAGACCCGGAGTCCCAGCCCCGGTACTGGCACTAAGTAAATATAAAATAAACGCAAGCTGAAATAAGTGCTGGGTGGGAAACAAATGGGGTACAGGGTATGGAAGGTTCGCAGTGACCTTCCCCTCCTGTCCTCTGGGTGGACAGGCCTAGGTGCCCCTCACCATGACGCCCGGCACCCACGGCCATGGCCAGCCTCGAGCACTGACCCCTTGCTTCTCCAAAGTTCAGCCTCATTCCCATCCCCAAGAATCAGATGCCCAAAGAATCAAGCGCTACTTCCGGGTCTGCCCCCAGGGAGACTCGGGGCTGGGGCTGGGGCTGGGGCTTCGTCCTCCGGGTGGGGAGAGCAGAGCCGAGCCTCCCAGGCTGAGGATGGGCTGGGCCGCAGGGCAGGAGCGGGAGAGAGCCAGGCCCGGAGGGCTCTCGGCTCCAGGCCTGAGCCTTATCCCTTGGCTCTCTTTGCTCAAATCTGGCCCTCTACCACTTGAGCCACACACTTCCGTTTTGGATTTTTTGATGGTTAATTGGAGATGAGGAGTCATACAGACTTCCTTGCCCGGGCTGGCTTTGGAACCCTGTGATCCTCAGATCCCAGCCTCCCGATTAGCCAAGGATACAGGCATGGGCCACCAGAACCAGGTTTGCTTTTGGTTTGGTTTGGTTTGTCAGCCTTGGGGCTGGAGTCCAGGTCCTGGGCGCTGTCCCTGAGCTCTTTTTGCTCAAGGCTAGTGCTCTACCACTTTGAACCACAGCACCACTTCCGGTTTCTGAGGGGTTCATTGGAGATGAGAGTCTCACTGGGACTTTACTGCCCTGGCTGGCTTCAAACCACGATCCTCAGATCTCAGCCTCCTGAGTAGCTAGGGTTACAGGCATGAGCCACCGGCGCTGGCTTTTCTTTTTCTTTCTTAGTTTGGCTTCCCTCCAACTCTCATTGCCTCTCTACCTTTTGTGCCACCTGTCTCCCTCTCTCTCTCTCCTTCTGGCCCCTCCTGGGGCCTCTGGGGCCTTCACTCTCTCCTAACAAGACAGAGACAAGGCGAGCAATAATGCCGTGTGGTAATGGGGACCATATTTTCTGAGCCTGCTCCGGACAAAGGTCTGAGAAATCCAAGCACCTTTGCTGGGGTGATGGGGTGAGGTTGGAAATTGGGGCTGTCATGAGTTCTGAGATGGATGTGAGTTCAAACTCCAGGGGTCGGCGGAAGAAGAAATCACTGTCCCCGGGGCTGTGGGCAGAACAGCTTGTGGATGAGCGGTGTGAGAGACCCTAGGCTTCGCAACCAGGGTGCCCCGGAGTGCCCACAGATGGGTCACACCACCTCCCTAGAACTCAGCTCCCTCGTTTGGAAAAAAAATGGGCCAATAGTGCAGAATTCGTGAGGAACCTTGGTCACAAGTGATGGAGACACACGCAAACATTTAAAAGGAACTGGTCGTTATGGGACACAAGGAGGGAGGGGCAAGGGGTGGGGGGAGGACTGGGGTCTATTGCCTCCCAGCCTGAGCACTGGCTGGGGAAGGGAGAGGAGGGAAAGGGAAAGGAGGGGAGATTTGGCCCTTGAAGAGCGGCTACTGTATCTATGCTTCCCTCTCCCTGCCAATTTCAAATTCCCAGGAAGCAACTAGGAGAGAGCAAGCCAGGTGACCCCAGGGCACCAATCAGGGGTCTTAATGTGGAGAAGGAAGTCGGAGTGACTCAGAGCCATCCCCGTTATCCGGGACCCAGCAACTCTCTGGTTGTGGGCTTTGATGTGCTAACTTCTCACGGAACACGTGTGTGTGTGCGTGTGTGTGTGTGTTGGGGATAAGAATGGGAGAAAGGGGCACCTGGCTGAGCAGTTTACGAACAAGTGACACCACAAAAGCGTAGTCCCCGAAATGGAATCGGCCTACATAGTACCCAGAGCTCAGCATGTGAAAACGAGGCCACTGTCTCTCCCAACACCCGGCTGCCATTCACAGCCAGACCTGGGCTGCCTGCTAACTGACTGCTCCACGTGGACCAAAGCCACGCCCACGGAGGGCACGCCCATGGGTGTCCCTGGACACAGAGGCCACGCCCACCCTGCCGAAGCCACGCCCACCGAGGCCTAGTCTCCCTAGTCCCCCGTGAGAGCCGCGTCCTTTAGGCCATTCCCACCACCAATAATGGTCCAGAGCTCAGTCCTCGCCCTGACAACTGGCTCTCCACCTACGCCCATGGCTTTGCAGTGGCCCACAGCTCCCCATTCCACGCTACCTGTCCCCAGATGCCTACATAGCATGGCACCGGCTCCTGGACCCCACAGCCCCCCCCAGAGCCAGTTCCCCCCACGCTGAGGCCTCTCACATGCAATAAATCTGGACCTGCAATGCTGCCTTTCTGACGCCACTGAAATAGCCTGGGCTAGCATAACCTTGCACTCCAGACAAAACATCTAGGAGCTATGGGAGATGCAGACCCTGCATCCCATCCGTCAGGGGCCTGGCAAGCTCTGCTCATCTATCACGGACTGGATCCATCCACTTTCTCCATCCATCTCCTGCACAGGCCCCCGTAGTCTCCTAACTGCCGCCGGGGCTTTCTGTACAGCCCGCGCCCATCCCTCCCTCCCTCCGCAGCCAGAATGAGGGTTTTAAATTTATAAACCACCTCGTGCTACCCCTTGATTAAATGCTTTCACTTACCATGCAACCCACAACGTTGCAGACGGGCACGGCCAACCTCTCCAGCCTTCTCCTCTCCCCCAGCTCGGCTCAAGACAGCAGTGCTGAGGTTTGAACTTGGAGCCTTAGCCAGCCTTACACTGCTCCCAGGAGGGCCTCTCTATCCGAAGGAGTAGGAGTGGCTGGGAAACTGGAGGAGAAAAGGGATGGGGGGGGGGGGTCCTTCCAGCCATCTTGCTCATCTTGCCCATGTCATTCACAGGTCTCCACCCAGCCCTAGCGGCTGGTTCCTAGGATCATCAGCTCATTCCTAGGATCGGGTCTCTATGGCGCCATCTCACTGTGCTTCTTCTTCGCAGAAGTGTTAGCACCAAGCTGGGTGTGGTGGCTCACACCTGTAATCCTAGCTACTCAGGAGGCTGGGATCCCAGGATCAAGGTGTCAGGCCAACTTAAGTAAGAAAGCCTGTGAGATTCTTACCTCTAATCAACACCCAACAAGCCAGAAGTGGAACCGTAACCCAAGTGGTAGAACACCAACCTTGAGCGGAAAAAAAAAAAAAAGCTAAAGCTGTAGTGTGAGGCTCTGAGTTCAAGCCCCAAGACCACCAGAAAGGGAGAAAAAAGAAAAAGAAAGGAACTTTATAGTCAACCTCAGTGAGGACTTGGGACCATTTTCTGGGGACTGTGGATACCATTGGGTTTTGGAAAGGGGAGGGACACGATTGTATTCACCAGCAGCAGGCACCTGGTGTCCTTGTGCTGACCTTGAGCTCAGTGGCCCTGGCTCTCTGCCAAACCACATCTTCCCCAGGACTCAGTTCTCAAACTCTTCATCTCCTCCCTCCCCCCCCCCCCCCCCCCGCCCCAGGTGCCTTCTCTAAACCTATTTGTGCTGCATCTCTGCCCCTCGGAAACCTTGTTAGGGCACTAGTTAGTGTGATAAACTAATTCGCAGAGAAGTGTTAGCAAATGAAAATGGTTTATCCCTCCTCGGGGTATTTTCATTTTAATGGAGATTCGGTTGACAAATATTTACTGAACAGTCTATTACATGCAAGAAACTATGTAAAACTCCTAGGGGGAGTCATGGCTTGACCTAAATAAATCACAGTCTCTAATGGCGGAACTTGAGGCGCAGGGGGAAGGATGACAGGCAGCAGATAACCTTCCTCATCTCTGCATACGCCAAACAGAGCACCTGTTGCTCCGTCCCGGTCCTTGCCCCCCCCCCATGCAGGCAAGTGTCTGTCATGGCTTCCGGTGGGGTGGAGTCCTTGCCGGGACTGTTTTTAGGGGACTCAGGAGCCAGTCCCTGCCTCGGGGTTTGGGGGTTCCTCAGATGTGTCCCGTGAGGGAGGGAGAGGGGTGTCCTTGAATGTCCCAGTCCTCTTCTTGGCCACCTGCTGTCTCCTCCTCTGCCTCCTTCCCTATGATTCCACCCAGGCCAGCTTTCCCAGAGCCTCCTGGGTGACATGCTACCAGGACTGCAGAATAGTGGAGGGGGGGCGGGGGGACGGGGGGCAGAGGAGAGGGTGAATTCCAGGGGATCTGATGAGGCACCCACTTCAGTTCTGCGTGGAATAGATTCTCCTTGGGAAAACAGTCTCCCTCCGCCTGGCTGGCTCTCTCTCTCTCCTTTTCCATCCCTTTCCTTTGCTTCCCTCCCTTTCCCTTCCCTCCCCTTCCCTTCCCTGTCTCTGCTTCTCTCCATCTCCAAATCCAGCTTGAAACGCAGAGGAGGCCGAGGGGCAGGAAAGGATGAAGACACCGGGAAGGGAAGGGCAGGCTCTTACAGCCGCTGCCCCTCTGGTCTCTCCTCTCGGCCCCTTTCACCTTCAGATCCCGGCCTAGCCTCTCCCCAACCTAACTCCCCCAGGCATAGCGCGGCTGGTGAGCCCAGCACAGGGAACAGCCTCACGTGGTAGGGGAAGGCAGTAACGCCACTCCATTCCTACCTTTCATCCCCAATGCCACCCCCCCACCCCCCCACACACATCTGCCTACAGGTCCTCCCGGCACCAGAGATCCTAAAGGTCAGACCCAATGAGCTGGCTGAAGGTTCGACCCCCAGGGCCTGCTGCATATTATTCCAGGTGAGTCCTTACCTAGCCCTTCACTGGGTTTGCTGAACCCCGTTTTCCCATCTACAAAATGGGCCACCTCCCAGGTACATTCATCCGAGATAAATCAGAACTACCCCCCCCCCGCCCCGCCCACCATCCCTGCCCAGCGCCCAGGCCCATCTGTTAAGAAACACTGACATCTAGTGGCTCAATGCAGAACCAGCAGCACAGACTCCAGCTTCCAAGAACAGGAGCAAAAAAACCTTCAGAGCAGAGCCTCGAGTTCACACACACACACACACACACGCCTCCTGCCTCAGTTTCCCCTGAGTGCACATCCCATCCCCTAAGGAACCCAGGCAAGGCAGTCTCGAAATGCCCACAGGCCTCTAGTCTTGACTACATGTGGTCCAGACACCTTCTGGTGACAAGAGGAGAGAGAGCGCAAGCGTAAAACAAGCCCCGGATACTCCACACGGTGAGTCATTCGGAGCTGATTCAAAGCCACTTCCCGGGAGCCACGCAGCTGCATGCCAGCCCGGGGAAGAGACACGGAGGGGCTGTCCACCATCCATCTGCCAGCCAGGAGGCCCTGTGGACCACGGAGGCTCAGTCAGCACCCGCAGGCGCTCGGTGTGCGTGCGTGCGTGCGCGCGCGCGTGCGCGTGCACAAAGACAGCGTCCACGGCACGACTCACCGGAAGACACGTGAACCGTAGGATAATTTAAATTCACCCACTCAACAGATACTCGCGAGCGCCTGCTCCGTGAAGACGGGGGAGCTGCCTCCCACTCGGCGGAGGGCCACCCCGCCTGCTCCCGCCCCCACCTCCTGAGCGCAGAACACCCCCCTGAGACCCGCACCTCCACTCCCCTGCCTTGCCTCCTGGCGTTTGTTATTACCTGGGCATCCCGGGACCCAGCACGCCGGAGGCGACTCCTACGTGGGGACTGAAGGCCACCTGTTGCCCCCTGGGCTGTTGGGTGTCTCTGGCTTCGGATGCAAGGAACAGAACTGCACATCAAACTGGCAGGAACAGAGAGCCTCCGCTTGGTGTGCGCACAACGGTGGCGCCAGGCCCTCGTGGTCCCCGGGGCTCGGGGCGACAGCCCGTCCCCAAGTTCTGCTTCTGTCCGCCATGGGCCTGGCTCTGTTCTTCCATCCCAGCTGCCTGCCTGCAACCGGAGACGCAAGGGGGGGACCACGGGATCCGAAGGCGGGGTTCTGGAAACTTCTCTCTGTCTGCTGCTTCTGCGGGAGCTGCCCTGGGGAGCATCTGAATGAACCCCAGGGCATGAGTCTGAGCCAGCTCAGATCCTTCCCCACCCCACCCTGCTCCACTGCACCCCCACTACGACAACGCGACGACGACGCTCCGGGTTTACAGCTCTGCAGCCAAAGGGCAGGAAGGGAGGCCGGGCGCGCGTGCGCACACCAGCGGCAGTGGGGTGCAAAGAGGGGCACGGGGTCATGGCGGGGGGGGGGAGTCAGAGGCCCTGTGGATCTGTCCCATCCAGACGCTCAGACTGTGAGCTGATGTGGAACGAAGAGTCTAGACGAAGACCCGATGTAAAATGAGGTCTTTGAAGAGGAAGGCTATCTGAGGACAGCTACGGCTTTTGAACCTGGTTTTAGATGAAGATGAGAGACATTGTCCCAGACGAACATGGGCCTTAAATCCCATGCGTGTCCCTGCAAGAGACGTGGGAAGGCGGCCATGTGTTGATAGAGCAGGGATCTGGGCGATGCAGCCCGGAGCCAAAAACCACAAGGAAGGATCCTCCCTCCCCAGCCCCTGCCCAGGGAGGGTCCTCCCTCCCCAGCCCCTGCCCAGGGAGGGTCCTCCCCCCCCAGCCCCTGCCCAGGGAGGGTCCTCCCCCCCCAGCCCCTGCCCAGGGAGGGGGCCACAGCACGCAGGCTGTGGAGGGCTGCAGGCCTCCAGAGCAGTTAGACGGTCCCTGCCTTTGTCTCCAGCCAACGGCTGACCTAGAGCGCAACTCAGGTCTCCTGTGCTGCCCACGCCGGTCGTCCCAACACTCCGGCAGCTGAGGCAGGAGGGTCACAAGTTTGAGGCCAGCCTGGGGTCAAGACAAAATGAAATGTTAGAACCCAGGAGTGACACAACCCAGGCTGAAGGTCCTGGAGATTTTAGGGCTTAAGAGTAAACTGAAGGGGTTGGGGATATGGCCTCGTGGCAAGAGTGCTTGCCTCATATAGACAAAGCCCTGGGTTCGATTCCTCAGCATCACGTATAGAGAAAAAAGCCGGAAGTGGCGCTGTGGCTCAAGTGGCAGAGCGCTAGCCTTGAGCAAAAAAGAAGACAGGGACAGTGCTCAGGCCCTGAGTCCAAGGCCCAGGACTGGCAGGGTCAGGAGGGTATTAACCCCCTTGCCCGGTGCCCTGTCTTCTCACCCAGTGCTGTCCCCTCCTGGCCTTTCTTCCATCCGCGCGTGGTTTGCAGGTGCTGCCGTGGCCTCCGTCAGCCTGGCTTTCTGATGGCTGGCATGGAGCCACTGGAGGAGGGGAGCCCCCAGGGCAGACCCCAGCTCCACCTTCCCCGGCTGCCAGCCTCAGGAGCAACTTCGGGGCATCTCCGCCCAGTGGCGCCCCCCGGCACCGCCCCGCCGCACTGCAGCCCTGGGTAGAACCGCGTCCCCATCCCGGGCTTTGATGCTCGGCCTCCCACTGCCCACCCACCACGGGAGGAAGGTTCCACAGAGTCCACGCTGCTCCTAGGGCCGGGCCCTTCCTGCATGATACTTTGAAGTCGCTTCAAAGCCTCCGTGTCCAGAGCGACACCGGGTGACAGAAAGGCCCGGTGGCCCCAGGCCGCCTCCAATTACCAGCCAGCATCGAGCTGGCATCACACAGCAGGGGGAGGGCCGCAGCCCTCCTACCCTCGCTGAGCAACCCCCCCCCCTCCAGCATCCCCCAAGGCCTGCAGCGAGCTCCCTCCCACCAGCCAGAGGAAAGGGAGGGAGAGAGGAGGGGGAGGGGTCTGCCAGGGACTCCTCCTTCCAGATGGCGGGGGAACTTCAAAAGGAGAGACCACACGCCACCGATGCTTGGATGCATGGAGCATGCATTGTGTGTGTGTGTGTGTGTGTGTGTGCGCGCGCGCGTGCACGCGCGTGCGCGCATGGGGCCTGTCCCTTAGCGTTTTTTTCCTAGTGATGATCTACCACTTAAGCAATACCTCCACTTCCCATTTTTTTTTAAATGTTTTGGTGGTTCATCGGGGAGAAGACTCTCATGAACTTGCCTGCCTAAGTTGGCTTCAAACCCGTGATTCTCAGAGCTCAGCCCCTCCCCCCCCACCCCCCCACCCCCCCACCCCCCAGCAAGTAGCTAAGATTACAGATGTGAGGTCCCAGAGCTAGTACTCTCCCACTTTGAGCCACAGGGCCACTTCTGGTTTTCTGGTGGTTCATTGGAGGTAAGAATCTCACCATTTTCCTGCTTGGTCTGGCTTTGAACTGCTATCCTCAGATCTCAGCCTCCTGAGTAGCTAGGATCACAGGCGTGAGCCACCAGCAGAGCTGGTATTTCTTTTTTCTTTTTTTTTTTCTTTTTTTTGGCCAGTCCTGGGCCTTGGACTCAGGGCCTGAGCACTGTCCCTGGCTTCCTTTTGCTCAAGGCTAGCACTCTGCCACTTGAGCCACAGCGCCACTTCCGGCCGTTTTCTATATATGTGAGGCTGGGGAATCGAACCCAGGGCTTCACGTATACGAGGCAAGCGCTCTTGCCACTAGGCCATATTCCCAGCCCCAGCTGGTCTTTCTTAAGTGCCAGGAGGCCAGGTGCTGCCCTACGGCAGCTAGGCAGGAAGGGTGCAGCTTTACACAACTATTACCAAGGCTCAGTACGTACACACACACACACACACACACACACACACACACGTACACACACGTACACATACACGGTGTTCTTTGCTTTCCCAGTCTTGAAAAGGGCAACTCATCAAGCGTTCCCCTACTCTTTATCCATCCCCTGCCTCCTCCTCCTCCCTTGCCTGTGTCCTTAATAGAACTCAAACCCTCTCCATTAGCAAGAGCATTTCAACTGCCGCCCGCCTGCAGGGAGCCCTTAGCACCTCCGGGCTCCCCACGCCCTTTAGCACCCAAGAAGCCAAGAAGGAATGAGGCTCCTGGATCAGCTGGGAGGGGACAGGGGAGGGGGAGGAGGAGACTCAGACAACAGCCAGACACCCCAGAGCGATGACCCTTCCACCTGCCCCCCCCCCTCCAAACCCCGAACCCCCTTCACACCCTGCGGCCTGTGACTTTGGAGCATGGGACTGAGTCTCATCAACAAGAAATTTGAGGCCATTAAAATACAATAAAAGAGAAATTAAATGTAATCACTCTGTAAATTATGACTAATTGAAACATCAATTGTAATTTTTACGATCTGCACTCGAGTGAGTGATGCCACCAGTCAGGAGATGAGAGTTGTAAAAGATGGTCGAGCTGGCCTGGAATGCCCCGGGCGCCAGCCTCGGCCCGCCCCTGCTGCCAGCTTCCTTCCGGTGTGTGTGTGTTCAGAACCGCCCCCGCCCCCGCCCCACCCCCACAAGCACGCTCCTGTGGCTCACACCCCAGGCTCCAGGTGCTCTTGTGGGGGAGACTTCAGAGCAGGGACTCCGTGTCGCCCCCACTTCCCTGCAACCCAAGGAGGGAAGGCCGCCTTGCTTTCCCGGATGGATTCGGGTCTCAAGCCCCGGCTTGAATACACAGGCCTGCTAGGAGAACGCCAAGCTTGGACACGGCGGGAGAGAGCGGGGCCCCGCGGACTCTGACCTCCCAGCAGGCCTCTGGTTTCCGCCATACCGCGGTGGACACCGAGGAGTCCGGTCCATCCACCTCCCTCCACCCCCCCCACCCCCGTGCCAGCACTCGGTCCCCACATGGACGTGTAAGAGGGACCGTGGGGTGTGCCTCTCAAGGTGTGTACTTAGCCAGCCCAGCGCGGGCGGCTCACGCCTGTAACCCCAGCCGCTCAGGAGACTGAAAGCTGAGGCTCTGAAGCCAAGCGAGAGCCGGGAGCCCAGAAGTCAAGCCCCAGTACTGGCACAATACTGACAATAATAACAATCCTTCAGACTAAAGAGAGCCGTGGAGGAGGAGAAAGAAAACGCCATTCCTTCCTGAATGAGGTTACAGCCAAGGGTCAGGCCAGACCCAACAGAAACCAGACCATTCTTCAAGGAAGCTCTCTTTGCTAAATTATAAGACACATACATAAAACACCCAGACCACGGCATAAGGGGAGGTAAGTTTGTGCCAAGTGAGACGCAACAGTGAACTGGCACCTGGAGCCCTAGAGCAACACACGGAACAGAGCTGGGCGCTGCTGGCTCACGCCTGTCACCCTCGCCACTCAGGAGGCGGAGATCTGAGGATGGTGGTTCAAAGCCAACGCAGGCAGGAAAGTCTGTGAGACGCTTATTCCCAATTAACCACCCAAAAAAAGCTAGACGTGGCTCAAATGGGTGCTAGCTTTAACAAAGATAGACAAAGAATAAAGCTCAGGGTAGCACCCAGGCCCTGAGTTGAAGCCCCCCATCCCCCACCCCCACCCATATCCTTTCCAGTCCCTGTTTTCCCGGAAGCTCCCGCCCTGCCCTTTGTCATCAGGTCGCAGTTCCGCCCAGAAGCCAGATAACGGGACAGGAGGGCCGATCCAAGGGACGGGAACCACAGGCGGGCAGTGGGGTACCGGGGCTGCAGCCCTCCAGAAGCAGGCCAGCCACGGCTGCCTGAGCAGGCCAAGGTGGGGAGAGAGGGCTGTGTGTGTGCAGAACACCGGCGTGTGTGCGTGTGTGCGCGTGTGCGTGTGCGTGCCATCACCCGCGTCCCGCCTCCCACCGCCGGCATCTGGCCTTCTTTTCTGCCCAACAAAAAAATAAACATGCTCCAGAAGGGCTGAGATTGATTAACTCGGGCTCCGCTCCCTTCCCGTTATTGACCTTTGGGGCTGGATCCGTCTTGGTTATATAGAGCCGTCTCGTGTCCTGGGGGATGTTTAGCGGTATTCCTGGCCCCGAGCCACCCACCAGATGCCCAACCAAACGCTCCCCCCTCCCAAGCTGGGACAACTAAAACCCGCTGGGTGCGGTGACTGACACCCGTAGAGAGCACGTAGAGAGCAGAGAGCAGAAGGCCAGTGAGACAAAAAGTGGGCAAAACCCCATCTCAAAAGAAAAGGCCAGGCAGGGTGGTTCATGCCTGTCATCTCAGCCCCAAAGAAAGTGTCCCACCTACCCCTCAAAACTACCAGTCGGTGGACGAGGAGGAAGTCCAGGACCAATGGAAACAGTGAGCAAAGGGCTTGCTGGGCCTGGGTCCTGCTGGGGTCCTGGGTGGAGGCTGAGCTCAGAAGCCCCAGGGCCTCCATCCACCCAGCTCAGCAACCACCGGGGGCGGGGGGGGGGGGGGGGGGGGGGAGGGGGAAGACGCCCACACCCAATCAGGAGACCGGAATCCCCGGCTCCTCCTCCTCCGGAGAGATAAGAGGAGGGAGCTGGGGTCTGTGATTGGATTTCACTTAAAATGATTAGCACTGTTTATTTAGAGTCCACCGGCTGCACCCATGGTCCATGGAGGGTTATTGTGAGTTTAAAGAAATACAGGAGGGGCGTGGGGAGGGGGAGGCAATTTACCCAAATTGAAAAAGTCCTCCTGTAATTAGAAGATCAGAGCCTATCCAATGAGAGGATCGATAATGGGAAATCTAAGTGCCACTATGAGCAAAGATTACAGTTTCGAATCGCTCCATCTTGGATTTAATTTTCTTTCTCATTGTCTCACTGCTGAGAGATTCCCCGCTCCACCTCCCCAACTTGAAAGAGGCAGGCGGGCGGTGGAGTTGCGCCAGTCCCCCAACTCCAAGGCCCAGTGAGTGCCAGTCCTGGGGCTTGAACCCAGCACCTCCTCCAGCTCTCGCTTGGCTTTTTCCCGCTCAAGGCCGGAGCTCTACCGCTTGAGCCACAGCTCCACTTGCGGCTTTTTTGCGGGTCGGTTGGAGAGAAAAGTCTCATGGATGTTTCTGCCCAAGCTGGCTCCGAACCCTGATCCTCAGATCCCAGAATGCACTCGGCAGCTTGGAGCAACCCGCTTTTACCATCTCACAGTCCCCCCAGGCTAGGGGGCTGGGGACGGTTCAGCTGGGTCTCGGGTGACCCATTGGCTGACTTATCTTTGAGGACTTCACCTGATGAGACCTGAAGTCTGCAACCCTCCCTTCTTCACCCTATCCTGTGAGCCGGAAGCGAGTGACATGTGAATCGTTGTTTTCCGCAGCAGTAAACCGAATTCCCAGAGCAGGCCGGGCCAGTTACGACCAACAGAAGTCTCCTGGACTCACCCAGGTCCCAGAGCCAGCCTTCACCTTGCCTCCCAAGGGGGCAGAAAGGCAAGTGGGAGGGAGGGGCTGGGGGCAGAACCCCTCTTTTCAGAACCTACCCCCCAAGATAACAACAAAAACCCACTCAGCAAGGAGGAACCCTGAGGACCAATCACCTCCTAAAGTTCCCGCTGGTTAAGACCATCCCACGGTGGATTCGATCTCCTCCGGAGAGAGGACACGCCAGTCGCAGCAGCAGCAGCCCACACACAGAGGGGAGGGCACTGGACGGCGAGGCCACCTGCCGCTCCCTCCATCAGAACTCCCTGTCCAAGCGCTGGACCCCCACGTTCTCAGAGATGGCTCACGAGAAGATATCCCATCCCCCACGCACACACACACACACACACACAAGCCTCCCAGTCCAACCTGCTGGCCGACCCCAACAAGCTACCCACCTGTATTGCTTGACTGCTTAAGAACCTTCCATATGGGAGAAATGGAGCAACCTACCAACGCTACTGTGTAATCATTTGACCCCTGTCCAGCACTGCTACGTCTTGTAATCATATATATAATCATATATGTAATCATATGATTACAATACACACACACACACACCCTTCTTTCGTCTTGTTCCCTGCCTTCCACGTCCGAGATGGCTGCTGCAGCTCCAGCCATCACTCCCCACAGGCCAGCCAAGAGGAAAGAGGAAGGAAAGGAGAAGGAAGGCCACGCCTCTCCCCTTGACACCACTTTTTATGCCCCCGTTGGCTATAAGTGAGTCACGTGGCCATAAGTAACGGCACAGGATGCTGGGATGGGTAGTTTTCTTTCTTTCCGGGTGAATACCTGTGGGATTCTAACGCACCCGGGGCTGTTTGTGGATTCCCAAGGGGAGGTGATGTTTCATCTGAGCTGGGAACAAGCACCATGAACCGACTTTCCATACTAGAGGAACTCAGAGGGCTCTGGGCCCTGTCCATGGTGCTGACCCACTGGCCCTGCCCGGAGCCCAGCTCTAAAGTAACGTCACACCCATCCCTGACCCCCACACACACACACTGCCACCCCCTCTGGCCTGGCACGGGGGTGGGCGGGCAGCATGGCAGTGGCGTGGCATGTAGCTATGCGATGCATTTTCATAATGACCTTCCCACTTCCTCTCTCAGTCTAACTTGTCAGTCAGTGACCATTAAGTTCCTCATTAGCAAACGAGATTTGGATGGGCTCATTAAGATAACAAATGGCCCCAAGGTGCAGCTGGCTGGGGGTGGGGGGGGTGAACTAGAACTCTTGTCTTATGTTTTCCTTCTTTATTAAAAAATAATGCACTTGCTGGGCAACGACGGCTTACACCTGTATTCCTAGCTGCTAGGAGAGCTGGAGACGGAACCGTGGCTCTTGTGGGAGAAAGCTGGCTTTGAGTTAAAAAGCTCAAGGACAGCACCCTGGCATTGAGCTCCAGCCAGGACACTCTCTCTCTCTCTCTCTCTCTCTCTCTCTCTCTCTCCCCTCCCTCCCTCCTCCTATTCTGTGTGTCCCTCCTGACCCCTGTGATTCCTCGGGGGAGCAGCTTAAAGGGCAGGGGGAGGAACAGCAGACAAGCCACAGTAGATTGACACTAGTCCCCCGATTCCCAAATCAAGGTCCGGTCTTTGGCCACCTTGGATTCAAGCTCGCTCCTCCTGAATGCAGTGTGTAAACCTTTCCACGTAACTCCCTCATCTCCCTCTCCAGTACCTTCTGGAATCCTCTCCTCACGTCCCCTGCAACCAGACAGTAGCGCACGGCGTCAGCTGCAGCTGATCAACAGTTCAGCCATTCTGCACGACCACCATGAGCTGTGTGAACTTAGCCCTGGTAGGAATATTCACACCCTAGGAGTCAACGGGCACCACCGATGAAGGCTTTTTTTTCCTCACAAATCTGGATTTTCGACAATGGCCAACGCCCCCCCACCCACCCCGGCTTCTGGAACATCCTCCTCTGCCCACGTCTCCTGCCTCCCTCCGCCTGGGCCCCCTGACCCTCTTCTCCAAGTGGCAGAAATCCAGTCCCCACGTGGACCCCAGCGGGGGTCCAGTCCCTCTTCTGCACTCTACAGAGCAGGGATCCGAGACGCCCCCCTGGCCAGAATGCTCCTCTTCCTCTTCTGCCTGAGGGGGTCACGTGGTTTCATACCCGGGGGCGGGGGGGGGGGAGAAAGATGAAGTGTGGGAAGAGAAGTGGGAAGGGTCATCTTGGCCACCGAGAGCAGAAGGAGGGGAACTGCCGACGGCTGCCGTGGGAAGGGCGCGCACGTGGCGGCGAGGCGATTGACGCGGCCCACGGACCCCCGGGACCCCCGGCTCCCCGCGCATCCCAAGCAGCCGCTTTCATCTCCACACCTCGGGGGCGTCGCGGCGTCCCTGGTAATTGCTTTTTGGAAACGCGGTCACCGGTTTAATTGGTAGAACTTGTCCCCGGCACCTAGCACGAGGAAGGTCACCCGGGACTCATCTTTCTCCCAAGGCAAAGGAGATGTATGGCTGGACAGAGCCAGCCGTGTGTAATGGGGTGCCGGCGCAGAAGGGCCGGCCGGGGGGTGGGGGTGCAGGGGGTAAGGAGGCGGAATGTCCCCCCGCCATGCCTGCCTGGGAAGAGCCGCACTGAAGGGGGCCAGCCACGTGCCGGGGTCACAAGGACACAGAGACCCACGGCACGGCTCCACCCCCAAGGACAACAGCCATGATGAACCTATTGGGGTTCCACCGATGGCCCACCAGGGTGGTGGGGGGGGACAGTGCGCTGAGTTCTGAGCCCTCCCCCGTCGACATTGCTATGGCTGCCCCTCGGGCCAGCGCTCTGAGTCCCTGTGCCCGCCCTCCCGACGGCCCACAAAAGCACGGCGGCTCTGCATTCACCCCGAAACCCCGAACCCCTTTCTGTCAGGACCCAGGAGGGTGCTGGCGGAGTGGGGGGGGTAAGCAGGTGCCCCCCCCACCCCAGGAGGCTCTTGGCCCCCACTCCCCCACACACACACACCATGCAGATGGGCCCTGGGGTGGGGGATACAGGGAGGGCGACGTCCCCCTCTCCACCTATCCCAGCCAGGGCTTCCAGACCGGCTTTCCCATCCCCAGCCTGGACTGGCCCCCCTCGGCCCCCCCCAACAGTGGCCGGCCAGTGGAAGGTATAGCCAAAGCACCCCCCTCCCCGAGCCAGAGAGCCAGCGGGCCCCCACACAGCCCAGGGCCAGGAGAGGAGCAAACTGGAGACAGACAGACAGACAGACAGACAGACAGAGTGAGGAGGAAGGGGGGTGGCAGACCACAGGTTGGAGGACCATCTTTGGGGCAGAAGGAGTGACACCTTTGGCAGAGGAGTGTGTGTGTGTGTGTGTGTGTGTGTGTGCAGGGCTTCCAGGAAGCAGTCAGCAGGGAGAAAACCTCAGAGGCCCTGCCCAGACCCAAAGCCCACCCCACAACACACACACACACACACACACACACACACACACACACACACGCCCCGTCGTGGGGTGATCTGTGATTCCGTTAATCGTGCACCCCGCCCCCTGCTTCAACCCACATCCCCAGGCCGTGTCCAACCCACCCTCTTCCAGGGACCAGCCTGTGAGTGTCCAGCCACAGATGAGCCCACGGATCCACACAGCTGCGGACCGCCCCCCCGCCCCCCCCCCCCCCCGGTCAGCCAGCCCCCGCTGACATCCGGGACTCTCCACACCAGGTGATTTATGGACTTCAATTTGCCCCAGCTCCTCAGTTATGCCTGTCAGGTTTTTGTCTCCCGGCACTGCCCCCCCCACCCGCCCCCCTCCCCAGCCCCTCTCTCCTTCCCTGATGTTTAATTTGAAGCATCCGTCTGCAGCATCCTGAGGTGGGAATGGCGGCCGTGCTGGATGTATTCACTGCTGACAGCGCCATTGATTTTCTCTCTCGGACTGCATAATGCTAGATCTAAACACCCCGATAGGCTGGCCCCTGCCCTTCCTTTGAAGGGACGGTGCCCTTTTTCTTTCTGGCTCTAATGTCCCCTCGCCCTGGCACGTGCTGATATACAGGAGGGGGTGCCTGTCCCTGCACTGAAGATGGATTCTCCTGGGCCCCGAGATGACTGTCCGCGCTGCTGGCGGATGCTGTTCAATCTGTCCTCTTTGCAGGAGCAGATTGGACACTGGGGGAGCAGCTTGCGGAGCGAAAGGAGCGGGGCAGGGGGCTGAGGAACTGTCATCCATCACAGAGACGCGGAGCCCCTGCCCACGGCTCCTCCCTACTCACCAAGGGTGAGCCGGGGAGCCTGTTCACCTGCAGTCCTCCTCCTCCTCCCCTCCTCCTCCTCCCCTCCTCTCCTCTTCCTCCTCCTCCTCCTCCCTTCCTCTTCCTCCTCCTCCTCCTCCTCCCCTCTTCCTCCTCCCCTCTTCCTCCTCCTCTCCTCTTCCTCTCCTCCTCCCCCTGCCCTCTTCCTCTCCTCCTCCTCCCCACTGGGCAGCTGCAGACAGGTGTCTACACCAGCCACAGTATCTGCAGTGGCCTGGCCCATAGCAAGAATTAATAATACACCATGCACCACTGAAGCTGAGGCTCTGGAGATTGTTGGAAATCTCCCAGCTAGGGCTGGAAGCATGACTCACGAGGTAGAGCACTTTCCTAGAAAGTGCAAGGTCCTGAGTTCAAAACTCCAATAACTCCAGAGAAAGAGGAGAGAGAGAGAGAGACAGACAGAGAGAGAGACAGACAGAGAGACAGACAGACAGAGAATATCTCCCAGCCATTCACTAATATGGCTCCTCATGAATGGGTTCCTCCTCCAGAAAGTCTACCAGGATTGAAGTCACTCAATCTGATTGGGCCTCTCCTCCGTGCCCTGGCACAAGGGTGGCACGTCCCGGAACTTTGTCTGGAGATGCTAGGTGGATTCTCACCACAAATCAGTGTTCTACTCACCTTCACCCAGCCCCACCCTGGCCCTCTGGTCCCCAACCTGGATGGAGCCTGTTCTGCCCCCCACAGGCTTTGTCACTGTGAGTTCCCTAAGGTGAGGACAGAATCGCATTTCTGTGTTTTTGCCCCATGCCAGAGTCTAGCGCTGAGCTGAGCCACATGAAGTTGCTCTGAATGGATGGATGGATGGACAGATGATGGATGGATGGACAGATGATGGATGGATGGATGGATGGACAGATGATGGATGGATGGACAGATGATGGAGGGGTGGATGGATGATGGATGATGGATGGACAGATGATGGATGGACGGATGGATGGATGGACAGATGATGGATGGACGATGGATGGTTGATGGATAGATGGGTGGATGGATAGATGGGTGGATGGAAGAATGGATGGATGGATGGTGGGTGGATGGTAGATGGATGGGTGGGAGGTGAATAGATGGATGGATGGAAAGAAGGAAGGAAGGATGGATGGACAGATGATGGATAGACAGGTGATGGATGGATGCTGTGTGGGAAAAGGCACTCAGCATGAGCTCTGAACCCACTTGAGGACCGGAGGGGTGGGTGCTCTCACACAATGGAAAGGTAAGCTCCCTGGTCTTGTCCTGCCCCCCCCCCCAACACAAGGTTTGCAGCCACACTCTGGGTCCAGGACAACAGCCTGGCTGTCCCCAAGTATAGATGCTACTCTGGTGACTAAATCATCACACCAAACTTAGCACAGAGCCCCTAGGTACGGATGCAGCCCTCCCCTAGGCCCCCCAAACAGCATGATCTGGCCCAGGGAGGATCAGTCAGTTCTGCTCTGACCAACCCTGCTGAAGACGCAGAGCCAGGCTCTGTCTGAGAGAAGCTTAAGCCTCAGGGCCACCTAAGGGTCTCAGTGTCTTTGGAGGTGGGGGGCTGAAGGAGGGAGATTCCCAGTGCCTAGTGGTCTCCACAACTCGACATAAAAGCAGGAACCCTGTCCTACACCTGGCATTCTTCTTCCACCTGCCCCACCCCACCCATGAGGTCTGACTCCCGGGGGGAGTGGAGGGGGTGGCTGGCAGAAAGGCCAGCCTGCGGAAAGCCGGAGGCACGGACCTCTTGGAGATTAAGTGAGATGGCAGCTGTGAGTGCCAGGCATGAAACGCCGTCAAACGGCACTTATAATTTATATGTATGTGTGGCTCAGCCTAAGATTTCCATGTTCCTTTCCTTCCCTCTGCTCCGATCCAGGCCTGTGCGCCACCTGGTGGCCAGATGTTGCCACTGCACCAGGGCCCGGGCAGTACAGGAGGAAGCCAGGGATGGCCTTGGTGCGCTCTCTCTCTCCTCTCTCTCTCTCTCTCTCTCTCTCTCTCTCTCTCTCTCTCTCTCTCTCTCTCTCTCTCTCTCTCTCTGCCACACCTTGCTCTCAGATCACAGCAGCCTGGAGGCCCCTTTGGGTCATGGGTGCCCACATTACCAGCCCACCCGCGGGTACCACGCCGGGTGTGTGCCCAATCCATGTGCCACTAAAAACTGGAGAGAAGGGGCAAGAAGTCTGGCCTAGTGGAAGAGTGGGTTCTATTCCTCAGTACCCCATACAGGAAAAGCTGGAAGTGGCGCTGTGGCTCAAGTGGTAGAGGGCTAGCCTTGATCAAAAAGAGCTCAAGGACAGTGCCCAGGCCCTGAGTTCAAGTCCCAGGACTGGAAAAAAAAAAAACTGGAGAGAAATCCATGCTGGCGAGCTTCCACGTGGCTTGCTGGAATCAGAGAGAGGAAGTGTAGGCCTCCCGGTACCTCCCCTGCCCTGCCCTCCCCTGCCCTGCCCTGCCCTGCCCCCCAATCCCACCAGGGCTAGCCCTGAGTCAGGCACACTCAGGGAAGGCCTGAAGGAGACCAGAACGGGAATTTATCTCATGGATCTAGGCCTCCTCCTCCTCCTCCTTCCACATCCGGCTCTAGCCTCTGACCACCCTGCCAAGATTCTCTTCTTTGGCTCCAAGATCAATGGCGCTGCCCACCCCAGTCCTCAGGACCTCCAGCCTCCCACAGTCCACACATTGAAAGCTGCTGTTTCCCAGGGGCCGTAGAAGCCAGCCCTCTGGGCACCCTGCTCTGCCTCTTCTTAGCTGCAGTTCATTTTGCTATTCGTCCCCCCCTGGGTCTTGTTCAAGACCTCGGATACTTGAACAAATGTGCCTTTGTGTTTGGTATTGTGTATCAGTGTTCTCTTAAATTACACGATTCAAGTGGCCAGCAGCTGTCTTCCTGGATTGTTGCCAAAAGGGAAGCCCGGCTTCTCCGTCCTACCCCCCAACCCAGGCCTGCGGCTAGCAGTGAGAAGATTTGCCGGTCATTCACTAAACAAACATCATCTGAGCACCTACTGCGTGCAAGGTGCTTTTTGTGTATATTAATACCACCCTTCATCTTTCCTCTGGGTCCCCTCTCCCTCTCTCCCTCCCTCTCTCCCCCCCATCCCATGGTCCCTCCTCCCTCCGGCCCGCAGCCAGAGTGCTCTCAGATGCCTCATCCATTTGAGGGTCTCCCAAGGACACCTACTGTGTGCTCAGTACTGAGTACTACCTTTGAAAGCTACCCACAGATGCTCAACCTTGGCCTTTGCAACGTGTAAAGGCTGAATGCGGAGCCCGTGGAGAAGGGCTCACCATGATCAAACAGTGAGGGTCAGGTCAGAGGCTCCTGATGGCAGAGGAAGAGGAGGAGCCAAGCGGTGAAGGGTCATTAGTATAGCGGGGACCGGGGCACCCAGGACATTAGCACCTCCTTGATTTGGCTGAAAGGCCATGTGCAGGACAGAAAAGACCAGAAAGGCCTCAGTTGAGAGGAGCCAGACTGAGAAACTCAAGGATGTCCTCCAATCAGGACTGAAGTCCCCATGGTTCTCAAATGACATGCAGCCCTCCAAACACTTAAGATGAAGCTGCTCCCTATTAGCTTTTCCAGCGGCCACAAGCAGACACTTTTACAGTTGCATAAGTGTGGTTGGCTTCTCTCAAAGACTTCTCTAGCACAATTAGAGCATTTTTTTAAACACCTCTGCCGCAAAGAATCCTTCATTTACTCTTCCTTATGTTGCCAGCCCTCCTAGAAGGAGCTCTGTCTGGGCTCCCTCATCTGACGGGGAGAAAGAGGAGGCCAAGTTCACGGCAAAGTGCTCTTTCTCCTTGGGAGGACTGCTATGTGATAACTCCAAGGTAATTGCATTCTGCTGTGTGGTTATTAAATTTGGAGAAAACAAATATAATAAAATGTAGATGGTGGTAGAGAGTGAAAATAAAAGTGGAGGATAAAAATAAAACTGATAACCACAGGTTTCCTGGAACCTACCTTAAAAGATATTACTCAAAGAGCAGAGAACACTTGTGTACCCAGAAAGCTACGACAGGCCCAGGATGGGGTCTGGAAGAGCCTTTCCCAAGCTGCCCCTGCTGTCCTGGGTCATGAAGGAGCCGTGGGTGGTGGGAACCTGGGCGTCATGCCCTGGGTTCGCATACGGTGCTTCAGAGAGCAGTAAAGAAACACCTCCTCCTTGGGCTGGGAATAGGGCCGAGTGGCAAGAGTGCTTGCCTCGTATACATGAAGCCCTGGGTCGATTCCTCAGCACCACATATATAGAAAATGACCAGAAGCGGTGCTGTGGCTCAAGTGGCAGAGTGCAAAAAGAAGCCAGGGACAGAGCTCAGGCCCCGAGTCCAAGAAACACCTCCTCAAGCCAGCGCCACGTGGCTCACGCCTGCAACCCTAGCTACCCGGAGGCTGAGAGTTGAGGATTGCAGCCCAAAGCCAGCCCGGGCAGGAAAGTCCTTGAGGCTCTTATCTCCAATTAATCACAGAAAAAGCCACCAGTGGCCACTGTGACTCAAGTGGTAGAGCGTTCGCCGTGAGCTGAAAAAGCTCAGGGACAGTGGGCCAGGCCCTGAGTTCAAGCAAAAAACAACAACCAAAAAAGACAAAAACAACACACACACACACACACACACACACACACACACACACACACACACACACACACACCGTTACACCAGTGGGCCACAAGGGTAAAGTCCTAATGGAAGTAGCCATTTGATTTCAGTGTATTCCAATTCCTGACGGAATGGGAGTGGGTAGGGGGAAGGCGCCCTTGGAACTGGGGAGATTCTGCTCCTGACATTAGACGTTTTTTCAAGTGGAAGAGCAGCAAGGGACCTGAGGAGGCCCCAGCAGGAGGTGCTTAGGCTCCCTCCCATCAAGAGAAGGGAATCTCTCTGCCTAGACAGACGCCCAATCAATGCACGGGTCTGATGAATTTCCAATAACACCTAGAAAAGCCAAGCAAGAGCTGGGAGGGTTTCAGGGGCAAGAAGCGAAGCGGTGGAGTCTGGAGAGAAGCTGGATGAGGGGGGTGGGAAAGGAAGGAGAGGGGGAAGGGGGGAGGGAGAGAGGGAGGGAGGGAGGGAGGGAGGCCCAGTCAGCAGCCCCAGCTGGCTAGCTTTTGGTGTAGCTGCAATGACTACTAGCGACCAGAAGGGGGCAGAGCTGCTGCAATGGAGCGGGGCGGGGGGGGGTGGGGGCGGGAAAGGAAAACGCGTCGATGGTTCTTGGCCCTCGGCGGACACTGTACGTCTGCCGGGAGGGTTTAACTCCCCGGAAGCGGAAGTCCCGTCCTCTTCCGGTCTCTTGGGCCGCGGCCGCTTGCTGTAAGTGTCTGCGCTGGTACGGGGCGAAGCGGGGCCGATCCGGGGCCATCCTCGGCCGGGTGGGGTTTGGGAGTCCCGGGCCCGCCTCGAGGGTGCGGGGGGGAAGGTCGGGGGTGCGGCGACCCGGGGGTGAGGAGGAAGGAGCGGAGCCAGGGCGCGTCCCTCGCTCCTGACGCCGAGGGCTCTTCTCCCTCCGCAGGTCCCAGCCCGCGCCGCGCGCGTCGCCATGGTGAGTCGGGCCTCGGCCCCGGAACGGTGCTGGGGCGGTGGGGAGGGGGCGCGAGGGTGGGCGAGGGCGGCCCGAGGGGGGCCTGGAGAGCCCTCCGCCCTAGCTGATCCCCCCCCTCCCCACACCCACATCCACACTCCTTGTCCTCGCAGCCTCGCAAAATCGAAGAGATCAAGGACTTCCTGCTGACGGCCAGGCGGAAGGATGCCAAGTGTAAGTGACGGCGGGGTGGGGGTGAGGATGCTGTCCCCACGCGGGTCAGGAGTTTGGTGGGGATTTCTCGAGACCGGCCCTGGCTAGCCTGAGACTCCCGATCCTCCTCCTGGAGCCTCCCAGGGCTGTAACGGGTTACGGGCACGAAACCACCGCGTTCAGCGGCCAGTAAGTTTTTGTTGTTGTTGTTGTTCGGGGGCAGCACCGAGGTTTTAACTCGGGAGCTTAGCTAACAAGTGAATGCTCCACCGATCGATCCATTACCCTCTTCCCCCCCCCCCCACACACACACCTTTGTTGGAGGGTTTAACAGTACAGATCACACGCGGTGTGATCTTCAGTGGTTTATCGTGTAATTATATATAAAGAGGTGAGGAATCCGACCACGTGAGGGAGTGCATCTCGAGATTTTACACCGTACAGGGGGGAGGGAGTTGTGGATAACAGGTCCTGGGCTTGGCTTGTGTTGTGTTGTGTTACCTGAGCCCCGTGAACATAATTCATGGAGATGTGTATAGCAAGGTTGGGCTGTGGTGATGGGGTCAGCTGAGCAGCCAGGCAATGGCAACCAGAGGGTGGTGAGTAGGGAATGATTTATACTTAGGCCCCCATACCAAAGAGGGCCATTGACCCCGTGGTGCTGTGTGAAGGGGGGAGGGGCAGATGTGCCTTGGGCTCTGGGGGGAGGACCGCAGGGAAAGGATGTTAGCACACGGCTGTGCTACATACAGAGGCTATCCTTAGGGTGGCTTTCTTTCTGACTGGTTTCCACCTGTTCCAATCCAATGTATTCCTTACATTCCTTGACAGGTTAAGACATGATTAGGTGATATGGCTCATAAGGGTTGAGGTCACAGTCCCCTGGTGTAAGGTATTCGTTGGTTGTTGAGGAATAAACTGGAGGTTTTCTTCCATTTTTAATTGTGATTAAAATTTGCCGTCCTGGTCACTTGGAAACATAACATATCAGAAATGGTTTGGGGCTGGGCACCAGGTTGCACACCCCTGTCCTTCCCAGCTACCGCAGGCAGAATAAATTGGAGGGGTGGGGTCCAGGCTGGCCAAGGCATTTAAAAATAACCAGAGCAGAAGGACTAGAGGTATAGCTTAAGTGGTGGAGTGCTTACCGATAACATGTAAAGGGCCCGTGTACCCCAGTGCGGTACAGCCCACCAATAGAGCAATACAGTGTACCTACGGGTACCGAAGGGGTACGAATAGCCAAATGTTTTGACTTCATAAAAATACGGGCCAGGGCACCAGGCACTGGTGGTTTATGTTTATAATCCTACACTACTGCTCAGCTACTGTGGTCTAAAAGATCAGTAACCAATAAAAAAAGCACCCCTTCCTTGCTCATGAAAGGGAGAGGCCGTGCATTCAAGCCTCAGTACAGAGTGCTTGCCGAGAAATGCACCAGGGCAGCTGCTGCCTCGCACAGGCCCAAGCCCCAGTGCCTCCGCCTCCCTGGCAAGCTGGAGACGGCCAGTTATCTTGTGCTGCTCTCTAGCCACGAGGGGTTGGGAGTGAGTGGCTTTGCAGGAAATTGAAACATGGTGCTCCAGAGGCACGTGAGCTGGCCGGCCGACCGCAGGAAGCTTCCCCACCAGCGATGGAGGGCGGCGCCTGCGGTGCAGACCACACTCTGAGCTGCTGGCTGGGAGCTATACCTGGCTCTTCCTTGTCTGAGCTGTGACTCCTAGAGCACAGAAGCAGTAAGGGACCCAGGAAACGGGTTTGTGTGTGAGGTTAGGGGAGGCTGCCTTGCGTGGTGTGCCTAGTAGGCTGGGGCCTCCTGAAGGAGCGATTTCCCCCCAAAGTCATCATGCAGTTTTCAGGAATGGAGCGCTGGGGTGCTCTTGATGCAGTTAACACGGTGGCGACGTTGAGTGTGCCTGTCTTAAGTACACTTGAGTTAAGATGAAAGGGCTCCCGGGCTCTTGAGTAGTGACAGAAAACAAGTGTGGATTTCTGACTTCGGGAGGTCTCTGGCCACGATCTCTGCTCTGCTCAGCGTTGTGGTCGCGTGGTGTGGGCTCTCTCGACTTCCCCTCGTGGGGGGGGGGTTGTCCGCCCCTTCCTGGGTGGGTGGTCCTTCATCGCCCTCACGTGGGAGCGATGGCCACAGGTAGCCTCGGTGGCGTGTGGTCGCAGGGTGCCCCAAAACCGCCAAGAACGACACAGATGCATGGGCCCCTGGAGAAAACCTCTAGGGCTTCTGTTTATTCAAATGAGGAGCCCCCCAGATATACCCCAAAGGCAGGCACAAGAGAGGGGCCCCTGATTGGTCCCAAGAAGCTGTCCCTCAAGTGATGTCAGGACACTTACTTTGTGGGCGGAGGTCCAGCCCCCCCAAGGATGGGCCCCTGGGGTACCCCTCCACCATAGCACACGTGCTAGCCCCAGAAACAGGGGCTTCTCTTCCTGTTAAAGACAGGAAGGGGAGGGACAGGCCGAGGTCAGTTGTGGCCCCTTAAAGGTACAGCTGACCCCAACAGCGTGGGAGCTGCATGCGGCAGAATCCACCTGCTTCTGTAGCATTGCCAACTGCTCTGTCCTCACAGCTGTCAAGATCAAGAAAAACAAAGACAACGTGAAGTTCAAGGTCCGCTGCAGCAGGTACCTGTACACCCTGGTCATCACAGACAAGGAGAAGGCGGAGAAGCTGAAGCAGTCCCTCCCTCCAGGTGAGGCTCCTGAGAGCCTGCTGGGCAGACTGGGGAACATGGGGGGATGGAGCTCAGAACTGCCCTCCCGCCCAGTCCCACGTGGTCCTCTGAAATGGGGAGGTAGCCTGCTCTTCCTGTTGCTAGCTCGAGGCCCTGAGTTCAAATCCCCCTACCCCCCCCCGAACGATTTAAACTGTGAAGACACAGATTCAAATAAAGCCTATCTTTATTTCTCTTCTAGGTTTGGCGGTGAAGGAGCTAAAATGAAGCAGGCACAGATTGGAACTGTATATTAAAAATCTTGAAAAGACAGGCCCACGTGTCCTCTGTCTTTGGAGATGGGAGGGTGGCTTGGGACTGGAATCTGGGCTCATTGCAGAAGTCAGCATGTCTTGTGGGTTGCTGGAGGGGGCTGTGGTGGGAACGGGAAGGGAGCCATGTGCTCCGGACACCTGAGACCAGGCAGGTGGTTTGGGGAGGATATGCCAGGGAGAATGGAAGAGGGAGGGCTGCAATCTAAGTCATCCTGGGTGCAGCCGGAGGTGGGGAGTTTACTGATATAACAGATGAAAGGACATTTAGATGGGGGAGTCGCAGTGGGAAGTGGGGCTCCTTCCTATCCACCAGATAGTGAGGGGGGGGTCAGCCTGGTTCCTTCTGGTATATCACAGCTGGGCCTCCAAGGCAGTGGGAATCCCCTGCTGAAGGCCAAGCTGGACTTAAGGGGGCCAGCCAGTGCTGATAACTTGCTAATTTCTGCCTCTTTTCATGTGGAAATTAACCACACTTGGTCTGCTCATAAGGTTTGAACTTTTGCTGGTACTATTAACGTGTGGAGGATGTTGAGATGAGCCACAAGGTGGCGCCACACTGCAAGTGACCATGTTTTCAAATCCATTTTCAAGTATGGTGCTGAAGATGTCCCCTCTCCCCCTTCTCTGCTTTAGGAAGTAAATGTGCCCCTGTACTCCCAGCTACTTGGGAAGCCAGAGGTAGGTTTCATGTTCAGGCTGTTCCCAGGGACTTTTACCTGAAAAGGCAAAATGGGGCTACGGGTAGGGTTTGAGGTCTGCCTGGCAGCCCTAATGCTGCCAAACGGATCACTGTACTTGGTTTAAGTCACCAGACAGAGCGTGTAAGGGAGTGAGGTCATTTCGTGCCATCTGTGAGTCTTGGGAGGTATATGTTTTATTTGCTCCAGGAGAGGATGACACAGGCAGCTTGGTGTCCTTAACGGAATTCCCTAGGAAGAGAGTTGACAGCTTTGGTTCTTTAGTTAGCCTGTGGTCCAGAGGTTTGTCCCACCTGCCTGGGCCAGACAAGTCACCTTTTCATGTACCATTACTCTCCCTACATGCACTGAGGCCCCTCAGGTCAGGGCTGGCCTGAGACTGGGTAAGATGGCTGATGGTTTTGGTTTTTGTTGGAGTGTGTGTGCTTATGCTAGTCCAGAGGCCCCAACTCTGCCTAGGTGCTGTCCTTAAGCCATAGCTCCATTTCCAGCTTTGTGATTAGAGAAGGTTCACCGACTACTGCCCTAACTGGCTTTGAACTGCAAACCTCAGGTCTCAGCTTGAGTAGCTAGGATGACAGGCTTGAGCTAGCACCTGGCTAAGTAGAATGGTTTGAGTATTCAGGTACTAAGACTTGGTTCTAATGAGCACCCTAGATAAATGGTAAGGTGTGGGCCACAGTTGCTAGTTTCAAACTCACTGACCCCTGGGGGTTGGTTCCTGATGAGCGTCTGCTTCCCTGGCTCACCTAGAGGTCCTCGCCTGCACAGAACCCTTCCCCAGTAGGCCCCATCTTCCCGTTCACCTATTAGTCTCTCCCAGACTCCACCATCCCTTCACAAGTCCACCCGGCTCTTGCTAGCCCCTGAGGAGAATCGAAGCGGCATGTACATCAGCCCGGGGTGGTGGCCATGCTTCCTCAGGTAGGATATTAAACTAGGGACCCGACAGGGCTTCAGTTCTCATCACTGGGCTGCTTGTAATTAATATACTGCACAGTGAGAATCGGCTTTGCCTTCTCTACTAGATTCTTCACCGCTTATTCGAGCATCTATTGTGAATTTAGCCAGCTCTTGTGGTGCACACCTGTAATCCCGGCACTTGGGAAGCAGAGGCAGGAGGATTTCAAGTTAGGAGGCCAGGCTAGACCACTAGCTCCAGTCTCCAAAAGAAAAAGCTGGGAATAGAGTGCCGGGCCCTGGGTTCCGGTGGGGGAGGAGACTAAAGGCAAGCCTCTTGTCTCGGGCCAACCGGCTTGCTAGTCCTGACACTGATTACTTTGACTTGACTTTGTAGTGAGTCATTAATAAGTCTGGGGACGTAGAGACGGAGCCCCACACAGACCCGGGGCCTACGGAGTTATGGGTGGAGCCAGTGGGAGCGCCCAAGGGCCAGGTGGAGAAGGGGAGGGGTCAGGGGCGGGGTCTGATCTGGGGCGGGCCAATGAGGGGGAGGTCCCGCCGGGGGCGTGGCGAGGCGGGGGCGGGGAGGAGCTGGCGGGGCCCGGGCAGGGGCGGGGCCCGGGCAGGGGCGGGGCCCGGGCAGGGGCGGGGCCCGGGCAGGGGCGGGGCCCGGGCAGGGGCGGGGCCCGGGCAGGGGCGGGGCCCGGGGAGGAGCGGGGCCGCGTGCGTCCCGGGCCGGTGGCAGCCACAGCGGCGGCCGCGGCGGGCGAGCGGACCGGCGGCCCTCGGGACCAGCCATGCCGGCGGCGCGCGTGGAGTACATCGCGCCCTGGTGGGTGGTGTGGCTGCACAGCGTCCCGCACTTCGGCCTGCACCTGCAGCCGGTGGACAGCACCTTCCGTCCCGGCGACCCGAGTTACCAGGAGGTGAGCCCGCGCGCCCCGGACGCGGACCCCCGAGCCCCCGCGCCGCCCCTGCGCCCCTCGGACCCGCGCGGCGTCCTCCCCGTCCCCCCTGGCTCCCCTCTCTCCTCTCCCCGCCCCCGGGACCTTGGGCCCCGCATCCCCTCCTGGCCGGGGACCTCGGGGTTTCGTGAAAACCGGGAAGATCGGAGCGAAGCCGGAGTTGGGAAGGGGCGGAAGGGCGCCGAGGCTGCGGCCGGGCGCCGGGCGCCGAGGGGCGCTGTCGTTCCTGGGCCAGAAGCTTAGGCAGAAAGTGACTTGAGTCTCGGGAGTCCGCGGCCGCCCCCTGCCCAGCCCCTGCTAAGACCTAGGCCCGGGTCCCCTCTGCCAAGCCGGGGCAGGCCTGGGGGGCTGACACCTCTCCTGCGCGCAGATAACCTTCAGCCCCGGGTGTTTGTTTCAGGGAAAGGGCTGGCCTCGGACCAGTCCCCCCCCCTCCCCTTCTTGTGCTGATAACTAATCTCCTCCCTGTGTCCTCCCTCGAGCCTGGGCCGTCCACCCTGCTTCCTCTTCCCACCCTCCCATACCTGCTAGGTCTTGAAATGGGAAGAGGGGGGTGGTCTCGGACACTCACCTCACCCTTGCACTTCAGCCTGTCCATGGGGTCTGCCCTGTCTACAGACTTCCAACCCAAGGCCAGCCTCTAATCACCCTCCAGACGGTCTCTGGGCCCGTCTCAGTGTGCTCAAGTCCACCTGGGCCCCGGCATCTGAGTCCCCCTCCCTGGAGTCCAGGACAGGCTGATGTCTTCGATGCCTATGGGAGGACTTTGACCCCAGTGGCCTTTGCCTGATTCAGTGGCAAGGCACCGCCTGCTGGATCTCAGGCAGTTGGGCTGAGCCTGGCCTCAGTGGAGGCTGTGCTGGCCGTCACCAGCTCCCTTCTTCCTCTTCAGGCCTTCCTCCTTCTGGACACAGGGGATCCTGATTGGGTGGCGTGTGCCTTGCCCCAGTGACAGTGACCCGGAGTCTAATAATAACCTCTGGCTGCCTTCAGGCCCCTGGGGTTGGTGCCTGACCTCCGGGGGAGGGGGAGAATGGACCCCTGGAGGAGCTGGGGACGCTAGGACCGGGAGGCAGCTGTGTGGGCAGGTCTGGCTCCTTAGATCTGTGCTTATCTGGGCCTGGGCTGCATGTCTGGGATTGCCCCCGGGGAATCTTCCGCTCCCAACTGCTGCTTGGAACCAGGCGGATGTGACCTCAGAGACAGTTGCATTGTTGGGGTTTGCCTCAGATCCCATACCTGGGATCCCAGCCATATCTTTATCTTTACTGGAGAAAATCTGGCTGCCCCCCCCATCCAAGTACCCCCCCCACACACACACACACCCTCCAGATGGCACCTGTCTTGCCGGCAGCTGTGGCTGGAGAGCCTGAGCCCGCCCCACCCACTCTGGTGGTGGGTGCCCAGGGCAAGTGGCCGCTGAACCCCGCCCCTCCCCTCCAGCCCCCCCCCATGGCCACTGTTCCTGACCAGGCCCCACCCCTATACCTGGGTAGACTGAGCAATGAGTGGGAGGTGATGAAAGTCTGGCTTTGGGTGTTATTGAAGGCCACTCCTAATTTTCTCAGTTCTCCTGTTGTCTGGCTATGGGTTTCTCCTTTCCTTCTGGGCACCAACCAGTCCCCACCAGATCCAGGCAGCTGCTGTCACTGATTTCGGCCCAGCACTGTGCGAGGCCCCAGGTGACATGATAACCAGGGTTACAGGACCTTGGGGAACGGCCACTAGGGAGTTCCTGGGGTCCGCCTGTAGAAGCAGCGCTGCGGCAGCAGCATTGGAGCAGGAGCTCCTTCTATTCCTGTGTGACTATGTGCAGGTACCTTGACCTCCCGAGACTTACCCTCCTCATCTGTACGTAGGAAATGCGATGTTCCACATAACATGCTTCCTGCAGAGGCTCCCTTAGCACATCGTAGGACCGGTTACCACAAACCTAGGCCCTGGGGCTTTGTGGCTACGAGGGTAGAGGAAAGATCTGCGGGCAGTCCCTCCAAAGTCCAAACCAGCCAGGCCCCGGTGGCTCCCACCTGTGATTCTGGCTACTGAGGGGGCTGAGAGCTGAGGACCGTGGTTTGAAGCCAGCCCTGGGCAGGAAGATCTTGAGATGCTTTATCTCCAATTAACCACCAAAAAAAGCTGCAAGTGGAGGTATGGCTCAAGTGGGAGAGTGTTAGCCTTGAGTGAAAAAGCTCAGGGACAGTGCTCGGGCCCTGAGGTGAAGCCCCAGAACTAGTGTGTGTGTACACACCAAAACAGGCAGGAAAGGAAGAGCCAGTCTGCTGTTACCTGGAGGGCCTCAGCCTTGCTGAGCTTGCAGGACCTGACCACGTTTTCATTCCAGAATGTCACTGTGAAAGCAAGGCCCCTCTTCGCTCTCTGAGGTGTTTGGGCCAGTTCTCCGATGGGGGTGCCCTTGTCCCCCTCTCCTCAGTGAACTGGAGTCCCCAGGAAGGCCACCTGTCCCTTGTCTTGGGGCCAGCAGAGGCTGAAAGAGTGGAGGAAGAGGGGGAGCAGGAATGGGGGCCTGGGTGTGTGCCCAGCTGCAGGCTGCCAGGTGTCCTATCAGGAGGGGGAAATAGCCCAGCCCACCTCTAACAAACCTCTAACAAACAAAGATGGCGCCTGTTTCAAAGAGCTCCCAGGGAGGGCTGTGAACTAGCTGACAGGAAGTGGCTTCCTGCTCCTGGCTCCCTGTCCTCAGCTGGCCAGCTGTTCTTCTCAGGGATGAACGAGGAGGTAGAGAGCGGAGTCGTGCCTGATTCTGGTGGCTCACACCTGTCATCCTAGCTACTCAGGAGGCTGAGATCTGAGGACCACGGTTCAATAGCAGCCTGGGCAGGAAAATGGGAGAGAGATTCTTATCTCCCGTTAACCACCAAAAGGCTGAGAGTGAAGCTGTGGCTCCAGTGGTAGAGTGACAGCCTTGAGCCAAATAGCTGAGAGATGATGCCCTGGCCTCGAGTTCAACCTCAGTCCAGCACCAAAAGAGCAGCAGGCGTCTTACTTTGTGTACCCACACCGATGGATTCCGGTGCTTCTCTGAGGAGATTCAGTTCACAGACTCACCAAAGGGCCCTGCCTGAGTCACAGTCATCAGACTGTCATGCCTGGTGGGCCGACTGGGTGCTCCCAGCTCCCCAACCCCAGCCTCAGCCCCCCCCCAACCCCCACTTCTACCTAATGCTGAACCCCCTTGGAGCCCAGCCTCAGTAGTCAGGGTGCCCCTGTTTGGGTCCTGGCTGGTGCTTCCTACCATGGGCTCACCATTGCCCAATAACCAACCACAAACCCCGGTAGGCTGAGGAGAAGGGGTGTGTCCTTCACCACCAGCCTTTCCCCTCTCCCCTCCCCTCCCCTGCCCCGCACCCTCTTTGTGCTCTGGGACTTGAGTGTTAATTAGGGGCAGGGAAATAACTGCTTATTGGGGAGCAGCTGGTGACATCAAGTTTGTTGGTTGGTGTGCCCCCCCCATCCTCTCTCCTCTCCCTCTCTCCTCCCTTCCTTCCCCCATCCCTGTCCTCCACCCCTGCTCCACACACCCCCTAGCTTCCTGCTCCAGTCTGGGTCTGGGTTTCTCAGGCCCGGCCTTCCTGCCTGGGCTATCGGTGACCTAATTGAGACCGGCTGCTGCCCAGCCTGGAGAGGCCCCAGGCCACTGAGTCCGGGGCAGATGAGGAGGAGGGCTGGGTGCGGAGGGCCAGGGACTCCGCAGGCGTCTCAGCGCCCGCCCACCGCCGGGACGTGGAGGGCTTCATGGAACTGCAGGAACTGCACCACCACGTCTCTTCTGCACCGCTTCCGGAAGGATCTTTCCGGGCCAGGTGGGGATGCGTGGTTGAAGCCATGTTGTTGTTTTGTCCTATGAAGGAAGAGACAGTAGGACTAGAGGAAACAGGAAGCGTAACGGGAAAGGTCTAGAAACCTGAGTGTTCTCAGCTGGTCTGCAAGGAAGGTCTGCCTGACATTTTCCTACCTTTTTTTTTTTTTTTTTGGCTGTACAGGGACTTGAACTCAGGGCCTTGAGTTTAGAAATCTGATACTCTACCACTTGAGCCATGCCTGCAGCCCAGATTTTTGCGGGTCACTTTAGGGATGGGGTCCAGCAAACGTTACCACCCATAATTTTCCAAAATCTCAGTCTCCTGAGTAGCTGAAATTGCAGACATGAGCCACCCAGTGCCTGGCGCATCGGGACTCTGTATGTGGGTATGCACAAGCACCGAGGCTTGAACTCAAGGCCTTAGGCTCGCCCTTGGCTTTTTTGCTCAAAGCTGGCACTCTACCACTTGAGCCACAGCCCTACCAGCTTTTTTTTTTTTTGCTGGTTAATTGGCAATAAGAGTCTCGTGAACGTTTCTGCGGGATCTTCAGATCTCCGCTTCCGGAGTCACTGGAATCACAGGCATGAGCCACGGGCATTCGGCGACAGCGTGCATTATTAAGGAATACCCAGGTCTTAACGGGGAGGGCCTCAGAGGTCCCATTTTGGGGTGCAGGGGCTCTGCCTTCCTAGGAGGGAGCGAGTTCTTGAAGGTCGGGGAAGGTGATAAGTCACGTCGTCCATCTGCTGACCCGCCTGTCCTCTTTGGCTGTCCTCACCACTGCTGCCAGCTGTCCCCGAGACTAAGAAGCCTGTCGATCCAGGGCGACCGTCAGAGCAGTCCATCAGGGCCCAGCCGCCTGCCTGGGGCCTCAGAGGCTGCACACGGCCTGGCGGCGGGATGGCGGGGGGGGAGTGGGGGGGGTGGACACCAGGAAGGGGTATGCGGGACCGCGAGCGTCCACGCCGCTGCGCTCGGCCCCCTGGGCACGTAGCCTGCTCCCCTTCAGACCTCGGGTCCTGCGCTCTCCCCACCCTGCTCACGGCCACCCCTAGCCTGCAGATTCCCTGACACGGGGTGTCCCGGCCCGTGCGCGTTGGGGAACCTCCGGGGGGGCGGGGGGTGGGTCCTGAGGAAGCAAGAAGTACTGGCAGCTCAGGTCCGGCCCTGGCTGCTGGCCGCCAAGCCCGGGGTCCATCTGGTGTCCATCTGGCGGAATCAAGAGATTATCTCAAGACGGGAGTGGAGGGGGAGCACCGGGCCTCTCTACAAACCGCAGCTCCTCGCAGTGCAAGACTGCCAGACACGTGGAGGCCCCAGGAGGCCTCTCCAGCCCCCTCGGGGTCCTGGCTTGGCTGGTCCCCTTGGCACCTGGACCGGCTGCCTCCTGCACGATGCTTCTCCTCCCCCCCCCCCCGCCCCCCCCTCCCTCCCCACAGCTGGCCTCTTGGGAATCTGCATAGGCCGTATTATACCCAAAATGGGCACAGTCGGTATAGGGTGTCCTGGCACGGTGAGTTAGCTGATGTGCCCGGGTTCCCCACACCCCCCCCCCCTTTACCCTAGCTCCGTCTTCTCCTGAGCCCCCGGATGCTCTGGTCCTCCACAGCCTCTTCCTGAGAGCGAATTGTATGGCCCTCGCTCTAGTTCATCATCGTTCCGGCTGGTCTCAAAATCTATTATCAGCCAGGCACCGGTGGCCATAGTTGTCATCCTAGCTACTCAGGAGGCTGAGACCTGAGGACCCTGGTTGGAAGCCAGCCCCCCGGGGGCAGACAAATCTGAAATCCTGAGAGACTCCCTTTTGCAATTAACCAGTTTAAGAAAAATAAAAGTCAGAAGTAGAGGTGTGGTTCAAGTGGGAGAGTGCCATCCTTAAACACAAAAGCTAAAGGGCAAAGCCTGGTCCTGGTTTAAGCCCTCAGCATCAGCCTGGGCCCGATCTGTATCTTCCTGCAGGTGTAGGAGCTGGAAATCCCAGCCAGCCACCCCCAGCTCTCCTGCTCCCGCAGCCCCACCGAGCCCACCCGCTCGTGCTCCGGGACACCCCCCCCAGTGCCCAACTGCACTGCCCGCTGACTGAAACTGCCCCTAGCAACGGGGGTGGAGCCTACTCCAGCCCCACCCCCACTGCCAAGGACGAGCACTGACCCGGCCCTTCCCTCTTTCAGTCCCTGCTGTTCCTGGGGCTGCTGGCCGCCGTGGGCCTGGGGCTGAACCTCGCCTTCCTCGCCGCTTACGTGGTGTGCTCCTGCTGCCGCCAGCGAGACCACGGGGCGCAGAGCAAGCAGCGCGGCTCCTGCTGCGTCACCTGGACGGCGGTGGCGGCCGGGCTCTTCTGCTGGTGAGCGTCCCTGGGCCTGCCCGGGCCTGGGCCGTCTGTCTGTGGCCGCGACGCCGCCCTCCTCCACCCTCCCAGCCCAAGTGTCTCATCAGCCGTACGGGCTCGTGCTCCTGCCACCAAGAGCACTGTCTCTCTTTTCTTGCCAAATATCAGGAGTCAGATCCCAGCAGTGGGGGGGGGGGGGGGGGTAGGCACGTCTCCAGAGTGTCCCCCAACTCCCCTCCCCGTGCGGGGGCCATGCCGGAGGCGGCCCGGGCCCCTCCCTGCCCGCGTGGAGCGGGGAACATTCCCGCAGAGTGGACATCCAGGTTCTCAGCGCCCCCTGCTCCCTGGGTCTGTTGAGGTCAGAGGTCAGAGGCAGCAAGCCCGTCTCCAGCCCAAGTCAGTTCTGTTTTCTCGCGAGATCAACGCCTCTCCGTGTCTCTAGCTGGCTCTTGGTTTCGCGCCGGGCGAGGAAGGACTTGTACCTCGCCCGGGAGCCCGAGGTGCGCGGCCCACCCCACCTGGACAGTGCCCGCGTCCACACCCATGCCAGCTCTGTCTCTATCCCAGAGGCTTTTCCAGAAGCCTCGTGTCCCCCTTGATGTGCCCCTGGGTGAGGTTACCCTGTGGACGGAACCCCGTATTTCTCCTCAGCAGGATGAGTCCACAGACAGGTCATCGCGCTACCACACTTTTCTTTATTTTATTTTATTTTTTGCCAGTCCTGGGCCTTGGACTCAGGGCCTGAGCACTGTCCCTGCCTTCTTTTTGCTCAAGGCTAGCACTCTGCCACTTGAGCCACAGCGCCACTTCTGGCCATTTTCTATATATGCGGTGCTGAGGAATCGAACCCAGGGCTTCATGTATACGAGGCAAGCTCTCTTGCCACTAGGCCACATTCCCAGCCCCACACTTTTCTTTTGTTAGCACATGTTACCATGCCAGAGCTGGTGGCACACACTTGTAATACCAACACACCCGGGAGGCAGAAACAAGAGGATGGAGAGCTTGAGGCCAGCCTGGGCTATTTATCAAGTTCTGGGCCAGTCTGGAACCTTCAGTACTTATAATACAGGTAATCCTTGCCATCTGCAAATTCAAATGGAGCCCTACAAAACAACAGAAAGACACGGGCTCTTCCAAAACTTCCAATGGGGTGTCCCAGTAGCATCCCCAGCCACCTACTGTATGGAAAAAAAAATGCTGTTAGCCCTCCTGGTCTGCCTCTCCAGCCTGTGGACCAATGTGCACAATACCCGGATGAGTTCATAAGCAAGCTTTGGCTGTCTCTTGTCGTGTGTGTGTGTGTGTGTGTGTGTGTGTGTGTGTGTGTGTGTGTGTGTGCGCTGGTCCTAGGGCTTGAAATCAGGCGTGGACACTGTCCCTGAGCCTTTTTGCTCAAGGCCAGCTTCTACCACGTGAGGCCCAGCCCTGCTTCTGACTCTTTGCTGGTTAATGATAGATAAGAGTCTCACAGACTTTCCTGCCTGCTCTGGCTCCCGGTTGTGATCCTCCGACCTCAGCCTTCTGAGTAGCTATAGGCATGATCCACCAGCTCCCGGCTGCGAGACGCGGTGTCTCCCTATGTAGACCAGACTGGCCTCAAACTTTGATCCTCCCGTTGCAACCGCCCAGAGCTGGGATGCTAGCTGTGCATCACCGTGCCCTAAGCATCCACAGGATTCTGACTGCAACATGCTGAAAAACATTGGCTTCGGAGCTGAGGGCACCCTAGAAGCGCTTCTGTAACAGTCTTCCAGAGAATTCCATCCTAGGCTCTGGCTGGCTTGCTAAAGAAATAGAAAGATCTGGGCACCGGTGGCTCACACCTGTCATCCTAGCTGCTCGCGAGTCTGAGATCTGAGGATCACAGTTTGAAGTCAGCCTCGGCAGGAAAGTCCCCGTGGGGCTCTTTTTCTTTTTTTTTGTTTTCGGTGAGTCCCGGTGCTATCCGTGAGCTCTGCACTTCCGGCTTTCTGGTGGTTCATTGGAGATAAGAGTCTCCCAGACTCTTCCTGCCTGGGCTGGCTTTGAACCTCCATCCTCAGATCTTATCCTCCCGAGTAGCTAGGATGAGAGGCCTGAGCCACAGAGACTCTTATCTCCAGGAAACCACTCACAAAAAGCTGGAAGTAGTGCTGTGGCTCAAGTGGTAGAGTCCTAGCCTTGAGCACAAAAAGACTGGGGGGCGGGGTGGGCAGCACCCCGGGACCAGCAAAAAAAATAAGTAAATAGATCAAAAGAACTAAACATTGCGGAGGCATGTGCGCATGAATCTTTCCTCCTCTCCCCAAATTAGTATTTTGAACAAAAGCTCCGTCGGCGGACCAGCCCGCCGTGCTGGGATCCCACGAGGGTACCGGTCCGATGGAATATGATTGATTGCAGAGTGAAGATTTGAACTCTCATTCACTCAGCTTGGAATGTTGGACTGAAACTAACCCGATGGAATTTCACAGTGGGAGCTTTCAAGTCTGCTTTTGGTTAACACTGAACGAAGATCAGTATGGCTCTCGAGGGAGGCGAGGAGGCTGGGCTTCACAATTCCGGTGAAGGAATCTTGGGGCTGATTGCATACCCTAAAGTCAGTGTGGGTGGGACTGGAGGCCCACCGTCAAATCCGTGGGGGAATCGGGGAACCCAGAGTGGTAACTCCCCTCCCCCACTCGAGGCTGGAGCCACCAGGGGTTGGCATGAAGCCTGGGACCTCAGCAGCCTGGAGTCCAACCAGTGCAGAGTTGAGGGCCATGGGGTAGCGGGGGGAGGGGGGCAGGGGGGGTTCTTGGACCCCACCAGACTCAACGCATGCAGCACCGTCCCCCAGGGCAGCCCTGGGCTCCCTCCCGCCCTTCAGAACCTCAGTTTGGACAGCGTTTTCTTCTACTTTTTTTTTTTCTTTTTGTGCTAGTCCTATAGCTTGCACTTGAGGCCTGGGCACCGTCCCTGAATTGTTTGTTGTTTTTATTAAACTCAAGATTAGTGCTCTACCACTTGGAGCCACAGCTTCCTTTCCAGCTTTTCGGTGGTGAATTGGAGTCTCACAGACTTTCCCCAGTCCAGGCTATCTTTGAGCCCTGGTCCTCAGATCTCAGTCTCCTGAGTAGCCAGGATTACAGGCGTGAGCCAGCAGTGCCCAGCTTGGGGCAGCTTTTCTTACTGGCCAAATGAAATGTGCCGTAGGTCCCGTGCCAGGACACATTGGCCTCTGTGGTGTGACTTTGGGTGGTCCTGAACTTCCAGCCCCAGACTTCAGCCTCTCTGCTCAAGTCAAAAGCCTGAACTATGGGTGTTCATAGCCGCTTTGATTCACAGTTGCCAAATGTGGAAGGTACCAGGATGTCGTTCAAGAGCTAACTGGGTTTTGCTGGGTTTGCTTTTGTTATTTTTCTTCTTCCTTTTTTTTTTGTTTTGTTTTGTTTTGTTTGCTGGTCCTGGGGTTTGAACTCAGGGCCTGGGCACTGTCCCCAAACCTTTTTGTGCTCAAGACTAGTGCTCTACCATTTGAGCCACAGCACTACTTCCAGCTTTTTCGGGGACTTTCCTGCCAGGTCTGGCTTTGAACCATGGTCCTCAGATCTCAGCCTCCTGAGTAGCTAAGGTTACATGTGTGTGCCACCTGCACCTGGATCATTATTTTTCTTTTTTATTCCCGTGTGTGTGTGTGTGTGTGTGTGTGTGTGTGTGTGTGTGTGTGTGTGTGTGTGTATCAATACTGGGGCTTGAACTCAGGGCTTTGCACTCTTGCTTGGCTTTTTTACTCAAGGCCAGTGCTCTACCCCTTGAGCTACACCTCCACTTCCTGCCTTTTGCTGGCTTAATTGGAGATCAAAATCCATCAGGGTAGACTGGCCCCGCTGGTTTTGAACCATGATCTTCATATCTCACACCCTTGAGTAAGCTATGATTACAGACATGAACCACCTGGACCTGGCTTACTTTGTTATTTTTCAAACAGGTCTTCCCCACCCCCCCCCCCCAGCCACAATCCTCTGGCTTACACTTCCTGAGTAGTTAAGATGACCAGCACACACCACCTCGCCCAGCTTTTTGTTGTTGGGGATACAGTCTTGCAGGGCATCTAAGCAATAGGACTAAAAGGCAAAGGAGGCCTAGAAGACTGTTCGGTGCGTTTTGGGGTGGGGGTGGGGGCCAGGGTAGTACTAAGGTGGTAAAATCAGGGACTTTCTCCAAGTGACGATTGGTTCCCTAGGTTTTGTTGAGTCTAGCCTGGACAGCGATTCTCCTCGCCACGCCTTCCTCATTGCTGAAATCACGAGGGCGCGCACCATGATGCCTTGTTTTTTTATTGGCTGAGAAGGGGGTCTTCGAGAGCTCCCTGCCCAGGCTAGCCTTGAACCGCAATCCTCCTGCTCTCAGCCTCCCAAGGGGCTGAGATGGCAGGCCCGAGCATCTGCACCTGTCCGATTGTTTTTATTTGTTCCTCGTTTATTTTTTTCCGAAACCCATTCTCCTCTGACTGTTGTTTGGGGTCTCGCTCGTAGTGCTGCGGTGGGCGTCGGTTTCTATGGCAACAGCGAGGCCAACGATGGGATGTACCAGCTGATTTATTCCTTGGACAATGCGAACCACACCTTCTCAGGGATCGATGAGCTGGTAAGGCTTAGGGGCGACCGGCCGGGCAGGAACACAGCCCATGAGGCCAGAAGGTTGCAGAACGAGGGGGGCCGGTCAGCTCCCGGGAGGCAGCTGCACACTTGGGCTCTGAGGGAGGGGCACACACGCGGGGCTGGACTTCCTTCCCTCGTCACCAGGGTGGTTTTTTACATCCTAGGTCAGGAATGGCTTGGGGAACGGCTGTGGGGTCCAGTCGCTTTCTTCTCCGGATGGCTGAACACGGCTCTTTGCTGAAAAAGACCTTAAATGCCAAAATGTACCCCCTCTCCTTCCCCCCCCCTCTTTTTGTTTTCCTGGTTCTGGACCTGGATAGGGCCCAGGCACTATCCCTGAGCTTTTGTGTTCAAGGCTGGTGTCCTACCACTTGAGTCACGACTCCACTTTAGGCTTTTCTGGTGGTTAATTGGAGACAAGAGGCTCACAGACTTTCCTGTCCAGGCTGGCTTCAAATCGTGATCCTCAGATCTCAGCCTCCTGAGTAGCTAGGATTATGGGTGTGAGCCACCAGAGCCCTCCCAGCCCCCCCCTACTTTTTATTAACAATCACTTGGGGGGCGGGGCAGTTACTGGGGCTTGAACTCAAGCCTGTACGCTGTCCCTGAGCTTTTCTTCATCAGTCATGGGGCTTGAACTCAGGACCTGAGTGCTGCCCCTGAGCTTTTGTACTCAAGGCCAGCCCTCCACCACTTACTTGAGCCACAGCCCCACTTCTGGTTGTCTGGTGGGTAACCAGAGAGAAGAGTATCATGGATTCCCTGCCTACTCCAGCTCAAAACCGTAATCCTCAGAGCTCAGCCTCCTGGGTCGCGAGGATTACAGGCATGAGCCACTTGCATGGGGCTCTTCGCGGTCACTTTAAGTACTTGCCGTGGTCAGAGTCCCATGGGGTCCAGGATATGTCCAAGAAAAACCTCTTCTGGAACAAGAAGCCCCTGCAGGGGGGGAGACTGCACCAGGCCCCAGGAGCTGGGAGCTCTCGGATTGTGCTCGGCCAGCCAGATAAGGAGGACTTCCATAGGAAGGAAAATGCTACTCTGCGGAGTGACGGGCCGGACACGAAGCCCCAGGAATTGAGGTTCCCTCTCCCCGCATGCCTCTTGCTCTTTCCCACTGGTTTTCTGGACACCCAGGGCAATCCTGGGCGCTTCCCTACAAAGAGAGGCTCTTGATAGAAGAGGCCTCAGGGCGATGTGGACCTTGTCATCTGCCCCATGTGTGCTCCTCTCTGGACTCAGTTCTGAGCAGAGGGGTGACAGCCCCAGCCCCAGCCCGAAGGGCCATTTGTGTTACACAGCCCCCCACCACGAGACCCAGCACCAGCTAGAGAAATGGGTGACTGCCGCCGCGGCATCCTGGGAATGGGGGGGGGGGAGTCTCAGAGGACTGACCTCATTCCCCCCCCCCCTCTCTGCCTTAAGCTCCTCTAAGGCTCTAATCCCTCACTGGGCCCTTGGAGGGGAGGGGGGGGCTCTCCTTAAAGAGACAGCTGGGCTGTTCATGATGCCCCTGGTATTTGGGGGCCTCCAGAGAGGGGTCTTCCAGAGGCTAAGAGCAGGAAGCCGGGCTCGAGCCTCACGCTCCTGCAGAGCTCATCCGTCTGCCCCATGTCCTCCCCGGTGTCCACCCTTAGTCCCAAGTGTCTAGCCAAGGGACAGCCTCACAGAACTGGGCTGACTTACTTGGGGTCAGCATGGGGGGGAGGAGGGGACATGACCCAGTCTAGGGGTTCGCCCTCTTGCTCCCCAGCCTCCTTCACGGCAGGCCCTAGTGGGGAGGGGCACCAAGATCACTGCCCTCTGGGCTCAGTCTGCCCCCCTTCTTCGCCCTGAGTCATTTCCCACCCCCCCCCCCGCCCCACCCACAGAAAGGTTGGGAGAGGAACTCAGTCAGCCCTGGGAAGGAGGAAAGCCCCAGAGCCATGACCTTCACCGGCTGGACTGCTAGTGGGAAAACTGGAGCTCAGCCTGGTTCTGCAAAGCTCTTCTCTCCCACGAGGAGGACAGGGCGAGGGAGGGAGGAGGAGGAGGAGAACAGGGAGGAGGAGGAGGAGGAGGAGGAGGAGGAGGAGGAGGAGGAGGAGGAGGAGGAGGAGGAGGAGGAGGAGAATAGGGAGGAGGAGGAGGAGAACAGGGAGGAGGAGGAGGAGGAGGAGGAGAATAGGGGGGAGGAGGAGGAGGAGGAGGAGGAGGAGGGGGAAGAGGAGGAGGAGGAGGAGGAGGAGAACAGGGAGGAGGAGGAGGAGAACAGGGAGGAGGAGGAGGAGAACAGGGAGGAGGAGGAGGAGGAGGGAGAAGAAGAGGTGGGAGAAAAGGAGGGAAAGAATGAAGAGGGAGGAAAAGAAGGTGAAAAGGAGGGAAATGAGGAGGAATGGAAGGAAGAGGAGAGAGGAGGAGGACAGGGAGGAGGAGGCTGGCTGGCTCAGGTACAAGGCTGAGGCTGCCGGGCCAGGCTCAGATGCTTGGCTACGAGTCTCTCCCTCTCCCCCACCGGCTCCCGAAAGGCGTTCTTCCCAGGGCCCCTACTCGTCAGAAAGCACACGCGGTGGTCGTCGCAGGGCCTGCCTGGCGATGGGCCTTGGGGCTGGGAATGGCTGCTGGCCCCGTGCCAGGCCCCGGGTGGTTGGATTGGGGGGGGGGGGGGGGGCTCTGGGAGAGGTGGCAGATCTTGGCGAGCTCTGGGTGGGGTTGTCCGCGCGTCAGAGAAATGGTGAGGTGAGTGAGCGTCAGCCAAAGTACAAAGTGGGTGACTCAGACGATGAGGTCCGTCATCATAATGACTGTGAGCAACATGAAGTGGGGGAGCTGGGGTTGGAGGGGGTTGCGGGGGAGGGGCCCTCCGGGGCAGGGCAGGTGACTTAGCCCTGAGTTTTGCTGGGAGCCACCTCAGCAGAGGCCTTCTGGGGCTGCCCCAAGGCAGAGCCGGCTGCTGGGCCCTCCTCTGGGGGACCCCTCCCTGGATCAGAGCCCCTACCTGTGCCCTTCCACCTGGAAAGGGTGGGTTGGGTGGCAGCTCGGGGTTCTGGACCCGCTGCAGGGCAGAGAGGGCTTCTTTGGGGAGATTGGGGGACAATTGCCAGTGGGTCCCCAAGTTCCAGCCCCTTCCCCAGGGACCAGGCAGGCCTCCTCACCCCTCACCCCTCACGATGTAGTCAGATTTTTGTTGTTTTGGTGCCAGTACTGGGGCTTGAACTCAAGGCCTGGGCGCCGTCCCTTAGCATTTCTTTTTTCTGGTGCTCTACCACTTGAGCCACACCTCTATTTCTACTTTGTGCTGGTTAATTGGAGATAGGAGTCTCATGGACTTCCCTGCCCAAGCTGGCTTTGAACCATGATCCTCAGTTCTCAGCCTCCTGAGTAGTGAGGATTTACAGGTGTGAGCCGCAGAGCCCAGCACAAGTCAGCTCCGAATAGCACCTTGGATTCCACCAGACCCGTGAGCTCTGCCGACTTGGGTTTTTGCCTCCTTGTAGGGTCCAGTGTGTAGGCCGCACCTGGGTGGAGAAACTGAAGCACAAAGAGGTGACCTTGGTTGAAAAGTGGTGTAGCTCCAGCAGGACCAGAACCCAGGGCTCTGGTCTTACCCCATGCTCCTCGTGGCTCCACCCATGGCTAGCTGCTCTTGGCTAACCCGGTGAAGCCAAGCTTCCTCCTTCCTTCCTCCCAGAGATTTCATTCAGCCCGGAGCTTGAGTCCAAGTGGCCTGGACCAGAACTGGCCTGGCCTCGGGGCCTTGTGTTCTCAGCTGGCCATCTACTACAAAGTGGATCCCCATCTCCACTTTGGCTTTTTGCTGTTTAATTGGAGATAAGAGTCTCAGGGACTAGATTTCTGCTAGGGCTGCTGGCTTCAGACTAATATCTCAGTTCCGTGGGTAGCTAGGATTACATGTAGGAGCCAATCAACAAGCCCAGTTTGTTTGTTTGTTTTTTGTTTTTTTTTTTTTGGCCAGTCCTGGGCCTTGGACTCAGGGCCTGAGCACTGTCCCTGGCCTCTTCCCGCTCAAGGCTAGCACTCCGCCACTTGAGCCACAGCGCCGCTTGGCCGTTTTCTGTATATGTGGTGCTGGGGAATCGAACCTAGGGCCTCGTGTATCCGAGGCAGGCACTCTTGCCACTAGGCCATATCCCCAGCCCCTGTTTGTTTGTTTTGACAGTACTGGATTTGAACTCAACCCTTGGGAGCCTCAAGCTCCAAGGTTGGAGCTCTATGACTGAGCCACTCATCCAGCTCGTGTGTGTGTGTGTGTGTGTGTGTGTGTGTGTGTGTGTGTGTGTGTGTGTTGAGACAGGATCTCACACTGTAATCCAGGCTGATTTTGAATTCTCAACCCTCCTGCTCCAGCCTCCCAGAATGCTGGGATTCATTACAAGCAATGGCCTATAATCTGTAGCCCTTTGTCCTGATGTTTGATGTTGGTAGATAAAAGTAACATAGTGTCATGTTTGTTCAGAATGTTATTAATCTGTAATAGTGCTACTCTTCTTCATTGTATGAAGTCCTTGTCGATTTTACCTTCTTCACTTCACCAATAGCCAGGCACAGCGGCACATGCCTGTAATCCCAGCTACTTGGAAGGCGGAGGCAGGTGGATCACTAGTTCATAACCAGCCCTTACCTCAAATACAAAATAAAAAAAAAGGTCTGGAGGCTTGGGTCAGGGGTGGAGAACTTGCCTAGCATGTGCAAAAAGCCTGGGTACTGAAAACAGCAATTAATTAACCAAGCAGGCTCCCATTAGGATAATGCTTAGTTAACAAATGAACTCCGACATGGCTTGGGGTTTTCATCCCTGTGGGAAGCCCGGGGCATGAAGTGGTTCTGCCTTGGTGTCTCCTAGTCCCTCAACCAGCTCCCGAGAACCAGGCACACGCCAGAAAGTGGAAGAAGCCATTGACGTGGAGGAAATGAAATGAAGCAAAGAACCATTCTGAGCCCCCACGCCAGGGCTGGCTCACGCTTACCAAATCCTGGCTACTCAGGAGGCTGAGTGCTCAAAGACCACGGTGTGAAGCCAGCCCAGGCAGGAACGGTTGTGAGACTCTTACCACCAGTTGACCACCAAAAAGCTGGAAGCCGGGCTGTCTTCTGGAACCTGGAAGTCCCCTTGTGGGACGGACATGAAAAGCTCCCCCTCCCCCATGCCGTCCCCGGGACCCCGGTGGTGGGAAGGCCCCGCCGCTCCCTCCTTCATTTTTATCTTTCCAGTCTCTGGGAGCCAAGGCCATCAGAGAAGGATTAGTAGGAGCTGCCTCACCCCCAGCCCTGGCTTCTGGGTTTAGCGTGACCATTGCAAAACAACACAATCCCTCTTCCTCCCAGCTGCTGCCTGGCCGGCCCTGCAAGCACAGGCTTTGTCCCCCGGCCTGGCCCCTATTGGCCTTTGCCTGACAAGCCACTCTGTGTCTCTGTCCTCCGGAGCCTGTCCACCCCTGGGCAGGACAGACAGACCACCCCTGGGCAGGACAGACAGACATCCCTGGGGCATGAGCCCCAGAGCCGGCACTGGCTTCCTTCTGTCTCAGAAGACAGACACAGTCTGTGTTTTCCAAGTCCTATTGTTGTGCCTTTCCCCGGGGAGTTGCTTCCAGCTGTTGCTAGCTGGGTGACAAAGCTCTTCTCTTCTTGGGCAGTTTAGATCCTGTCATGTCAATAGAGGTAAATAGGAGCTCTTGGGTTTGAATGATTTACTTCTGCCAAAGAGAGAATTCATAATGGAAATATTTAAACAGTTCTTCAAGGAAGAAAAATACATCACTTAGTCTCCCATATCTTTTGTGTGTGTGTGTGTGTGTGTGTGTGTGTGTGTGTGTATGTGTGTGTGTGTGTGCCAGTCCTAGGGTTTGAATTCGGGGTCTGGGCACTGTCCCTTAGCTTTTCTGTTCAAGGCTCGTGCTGCGCCACTTGAGCCCCACCTTCCACTTGTGGGTTTTTGCTGGTTGGGTAGAGAGAAGCGTCTCACGGACCTTCCTGCCCAGGCTGACTTCGCACAGTGATCCTCAGAGCTCAGGCTCCTGAGTAGCTGGGATGACAGGCGTGAGCCCAGGCACTTAGGTCCCTGTGTCTCCACGTAGCTTAAACATCCCTTATGCAAAATGCTGGGGCCCCATGGGTTTAGTATTGTGGAGGTTTTCTTTGAGTTTTGGAATCTTCCTGTAGACTTTACCCTTAAAGCTTGAAGTAGATGTGTCCCACGGCCAATGACCTCAAGTCCTTGCACTAGGCCCCAGCCCTTAAAGTTCCAGCACCTCCCAATATCACTAAGCTATTAACACATACACAGGCTTTGGGGGAAAAGAAGAACATCCTAGATCCAGAGTAGGTCAATACGCGATGGGGCTCACCAGTCTCAGACAGCTCTCCTGGGCCGGGCATCATGGTACATCCCTTTAATCCATGCTGATGCCTCCTCCAGCACCAGCACCGGAATCTTTCTCCCAGCCCAGGGCTAAACGCAGCCTCTGCCCCTTCCTAGGTGTCTGGAAACACTCACAAGATGAAGGAGGAGCTGGAGCAGCACCTGGACCGGCTGGGTGAGATCTTTGCTGCCCGGGGTGACTACATCCAGACCCTGAAATTCGTGCGGCAGATGGCCGACAACATCATTGTGCAGCTCTCGGGCCTGCCGGTGTGGACCGAGGTCACCGCGAAGCTCACCGAGATCTCAGACCAGACCAGCTTTGTGGAACACTACAGGTGAGGGCCGGGGACACGGCAGCAGGGGCTGAGGGGCACCGCCCGCCCGCCCTTGCCACCAAACTCGTTCCTGCCTCAGCTGGCCTTTGGGTATCTGTTCGTATCATCCATCCCTGGCCCTCGGGCCCTGGACACTGATTAGAAAACCCAGACTGGCCTGGCTGCCACCCTCTATGTATCAGCACTGCATGTGTGCATGCGTGTGTGTGTGTGTGTGTGTGCGTGCGTGCCTGTGTACGTGCATATGTGCGAGCAAGCGAGACAGCCAATACAGGGACTTTGAACTCAGAGCCTAGGTGCTGCCCCTTAGCTTTTTCACTAGCTCTCGACCCCTTGAGCTGCAGCTCCACTTCCGACTTTTTGCTGTCGAGTGTCTCGCAGATGCTGGGTGCTGGAGGCTCATGTCCATAAATCCCAGCTACTCAGGAGGCTGAGATCTGAAGATCACAGTTGCAAGCCATCCGGGGCAGGGAAGTCCACGAGGCTCTTACCTCCAATGAACCACCAGAAAACCGGAAGTGGATCTGTGGCTCAAAGGAGTAGAGCAGAGGGCTAGCCTTGAGCAAAAAGAGCTCAGAGACAGTGCTCAGTCCCGGGGTAAGTTTAAGCCCCATGACAAGAAAGAAAGAGAGAGAGGGAAGGAGGGAGGGAGGGAGGGAGGGAGGGAGGGAGGGAGGGAGGGAGGGAGGGAGGGAGGGAGGGAGGGTGGGAGGGAGGGAGGGAGGACAAGAGTCTCACAGTCTTTCCTGTCTGGGCTGGCTTCAAATCGCAATCCTCTGATCTCAGCCTCCTGAGTAGATAGGTTTATAGGTGTAAGCCACTGACACCCAGCTTAGTATCAGCATTTTGAAGGTCCCCTGCTCTCGCGCCCCCCCGCCCCCCCCCCCACAACGATGTTTTGGCTCCTTTTCAAGACATTGAGGAAGGTCAGAGCCTTCGTTGTACCCTGGCTTTCTGATTTATTGTGTCATAAAGCCCCACCCTGGGAGGTGACTGCTATGCAGAAGGGCCCCTTCCCAAGAGAACATTGCTGATGAAATCCTGGCTCTCTGGATAATACTCCCATCTCCCCACTCCCCCATCCCCCCACCCTCCAGCCCTGTATGTATTTTCATGATATCCTGGGCATTCCAGAATGTCCTGGACCTTAGTCTGTCTTCACACCAAACAGATGCTCCTGGGAGAGATGCCTTCCCCAGGCACTGCTGGGGGGACTGCCTGCCACTTCCTGTGTCCCGGCCAGGGGTCAGGAGGGCCCTGGGACACATGAGCCAGTCCTAGCCTGAGCCGAGCCGCAGAGGGTCCAGAGTGGGGGGTCTGGGCTGACCAGGCTCTTCTCTCTGGAGTGCATCCAGTAGTTAGATGGCCTGTGCGCATCTGGGTGATAAAGGTCATGAAGTCAGGATTTGCATATCAAGCCAGGCTTATTGGGGCTGGTGGCGTGGTTCCGTTGGCAGAGCGCCAGCCAGTGAGTGAAAGCTGCAGGTACCGAGTTCACAAAAAGAAAAGAAAAAGCTTAGGGGGCTGGGGATATGGCCTAGTGGCGAGAGTGCTTGCCTCGTATACATGAAGCCCTGGGTTCGATTCCCCAGCACCACTTATATAGAAGATGGCCAGAAGTGGCGCTATGGCTCCAATGGCAGAGTGCTAGCCTTGAGCAAAAAGAATCCAGGGACAGTGCTCAGGCCCTGAGTCCAAGGCCCACGACTGGAAAAAAAAAGAAAGAAAGAAAGAAAGAAGAAACTTAGGGTTGGGCACCGTGACTCACTCTTATTCGTTCTAGCTACTCAGGAGGCTGAGGTCTGAGGATGCCGGTTCAAAGCCAGGCCAGGCATGAAAGTCCAGGAGACTCTGACTTCCAATTAACCACCAATAAGCTGGAAGTGGAAGTGTGACTTAAGCAGTAGAGTTAGAGTGCTAGCCCTGAGCAAAAAACTAAGGGACAGCACCCAGGCACTGAGTTCAAGCTCGGGTTACACACACACACGCAGGGAAGGGAGGGCAGGCTGGAGAACAAGGTATAGCCGCAGCTTCAGTGAGTGACTCTAGCCCCCATCTGAACGCCTCACCCCTTGTTGAGATTGTGGAGAAAGCCCTGCATGTGGCTCCCGACAACTGGTGTATTATATTCGTTGTATTATATTCCCCACGACATTTGTGCCCTCCCTCCCCCCCAGCCCTAGCCGCCGGAGCTCACCGGGCCCGCCCCTGAGCCTCCCCGGCCTGGCTTTCCCAGGGTTCTTCCTCGGAGCCATCTGGTGAAATCACACGTCTGAGTACTTGGCGGAAGGCCCCGTGACTTGGAGGGGGGTGAGCCAGAGGTTCCAGGTCCCGGGGCTAAGGCGTTGACACCTCACCAGCATCTGCCCAGGCCGGATGTGGTGGGGCTGAGGGGCGGGAGGGGGGGGGGCGGGCGGCGGGAGAGGCTCTGCAGACCAGGGCCAAGTTCTGGGTGAGAAATCCATCCCTCCGTCCCCTGGGAGAGCGCATCTGCCCCGGGTTGAGTTGCTGTTTCTAGGAACCGCTTACGTACGCGTGTGGCGTGGCTACAGAGAACACACGTGGGATCCTGGCTGTGGAGGGCGGTGTGCACACACACACACACACACACACACACACACACACACACACACACAGAGCTGAGTTTCCGGAAGATGAAGAGTGGGGGTAGGAGTCTGGGGAGGTGTCTGTAGCTGGTTATGTCTCTTTGATGACTACCACTACTATGATCCTTTCAGTAGCTGTACGGAGGAGTTGCCATTTAGCAAAGCAAGGTTATGAATACAAGGTGTCTTGATCCGTGTCGCCCCTTTCAACATTCCCCACCCGTCCCTCCCCTCCCCACCCCTTCCCTCAGGTTTCTCAGTAGGGTAGGAAACCCATTGGATTCTTGACTACGTTTCTCCCCTCTTCGCCCCTTCATTTGTCCACCCCTTTCCCCTCGATACCGCTCCACCCCTTTCAAGCCCCTGCTTCCTGGTGTTCTTGCCGAGTGGCTGTGTCTCTCGGAGGAAGGAGGGTCTGGAGTCCCAGGAAACTTCTGGAATTCCTAGGCCAAGCTCCTCTGCTGTGAGCCTTGACACTCACTGAGTGGTTCCCTGAGTGGTTGACACTGAGTGGTTCCCTGTTTCTTCCCACTCTGATTTTTGAGGGAGGTTTCCCTCTTTTTGTTTTGTTTTGTTTTTTCCCCTCACTGATACTGGACCTTGAACTCAAGGCCTGGATACTGTCCCTTAACTTATTAGTCAAGCTGGCACTCTGCCACTCGAGCCACGCCTCCACTTCCAGCTCGTAGCTGACTAATGGGAGTAAAGATAGTCTCACCGACTTTCCTGCTCAGGCTGGCTTTGAACCTCCCTCCTCGGCGCTCAGCCTCCTGAGGCGCTGAGATTAGAGGCCTGAGCCTGTAGGGCGCAGGCCAGCTCTGGTTTTAAGAGGACTTGCCTCTGTGGTGATCCTGAGTCCGTTCCTGGGAGCCTGGGACCTGCTCTGCGGGGGACCGGGGCTCTGCTTTGGCCATTAGGGCTTTTGGCCCCCATTCCTAGGGGCAGAAGGAACTGTACTTGGCGTCCAGAGGCCTCCAGCTTTCCCTCTCCAGCTCCCCCTCAGAGCCTCTTTGTCACTTTCGGCCAAGCGCCACCCCTCAGTCTCCACTCCCCCCGTCTTTGTCCTCCCTGGTGATGCCCTAGCAGAGTCATTGCAGGGGAGGGAGGGTCAGCAAGAGTGCTTGGTCCTTGCCTAGAGTTCCCGCTGCAGGGTCTGGGAACTCTCTTGCCTCTGTTTCCCCCACACCTCCATCATCCAGACTGACCCCCACCCAGGTGGACCCGGCTGGTCTTGTGTGGTGAGGGCCGCCGGGGGTCCTTATTGAAATGGAAAGGCTCCAGGGCACGTTGATTGGGATTTTCTGGGTGCCCTTAGCCTGAAGGTACTCAGATTCCTCAGGCCACACTCTGGACAAAAACAAGAGAGCGGGGGACATCAAAATCCGTGGCTGAGACAGACACTGGCGGCTCACGCTTGTAATCCCAGCTAGTCGGGAGGCCGAGAGCTGAGAATTACAGTTCAAAGCCAGCTCACGCTGGGAACTCGGTGAAAATTCCTATCTCCATGGAACCAGCCAGGAACCAAAGGTTGGAGGCGTGGCTCACGTGGTGGAGCGTCGGCCTTGAGTAAAAAGGCTAAGGGACAGTGCCTAGAGGTCCTGGGCTCAAGTACTAGTCTCAGCGTAAAAACGAAGAAGGGAACCCCTGCTCCCTCATCCTGGTCCCCTTTTGCGTTTAGCGGATGTGTCCTTGCCCTGCCCCGCCCCGCCCTGCAGGAACAGGGGCTCCAGCTGCTTTTACAGACACCGAAACTGGCTGGAAAGGCCAGGCGGTTTGCTCTGCTCTGGTGGATGTGTGACCGCCTCTTAACTAGCTCAGCCTTAGGGTCTCCTTCCCTTTCATTTCGTCTGGACCCCCCTCCACCCCCACCCCCGTGCAGGGTGGATCATCTCCTTCATCCTCTTGGACAGGCCTCCCCGAGATACCCAGAGGGGTGCCCTGCTAATCTAGGTGTCTAAATCCAATTCAGTTGAGAATCGGGATTATCTAATCTTGTCACGGTCCTGCCGCCGGCCACGTGTGCTGCCATTTGAATTCGGTTAAACTTAGGATGTGGCGTTCACCGCCGCACGGTTCGTAATAGCCAAGATACGGAGAGGACCCAGGCGCCCCACAAGAGATGGGCGGAGCCACACAAACGCGGCACCCGTACACGATGAAATTTTACACAGCCACGAGAAAGACCGCAAAGAATGCCATTGGCCGGGAAGTGGACGGAACCAGAACGGATTGTGTTCGTCGCGATAAGCCGAGCTCAGAGACAAATGGTCCAGGTTCTCCCCGATATGCGGAAGTTGGATCTAAGATGCACTGGGACATGCGTGACAAATCGCACAGGATTCTGGATACTCACACGCAGTGAGGCCAAAAGAGGATAGATGATAGTCTTAGGAGAGGATCGCAAAGGTGCAATGCCTACGCGCCTTTTCACGTTTACATAAAATAACATACACACTGAAATGACCTCCACCGGTACGGAAACAAAAGGCTTTGGTTTTTCTTTTTCTGGTGATGATTCTTTACCTCACATATATATGATGTATTCGCACGCATCTCTGTGGGACGGGAAAGGGAGGGCCTTCTGATGATGATTCTTTAGCTTATATCGATGGTGGACTCACGCGCACATCCGAGGGAAGGGGAAGGGAGGGCACAGAATCCGAGGAGAAAGTGGAGCGCACTGGACATTAATGACAGTGAACTACGCAGCTCGTGGGTGGGAGGGAGGGAGGAAGGGAGGAGGGGGGGACCGATGACACTGAGCGAAAGGAAAGGCACTCATTACCTGGCACGTGTAAACACAGCCCCTCTGTACATCACCTCTACGATAACAATAAATTCTAAAAAGTAAAAGGATGTAGGAATGGGTGGCTGGGGTGCAGTTCAGTGTCACTGTACTTGCTTAGCCTATTAGCTTATGCAAGGCCCTAGTGTTCCATCCTCAGCACTACAAATAATAACAACAATTTAGTAAGGTTCCGAAGGCTATTTCCTCCCTTGCTCAAGCCGCGTCTCCAGTTCTCGGTAGCCATCTTTGAGCGGGTGGCAGATAAAACAGGACAACCGGATGCCGAGTGTGTCTGCCACTGTTGAAAGTTCTAGTACATAACGCTGACTTAGACCTCTTCGGGGGGGGGGGGGGGCGCCGGGAAGGGAGGGGGATAACGTGGTCCAGGCAGATATGGGGGTACAGTCCGCGGGCCCCCTGAGGCCCGCACCCTGGCTGGTCCTGGTGGGGCTCCCGTGCCGGCTCCCAGGGCGAAGCAGGTGGACTCTGCCAGGATTGTCCCTCCGTCTCCACCCAGGTGGCTCTCTTACCTCCTGCTCTTCATCTTGGACCTGGTCATCTGCCTGGTCACCTGCCTGGGACTGGCCAAGCACTCCCGGTGTCTCCTGGCCTCGTAAGTAGCCCCGGCCTGTGGGCGCGGCGCCCCAGAGAGAGGCCAGGGCCCCTCCCTCACTGAGCCTCACGGGGACAGCTGAACAAGGGCGCCCCAAGCCCAGCACCTCCAGCCGTCGGTGGCCCATGCCCCTCCCTCCCTCTGTTGGGTCTGTCCAGCCCTTAGGGGGAGCAGGATTGCACCTGAGGCGGGGGTGGGGTGGGGAGGTCCACAGGAAGTGGGTGGGATGGCTGCCATCATGGGGGACCCCTCTCTCCTAGGATGCTGTGCTGCGGAGTGCTGACACTGCTCCTGAGCTGGGCTTCCCTGGCTGCCGACACCGCTGCCGCTGTGGTGAGTGGGGGCAGGGCCCGTCTGTCCGGTGCTCTCACGGGGGGGGGGGGGGGCGGGGGAGCCCTGCCCCCCTGGAATCTCAGAAGTGGAGGGGCTCACATCACCTTGGTCAGGCTCTTCACCTTCCAGACTGAGAGACCAGGCCAGGGCCAAGGAGGGAGCCGCCGTTAGGAGCAGAGCCGAGACACTAAGTCCCTGCTTGCGTGGACGCGCGTGGCTGCACGCGGCGTCTGGGCGGCACCGGGGCAGGTCCCGGGGGTGGGGGGGGGCTGCATCTGGAGGACACACCCCCCCCCCAGATGCTGGAGCGCGTTCATGGGCCGCAGCCCCCGGCGCTGGGCTGGTGGAGGGCGGTGTCGATCCTGCTGTCCGTCGCGTTGCCCTCACGTTCACACACACTCTCACGCGCGTGTGGTTCTGCACGTGGCGGCTCGGATCTTAGGAGAACGGTGGGAGCCCCGGCCACCGTGGCTCACACCGATTAACCTAGCTTTCCGGGAGGCAGAAATCAAGGAGGATCGTGGTTCAAGGCCAGCCCAAGACCGGTTCACCAGTCTTCGTTCTAACCAATAAAATGTGGGCACAGTGGGGCGTACCTCTCACCCCAGCTACCCAGGAAACACAAATAGGCGGATCTCAGTCCAGCCTACCCTCAGCAATGAACTCAGAGCCCGGGCGCTGCCCCCCCCTCCCACGGCTCCACTTCCAGTTTTCTGGTGGTTCATTGGAGATAAGAGTCTCATAGACTTTCCTGCCCGGGCTGGCTTTGAACCACGATCCTCAGATCTCAGCCTCCTGAGTGGCTAGGATGACAGGCGTGAGCCACCGGTGCCAGGCACAAAATCCTAGGTGAAAAATAATGAAAACACAAAAGGGGCTTGGAGGTATGGCTGAAGTGACAAGCACCTGTCTAGCAAGGGTAAGGCCCTGAGTTCAAACTCTGGTACCTCCCCCCCCCCACACACTTAAAAGTAGAGCCTTCTTATATATGGGAAGAGTTTGGTCTTTAGTCGACACAACCCTGGAGGTCAGCCACATGCCGGAGTCTGTCTGCTCCTGGATGTCCACTCAGCAGGGCCAGGTGCTAAGGGTACATAACACAACGCCATGCTGCCGCTGTTTCAGGAGGCCCATCTGTGCCAGGCACCCGCGGCTCACGCCCTTCATCCTAGCTACTCAGGGAGGCTGAGATCTGAGGATCGTGGTTCAAAGCCAGCCTAGACAGAAAAATCCGTGAGACTCTTAGCTCCAATTAACCAATAACAACAACAACAAAGCCAGAAGTAAAGGTATGGCTCAAGTGGTAGGATTCCAGACTTGAGTCAAAAAGCCGAGAGCACAGGGCCCTGAGTTCAAGCCCCAATAATTGGCACACGTGCATACACACACACACACACACACATACACGAACACACACACACACGAACACACACAGGGGCACAGCCGGTAGAAGACAGACTTGAAAGCAGATCATTGCGTCCTGGTGGAGGGGCATGCTCTCTGTACGTGTGTGTGCGCGCACGGGTGTGTGTGTGCGTGCACCGGTGCACACACGCTAGTGAGGACTACATTTTGCCGGTGGATTTCAAGGAACCCCTCCCTTATTTGAGGACCACAAACCCTCGGTCCCCATCCATTCTGCACTAGCCAGTGAAGGCTGAAAGGATGGGCAGGGACGGCCATGCAGGAAACACCCCCCCCACCCAAACTCCTGCCCTCCCCGGTGCCCCCAGGGAGGGGCAGGAGCTCCAGCTCTGGGCATCTTGCCTCCACAGCGCCTGTGCAATGAATGGCCCCTGGTACCGCTTGGCTCTGCCGCTTTGGGCAGAGGCTTGTCCAGAAGGAAGAGGAGGTGGCTCTCTCCCATCCCCCACCCCACATCTTGGGGGTGGGATGGGGGGAACTGGCACAGGAAGGGGAGGGTACGAGCACCCCGGGGTCCCTCCCAGCAGGGAGAGCTGTAAACAGCAGCGGGAGGGTGACGGGCCCCATGGCCGGTTGGCTGGCGGCCTCTCTCAGGACAAGGGGCTTCCTGTGGCGAGCGCCCCTGGGGCCTCTGCCTTCTGGAAGCTTCCAGCTTGCGGCCAGCCCTGCCCCGTGCGGTTCACCCACTCTGGGCAGGGGGCTCATCTCCTACCAGGCTTCCCGGCTGGGGAAACCACAGGCGATTCCCTCCGCACAGCCGTGCGCCCTGGAATGCCAGGGTCCGGGAGCAGTGCCATTTTCCTAATTCCTCTAGTCAGGCCCTTGTGCGGAAGAAGGGGGGCGGGGGGGCGGCCCTGCTGAATGGGCCTTTGATAGGGATGGGGTGCTGCTGCTGCATTCTAATAGGGAGAGGGGCCGGGAGGAGGGGGGGGAGGGGCGGCCTGTCAAGGGGTCATTGTACAGAGCTTTTGTGTTGGCCTCAGCTGCCACCCCGTTCTCCAGGGCCTGTTTGGAGATCAATAGGACCAGACTGCCTCTGGAGGACACTCCGTCACCCCTGCACCCCATAGGAGGCCCGCTAGGAGCCAAACCTAGCGCCCCACTTGCCCCCCACCCTCCCGGTGGTCCCGGGAGTCCACCTCCTCTGCCTAGCAGTGGAGCCTCAGGGATGCTCCTGAAGTCTCCGTGCCTCAGTTTCCTGCTGTATAAAAGTGGGAGAGTGATGGTAGACAGGGGCTGCGGAGAGGGGACTGCGGATTGATGAACCCCAGGGAAACTCACAGTGAGGGTTCCATACCCCGTAGCCATCTTGGCTTCCTACGTAATTGATTCTCAGAAGCCGGGGTCACGGGGCAGGCCCCTGCTTCAGGCAGTCACCTCTGCTCTCAGGCAGTGCTTGCACGTCAGTCAGGCTGGGTTCCGGGGCAGCTTTTCCCATCCGCTCCAGTCACACGAGGCTCCCCGGACACGTGACAAGTGTGCAGGTGCGTGCCCAGAGTCACGCATGCGCAGCTGCGCGGGCCTGCCTCCATCCGGCTCCCGTAGAGGGATGCCGCAGTGAACACACGCATTCACGCACTTGCGCAACGTATACAAAAAGGAGAGAAAGAGGTGCTCGTCCCGGGGCTTGAACTCAAGGCCTGGGTGCTGTCCCCGAACTTTTTTTTTTTTTGCTCAAGGCTAGCGCTCTACCACTTGAGCCACCGCGCCGCTTCTGGCTTTTTGCTGGTGGGTTGGAGATGAACACCTCACCGGCTTTCCTGCCTAGGCCAGCTTTGAACCAAGATCCTGAGACCTCAGCTTCCCGAGCAGCTAGGCTTGCAGGCACAAGCCACCCGCGCCTGGCTCTCTCTTTCTTCAGATGCCAGACTTCTTGACCCCAGCCCCTCAAGAGGGGGCGTGTTCCCCAGGCCTCCCTTCCAGGTCTATGGCCACCCCCACCACCCCCCCCCGCCACTCTGTCAGGCAGAATGGTACCCCAGCTCGGACTGGTAATGATACACCAGCTTTATTTATTATGTATGATGTGGTTTGTATATAAAGCATGGCTCCCAGAGCCCTGAGCTCATGTTGATGACTGAAAAGAAGAGAGGGGGAAGGGGAGGGGGAGAGGCAGCGAGAGGGAGGAGGGAGGGAGGGAGGGAGGAAGAAAGGGAAGGAGAGGGGTGTATCCAGAGGTCCTGGTACTCCCCAACACCCCCCCACACACACAGCTTTGGGACTAGGTACCAGGGCACAGCTCCCCCTGAAAGGGACACAGTGCCCCTCCTGAACAGCTGCAGCTCCCTGCATGACGGGCACTGCCGCCACCGCGTGACCCTCTAGGCAGTGGCCCTGAAGGACAGAGCCCCTGGCATGGAGGGGCTGTCTGCAGCGCCCCCGCCTGGAGAAGGTGGTCCCTCAGGACAGGCTAAGGGCTGCTCTGGGAGCCTCCCCCCGCCCCCCCCCCACCCTGCACCCCACACTGAATCCGGAGGGTCTGGCTCCGGAAAGCATCCTTGTGGCCACCCTTCCCTCCCAGGGCGCCCACTGCACGCCGGCTGGGCTCTGGGTCCCCCAGAGGCTCAGCCCCAAATACTCCCAAGATGCATTCGGCTGCCGCCTCACGCGGTTGGGGGCGTGTCAGAAAACAGGGGCGAGTGCATGAACCCGGGCTGCGGAGAGCCCCACACGGCCCTGCAGCCCCTGGACAGCACCCCAGGATCGGAACGATAGTCCACATAGGCCTGACATGCTCACCTTCCAGAACATGGTTCCTAAAACTGTTAGTATTGACCAAGGCCCTGGTGACCCACGCCTGTAATCCATGCTACTCGGGAGACTGAGGTCGGCAGGGTCAACGTTTGAAGCCAGCCCAGAGAGAAAAGTCCCTAAGACTCCATCTCCAATCACCCAGCGACAAATCCGGAGTGGAGGCATCATGGTAGGGTGCCAGCCGCAGACAAGAAAAACAAGCGAAAGCGTGCCCTCCTGAGTTCAAGCCCCAGTACCGGCACGCACCAAAGAGTGTGAGGTCCACAAGACAAGACCGGGCCACTGAGTCACAGAAACAACAAGCGATCTGTCCAAGGTTATAGCTAGGAGGAGGCAGAACCACACCTGGGACCCGGGAGGCTGGGTTCCTCTTGCCTGACGCTCCTCCACCCTTTCTTGTCTCTCCGTGACTCAGAGCACCAGTGATTTCTGCGTGGCTCCTGACGCCTTCATTCTCAACGCCACGCAGGACCAGATCAGCACAGGTATAGCGCTCTCCCGCCTCGTCTGCGGTCGCTGCCCTCCGTGCCCGGGGGCCCCCTGGGCAATGTCACTCTAGTGCTTCCTGCCCCAGACCTCAGGCCCAGCGGGACCTCTGGGCCCTTTCCTCGGACCCGGCTCCCTTGGCTGCCCGGGGAGGGGACGCCGGTCTGTGTGGAGCATGGAGGGAGGCGCAGGGTATCATCCCCTGCGGGGTTGTCTGATGACAATGACGCCCAGGCCGTTGCTTTGCAGAAGTGACCCGCTACTACCTGCACTGCGGTCAGAGCGTCAGCAGCCCCTTCCAGCAGGTAGGGAAGCCGGGGCGCGCCCCCATCCGCCCCCACCCCTGACGGGGTCCTGTTTCACCTCATTTAGCTGCTTTTCCGAAGGGTGTTACTATGCACTTGGTCAGTGTTTCCTGCATGTTTGTTGATTGACACCTCTGGCGGTGGGGGAGGCGGCCAGCCAGCCAGGACTGATGGTTTAAAAAGGAAATGTAAGCTGGGCACGCTGGTGGCTCATGCCTGTCATCCTGGCTACTCAGGAAGCTGCGATCTGAGGCTCGCAGTGCCAAGCCAAGCCCGGGGCAGAAAAGTCCGTGAGCCTCTCATCTCCAAGAAAGGACTCAGAGAAAAAAAGCCGAAAGTGGCGCTGTGGCTCGGGTGGTAGAGCCGCTCGCCTTGAGCAAAAAGAAGCTCAGGGACAGCACCCAGGCCCTGAGTTCAAGCCCCAGGACTGGCATACACACAGAAATAAATAAGAACGAAAACAAATGTGTTAGGATGTTCTAGAAGGCAGAAGGATGGGCCGACTCTCTACAGGCTGGGAGGACGATAATCATAACGGTAGTGTTCACACTGACCGGATGGCTATGGCGGATGGCGAGGAGCCTGCCCCTTCCCTGTAAGGTCAGGGTCCTCCCATGTTCTAGAATTCACTCCTCTCTGTGCCCTCTGCATTCAGGGTGAGCAGCCCCTTCTCGTAGGTCCAGCCATTTGCAGCCAGTGGGGGAGGGGACTGAGGAGGGGGGGCCGTAACCATGACGCCTCACGGCCCTGCGGTCTCCCCACCCAGACCCTCACCGTCTTCCAGCGCTCTCTGAGCGCCATGCAGATTCAGGTCTCGGGACTGCTCCAGTTCACCGTGCCCCTCTTCCCCACGGCAGAGGTGAGACGCCCACCCCCCGTTCCTGAGCCCCCGGTGGACCCCAGCAGCCCTCCGCCCTCCGCCCTCCCCCTCCCCCCCCCGGGCTCATTTTCCACCTCCTTCCCTCTTCCCTCTTCAGAAGGAGCTCCTGGGGGTGCAGCTCCTCCTGAACGCGTCGGAGACCAGCCTTCACCAGCTCATGGCCATGCTGGACTGCCGAGGCCTGCACAAGGTGCGGGGTGACCCGGACAGGACGGCAGAGCCGGGAGGGCAACTCTCGGGGGCTCCTTTACTGTCCGAGAATGGGGCTGACGTTGGGCCGTAGAGGATCGGGAGGCGATGGCTCGGCTTCTTGGTTCTCTCCAGTGGCTGAAAGAGGGGCTCCCCCGGGGGGATACTCTTGGCCATGTGGCCCATCCTTCCGTTGCCTTGGCTTCCAAGTCGATATCCCAATGTCAGGGCCAAGGTCATCTTTCCAGGGTATCAGATGTGTGCAATCAGCTGAGGTGGTTTGGTGCCTGTAATCCCAGCTCTCAGGAGACAGGAGCGGGAGGACTGTGAGCGTCCGTCCGTACGAGGCTCTGCCTGCAGGGAGCACACCCTGAGCGCATGAGCAGTCCCTGCCACACAGTGACCTCGGCATCTCCCCCCTCCCGTCTGGGCTTATCGGACGGATCACCGAGATCACGATCGTGACCACGGTTCCTACGCGCTCAGCGCTGCGGGGTCAAACTTACGTCCACGGTGTCATGTAGTCCTCGGAGTTGGGTGGGGAAATCACCGTGTCACGGGAAGTTCTATAGATAAGGAAATTATAAAGGTGTTCAGGATGGACGGATGCTATAAGTGTGTGTGTGTGTGTGTGCATGCAGATACAGCTGGTTTTTGGTGGTGGCGGTGGCATGTGTGCGTGCGTGTGTGTGCATGTGTGTGTGTGCACGCACATGCACACTGGTACTGGGACTTGAGCTCAGGGCCTGGGTGCTGTCCCTGGTCTGTTTTGCTCAAAGCTAGCGCTCTGCCCTTGAGCCGCAGCTCCACGTCTGGCTTTTTGTGGTTTATTAGAGATAAGAGCCTCACGGACTTTCCTGCCCAGGCTGGCTTTGAACTGAGATCCTCAGATCTCAGCCTCCCGAGCAGCCAGGATGACGGGGATGAGCCACAAGGCGCCCAGCTCTCTCATTGTTGAGCATGCGCGGTGCTGTGGCCTTTGGCCTCCCCGGGAGGACTGGCTCCTCCTTGCCATCCTGGGCTGGGGTTGTGCCAGCTGAGTCTCGCTCCCTGCCCCCACCCTGAAGCTCCACGGTCTGCCTCAGAGCCGCCCTTCCGGCCCCCTGCACACACTAGGTGCTCAGCAAACACGTGTGGACCGAGTGGTTATGAGGAGCCCTGTGGTTCTGGGGCTGCAGAACAGGGACTGTTCACGGCAGTGAAAGGTGCTCTGGATTGGGGAACGGGGGGTTCCGGGAGAGGGGCTTGAGGGAAGAGCTCAGACACTGACCCCCTCCTTCTTCTCCCCGCCCCCACCCCCCGCCCCTCCCGTAGGATTACCTGGACGCCCTGACCGGGGTCTGCTATGACGGCATCGAGGGCCTGCTCTTCCTCGGCCTCTTCTCCGTGCTGGCCGCCCTGGCCTTCTCCACCCTCATCTGCGTGGGACCGCGGGCTTGGAGGCACTTCGCCACCCGGTAGGAGGGCCGGGGAGGGCATCGGACGGGGCCCGGGGGTCAGCCACAGCAGGTCAGCTGAATAAGAGTCCAGGCCGATCCCCCAAAGGACGTGCGGGGCACCCAGGGCAGCAGCAGCAGCGAGAGGGAGGGTCACGGCCCTTGTGCCCCGACTGGCATGGGATGCTTCTCCTCTCTTCCTTGGCAATGAGGAAAGGGCTGCCCCAGGAGCACAGAGAGAAGACCAGCATCATCTCACAGGGGAGACATCACACACACACACACACACACACACACACACACACACACAGAGTCATCATGGCGGTCTGCCTGGAAGGGGTAATGGTAGAGTTGGGAGCAGGGTAGAGTGATAGGCGTGAGGTCAAGGCTGCAGATTGCTCTGTGTGTGTGTGTGTGTGTGCGCGCGTGCGTGTGCGCGTGTGCGCCCGTAATGGGACTTAAACCCAGGGTCTGGGTATTGTCCCTTAGCTTTTTCTTTTTTTTTTTTTTTTTTTTTTTTTTTTGGCCAGTCCTGGGCCTTGGACCCAGGGCCTGAGCACTGTCCCTGGCTTCTTCCCGCTCAAGGCTAGCACTCTGCCACTTGAGCCACAGCGCCGCTTCTGGCCGTTTTTTCTGTATATGTGGTGCTGGGGAATCGAACCTAGGGCCTCGTGTATCCGAGGCAGGCACTCTTGCCACTAGGCTATATCCCCAGCCCCGTCCCTTAGCTTTTTCATTCAAGGCCGGCACTCTGCCCACATGAGCCGCACTTCCAGCTTCTTTTGGAGGCTCACTGGAGATAAGAGTGCCGGGGACTTTCCTGCCAGGCTGGCTTTGAACCGGTATCCTCAGATGTCAGCCTCCTGAGTCGCTAGGACCACAGGCGTGAGCCGCTGACAGCTAGCTAGCACGCACGGGCTTTGGGGGCCAGAATGAGCAAGCGTCCCGGGAAGAGCATTCAGGACGCAGAGTCTGGCTCGGGCCGAACTCTTGGTGCCGTTCTAGGGACCGGGACTACGACGACATCGACGAGGACGACCCCTTCAACCCCCAAGCGCGGCGCATCGCGGCCTACAATCCCCCGCGGGGACAGCTCCACAGCTTCTGCAGCTACAGCAGTGGCCTGGGCAGTCAGAGCAGCCTGCAGCCGCCCGCCCAGACCATCTCCAACGCCCCGGTCTCCGAGTACATGTGCGTCCCCGGGGCCGCCCCCCCCCCATCCGGGCCGCCAGCCCCGGAGGGGAGCTGCGTCCCCCGGTCCCTCCGCTCCAGCCGGGCCAGTGCTCCTGGAAGTCCTGGGCGCCCTCCGCACCCACGTGTCCGGCCTCAGCCTGCACCACACACCCTGGGCGGGGAGCTGCTCCCAGCGACTGTCCCTGTCCCCCCTCCTTCCCCCCCCCCCCCCGCCCACACACACCCAGCCCAGAGATCTTCCCTCTGTTTTCTTGCCCACGTTTCCCCTGCTTTATTATTTTTTGGGGGGTGGTCAGTCATGGGGCTTGAACTCAGGGCCTGGGTGATACCCCCGAGCTTTTGTGCTCACGGCTGTCGTGCTCTTACCACTTTGAGCCACAGCTCCACTTCTGGTTTTCTGGTGGTTAATCAGATCATCATAAAGAGTCGCGTGGGCTCTCCCGCATGGGCTGGCTTCGAACCCTGATCCTCAGATCTCAGCCTCCTGAGTAGCTAGGATGACAGGCGGGAGCACTGTGCCTGGCCTTCCCTCTATTTTCTTGTCCACTTTTCCCCTATTTTATTTGCATTTGTTTATTTATTTGTTGCTGCTGGCGCTGGGGCTTGAACTCAGAGCGTCGTGCTCTTACTTTTTCACTCAGGGTTGGTGTTCTGCCACTTGAGCCAACTTCTCCACTTCTGGCTTTTTTTTTTTTGCCAGTCCCAGGGCTTGAACTCAGGGCCTGAGCACCGTCCCTGGCTTCTTTTTGCTCAAGGCTAGTAGCACTCTACCTCTTGAGCCACAGCGCCACTTCCGGCTTTTTCTGTTTATGTGAATCGAACCCAGGGCTTCCTGCATGCTAGGCAAGCGCTCTTCCGCTAAGCCGCATCCCCAGCCCCTCCACTTCCGGCTTTTTGCTGGTCAATTGGAGGGAAGAGTCCGCCCAGGACCGGCTTTGAACTTCCACTCTCAGATCTCAGCCTCTGAGTCGCCAACCCTTTACCCATTTCCACCCCTCCGCGCCCCACCTAGGTGCCCCCATGAGCCCTCCTGTGGAAATGGGTGCACGCACACGCGCACGCACACCCATGCACACTGCCTGCCCCCTCCTGAGCCGCCCCCCACCCCCACTCTCCCTGCAGGAACCAAGCCATGCTCTTCGGCGGGAACCCACGCTATGAGAACGTCCCACTCATCGGGAGAGGCTCTCCTCCGCCCACTGTAAGCGGCCACCCCTGACAGTAGCTCTGTGGGGGGGGGGGGCGGTGTCACAGACAAAACCTTCCCACCCAGTGAAGGACGAAGAAAGCACATTGTTTCCTTATCCATTAAGTGCCACGCCTGGTGTCACAGACATTGCGTGCAGGAAGCAATTGCATAGCTTATCTCAAGATAAATGACACCCAGCCTCCAGCAAGAGGGCTCCCAGCACTGTCTGCCACCTTGGCTCACCCCCCCCCCCATCTGCCTGGTAATTAGGGTGGCCAGCCTTGGTAGATGATTTGCTTTGACCCAAAAGAAAAAATTAAATTTCTCTTATCCCTATGAGAATCGGAGGCCAGGATGTAGGCTGAGTCCTCACCGGGAAGGAGAAGGTACCGCCCGAATGTTCACCTTCCTTCCCCGGGGCAGGGCTGAGGAGAGCCTTTAACCTCACCGAGATGTGAACTCAAAGGTCCGGCGTGCTCGGCGGGCTGGCTTGTTTGTCTGGGGCTCTACCACTTGAATCGTGCCTCCAGCCTAACTTTGTGCTGGCCGTTTTGGAGATCGCGTCTTATGGATTTTTCTGCCCCGTCTGGTCTTAACACTAGGATCCTCCAGCTCTCCGCATCCCGATTTAACTGGGGTTGTAGTCATGAGCTCCTGGCAAAGAAAGGTTAGCTACGTCGCCAAAGGAAAGAGAAATAATTTACAGTCACTTTTCAAAGAAAATATTCCAAGCGGAGAGGAATAACTTTTCTTCATTTGTGTTCTAGAGATTTCTTTTTTCCTAATTTTATTTTATTTTTTTGGTGCCACTACTTGGGCTTGAACTCAAGGCCTGGATGCTGTCCCTTAGCTTTTTCGCTCAAGGCTGATGCTCTACCACTTGAGCCACACTACGTCTTCCATCTTTTGGCTGGGGATAAGAGTCTCACAGACTTTCCTGCCTGTACTGGCTTTGAACCCTGCTCCTCCGACCCCAGCCTCCCAGCTGGCTAGGATGGCAGGCAGGCGTGGCCAGATGCCCCTCTTGGATCTTGGGTGTGTGGTGGGTTGCTTCCGTAGGTGTGAAGGGGGAGTGGGGGACACGGAGGGCGGGTGGGCTGCACCGTGTCTGCCTGACCGCCTCCCTCTCTCCCGCAGTACTCCCCCAGCATGAGGCCCACCTACATGTCCGTGGCCGACGAGCACCTGAGACACTACGAGTTTCCTTCCTAGTGGACTCGGCCTCCTCCTCCCGGTTTGGTTTTTAATGAATGCAAACAGAAGCTGCATTTCTTTCCTGGAAACCAAAGGCACACGGACACTGACAGGTTCCGGGGGGGCCACGGAGGTGCTGTGAGGACCCCTGACCAAAGCTCCTGACCGGGCCGAGCCGGCCCCCCTCCTCCCCCGCCCTCCCCCCCCCCAGAACAGCCAGGGCCTGGCTGAAGGTCCCGAGGCAGCTGTGTGGGCCAGTCACCCCCATGTGCCGTCCACCCAGATGGGGAGTAGCAGGAGGAGGGGGGGCCATGGCAGACACAGGCACCACCAGCCTGAGCGCCCCTCCACCAGGACGGGGCCCTTGTTACCCCGGCCCTCAGCCCGGGCAGCCGCTCTCTGGGGCACTTCCGCCTCCATTTCCCCAGCAGGAAACACGGGGGGGTGGGGTGGGGTGGGGAGCGCTGGCCAGGAGTCCAGAACATGGTGGAATATGAGTCCCGGGGCCAGCGTCAGGCGTGCTGTGCCCTCGGGGGGCTGTGGGCTGGGTGCCCACCACGGCGCGGCTCTCTCCAGTGTTCTGCCGTCTCTCACCTCGGTTGCTCACCTCCAGCCCTGAGCGGATGCAGGGAGCCGGTGGGCGTCAGTGAGGGCTGCTCTCCGGTATGAGCAGACCGCTTGGCAAGGCGCCTAACACTCTTCCCCAGTGATCCCAACGCGGTGACTCATACCAAACACATCCATTTTTTTTTTTTGCACAGGAGGTTTTGGGGCTTGCTTCTCACATCTGGATTTTATGCCGTGGCTTTGCAGGATTTGCTGGCACCAGCCAGTTCCCGTGTGTGTGTGTGCGTGTGTGTGTGTGCGTGTGTGTGTGTGTTGGTACTGAGGTTTGAACTCATGGCCTTTGGCTCTTGCTTGGTGTTTTGCTCAAGGCTGGTGCTCTACCACTTGAGCCATACCTCCACTTTTGCCTTTTTACTGGCTAATTGGAGATGAGAGTTTCGTGATGTGTTTGCCCAGGTTGGCCCCGAACCATGATCCTTAGATCTCAGCCTCATGAGTGGCTGGGATTAAAGGCGTGAGTCACTGGGACCTGGCTTACTATCCAGTTCTTTACTGATCTGGAGGAGGCATGGAAACAGATTTTTTTTTTTTTAATAAAATGAAAACCACCGAGATGTCCTGATATCTACTGCGGCTGAAGGCCAGGGGGCACCCAGTAAGAGGAAAGAGAAAGTGTGGGGGACCTGGCTCAAGTGGCAGAAGTCCTGCCTAGCAAGTGTGAGGCACTGAGTGCCAAGCCCAAAGAAACAGAGCAAAAGGTAAGACTAAGCGGGATCTCCTGTTCTCGGGGAACAGAATGCCCACAAATGACCCTTCTTCCTCGTCTTCAAGCAAGTTTGCCGTGGAAGGTTTTAGCAACATGGTGTGAAGGTGTTTCTTGTGAACGTGGTGCGAGGGTGTTTCTTGTGAGGACTAGATTTTTTCCTGACTCTTCCACCGTCCGTCCTGCCCAATCCAGTGTCCCAGGCCCCTGTCCTGCCAGGCTGCAAAGTCGCTTTTCGGCCAAGAGGAAATCATCTCTCTTCCCACCATCCTGCCCCCTTGAGGGGCCAGATTGGAGTCTATGGTGCTTCCGGCCTCCTGCCAACCTTCGGGGCACAATACCGAAGCCATGCATGCGGGCATACCACACGGAATTGCCGGGAACGAGGGCGAGAGCCCTGCTTCCCGTTCAAGTGGAGCCATTACAAACCCGCCCCCCCCCACAGTGGAGCGGCCCTCAGCCCCCAGCCGAGCCATCCCTACGGAACAGGGCCGCAGGGCCGCCAGACTCGCTTTGCGTCACCTACCTTAACTGTGAATACCTACACCGTACACACCTGTGCAAGCCCACGAGCTCTGGGGCCTCAGGGTATCGCTTCTAGCAGTTGAATATCGGCAACTAAATTGTTTGTAATGCATGTAAACTAAACTAAAATGGGGGGGGGTGGTTTCCTATAGGAGCCAGGGAGGAAAACCTCAGCCTGTTACCTGTACCCCCCTCACCCAGAAAAGAAATAAACCACTTTTTACTAAAATATGCAGTCAGTCTTTGGCTTCCTGGGTCACAAGGAAAGGAAGAACGATGTGTAGCCCGGCCCCTTCCCTGAGGGGTGGGCTGAGGGTGGACTGGCAGATTCCACCAATTTCAGACTTCACCGGAGATTCAGAAGAGGGGAGGAGGCTACATGCTGGTGACTCACAGCTGCCATCCTAGCTGCTCAGAACGCTGACATCTGCGGACCACAGTTCAGAGCCAGCCCCGGGAGGAAAGTTGGCGAGACTCTTATCTCCAGTTAACTACCAGAAAGCTGGAAGTGGAGCAGTGGCTCAGAGTGGTTGAGGACTAGCCTTGAGGAGGAAGCTCGTGGACACCACCCAGGCCCTGAGTTCAAGCCCCAGGGCCAATAGAAGGTAGGGGAGGGAGAAGTGACTATCACAGGCCTTACTTTTGCCCTGGTCTTTAGCATTCCCATAAAGGCCCTTCATTGTTCCCGTGTGCACAACGATACAGGTTCTCGAACTTAAACTCGGGGCTTGATCCTTGACCCTGAGCTTTTGCTAAAGCTCAAGGCTAGCATTCTACTACTTGAGCCACAACTCCTCTCTCAGCTCTTTGCTGGTTAATTGGAGATAAATCGTATTACAGACTTTCCTGGCCCGGAGGGCTTCAAACCACAATCCTCCTATTTCAGCCTCCCGAGTAGGATTACAGGCGTGAGCCATTGGCGCCTGGCTTCCTGGCTCTTTAGGTGACCAATAATAAGCATTGATTAAATGTCCCCACCCCGTGCCAGGAACTGTCCCTGGTTTGTATTAGTCTTTCATTAGACCTCACAGTATCCCTAAGAGGCCATCGGAGCGAGCGGGGACACCTGAGACACAGCGTCCCTTATGCCGGTGGCATCTCCCAGAGGCCCCAGCTGGCAGGGGGAGGGGGGGGCTGCTTCAGCGGCTGGGGTTCAGCTCTCTCCCTCAGGACTAAGAGTCCACTTGTGTCCCAGCGGTGCGCCAGCATTTCCAGGAGCCTCTGAAGTGAGCTGCTGAAGAGTGTTTGGGCAGCCCTTGCAGGGCTCAGGGAACACAGCCCAAGGGGCTCTGGCAGCCCCGCCCAGCCCCTGAGCTATCTCAGGAGCAGGGAGACTGCCGTGACTGCTTCCATGTCTTGAAGGTCCCTGCTGCTCGGTCCTCCCAGGAGGAGGACTCTGGGCCTGGGGCTTTGGTTGTCTGGGCTGGGGAGGAAGACCCCTGCAGGAAGGAGAAGGGCGGCCTTCTGAGGAAGTGCTCAACATCCCTGGCAGTAAAGGAAATGCAAATAAAAACAACCCTGAGATACCACCTCACCCCAGTTAGAATGGCCTATACTCTGAACTCAGGCAACAACAAATGCTGGAGGGGGTGCGGGGAAAGAGGAACCCTTCTCCATTGTTGGTGGGAGTGCCAATTAGTACAACCACTTTGGAGAACAGTATAGAGGTTTCTCAAAAAGCTCAATATAGACCTACCCTATGACCCAGCCATGCCACTCCTAGGCATCTATCCTAAACAGCAGGTCCCAAGATATCAAAAAGACATTTGTACTTCCATGTTTATCGCTGCACAATTCACAATAGCCCAAATATGGAAACAACCCAGATGCCCCTCCACAGATGAATGGATCCAAAAAATACGGTACCTATACACAATGGAATACTACATAGCGATTAGAAATGGGGAAATATTGGTATTCACAGGGAAATGGTCATAACTTGAACAAATAATGTTGAGCGAGACAAGCCTAGAACACAGAAAACAAAGGGGCATGCTCTCCCTGATATATGACTGTTAAGGTGGGGGGAGGGGGAGACAGTAGAGACCAGGTCTGGGAAACCAAAAACTTCTGGTCAAAGGGTATTTCCCACATGTTTGGGTCAGCGACCTTGCATTATGTAACTAAAACCAAACAACTACTCAACATATAAAGGTCAAAAATAGACCTCTCAGTGGGTCACAATAGCTCAAAAGCTATGTACGTATGTTCGTATAAGACAAGGATAAGCAAACTCTATTGTTGACGCTATATTTAAAGTCCTAGGTGACTTTCCTTTGGCGTAGGCCACGTGGCTACTGTATATGTTTCTTGTACACTGGGTATTGTATATATGTCTACCTGACCTAGGGAAGGGAAAGAAGAACGAGGGTGTAAGATATCCCAAGAAGTGTACTCACTGCCCTATTATGTAACTGTACCCCTTTTGCACAACACCTTGTCAACAAAATTTAATTAATAAATAAATTACAAAAAAAAGAAGGGCGCCGTGGGAAAGCGCAGGCCCTGTCGATACCCCGTGTGTCGCCTCCCTTCCCTCCAGAGGGCTGGCAGTGCCTCTCACCCGGGGAAAAGCAGTGGCGGGGGAGATGGCGCCAGCAGCCAGGGACCCTGCGGAAGTCATCCATCAGCTGACAGCCACCTGACTACAGACCTGAGCGAAGACAGTGGGTTCTGTGCCACGGCTGGGCCTGGAACTCAGGACCTTGCACTCTTACTTGGATTTTTTTTTTTTCATTTAAGCCTGGTGCTCTACCACTTGGGCCACAGCTCCCATTTCTAGCATTTTTTGCTAAGAGTCTCCCAGATGTGTCTGCCTGGGCTGGCTTTGAACTGCGATCCTCAGAATCTCACCTCCTAAGTAGCTAGGATTACAGGTGCGAGCTACTGATGCCCATTTGGAATCATTATTTTTTTCATATAAATTTAATATTTGGTTACAAACAGAGCCCCACTGTATTGTCCAGGCTGATCTTGAACTTCTAGACTGAAGTGATCATCTCACTTTAAGTCTCCCGAATGCTGGGCCTATATGCATGTACCACCATACCAAGCTAGTTTTTTACATTCATTCATTCACCCACTCATTAATAACTTTGCTATTATGCACTCTACTACTGAGCTATCCCCAGTGCTAGCTTTTTTTATTTATTTGTTTATTTTTCCAGTCCTGGGGCTTGAACTCAGGGGCCTGGGCACTGTCCCTGAGCAAATTCTTTTGCTCAAGGCTAGCATTTTACCACTGAAGTGACAGCACCACTTCTGGCCTTTTCTATGTATGTGGTATTTGTTAGGTCCTCTCCCTGAGGGCTACATGCAGATGTCCCCACCTCATTAAGTCTCCACCCAGTTACCTGGGTAACCTGCAGACCTAGAGGCAGTTACCTCCCCTTTCCCTGAGGTCACCTCCTAATCCACTTGGCCACACCCCTTGCCCCTGCCCTAGATAAAGCAGGGCTGGGTGGGGGTTGCTCTCGCGCTCTCTCTCTCTCCCTTCTCTCCGGCCATGGATCACCTTGGCCACAGGCCAGCAGTTCGGTAATAAACTTTCTTTCCTGCCTGAATACCGCGTGGCGTTCTCCTTTACCGGTTACCTACTTTAAAAACCTAACATATTGAGGAATAGAACCCAGGACTTCATGCATGCTAGGCAAACACTCTACCACTAAACCACATTCCCAGCCCCTCAATGACTGTTTTTTGTTTTTTTTTTGGCCAGTCCTGGGCCTTGGACTCCGGGCCTGAGCACTGTCCCTGGCTTCTTCCCGCTCAGGGCTAGCACTCCGCCACTTGAGCCACAGCGCCGCTTCTGGCCGTTTTCTGTATATGTGGTGCTGGGGAATCGAACCTAGGGCCTCGTGTATCCGAGGCAGGCACTCTTGCCACTAGGCTATATCCCCAGCCCTCAATGACTGTTTCTTAATGCATTAATCAAAAGTACAGAAATGGGCTTTCTGTCTTCTTTATAGACACCTATAAAGTAAATTTGGCTTTGGCCTCTTGACCCACAAAACCTAAAATGTTTATTGACCTCTTACTTTCTCCAAATTCCCGGTCGTGGGCTGCGTGAACTTCACAGATTAGCAAGCAACCCAGTCAGCAGGGATTTGCTCAGATCCGAGTTGTCCAAGCGCCAACGAGATGCCTGGAATGTTCTGCTTCCTGTCCAGGATTTTCTCTGTTTGGTTATAGCGGTGGAGGGAGCTTGGGCCCAGGGCTCCCTGGCCCCACCTCTGAGCGACAGCCCCCAGGCCTTGCTTTCCTTTCATCATTTTTTTGTTTTGTTCTGGTTACAAAAACAAGTCTGTAATGCACACATTCCAAACTTCACAAGAATGTGTGAGAAAATGAAAAATCTCCCCCTACCGAATCCTCAACCCAGAACACAACGCCGTGAAAGAGAAAAGCAAGTTCTCCAAATCTTCCTCTAAAGTATTTGTCGAAATACAACCCCACTGCACACAGGGTCCTGCCATTGGTTTTTGTTTTTTTTTTTCCTACTTAACATCTTGGACAACTTCCTGTCATTCTTTTTTTTTTCCAGTCCTGGGGCTTGGACTCAGGGCCTGAGCAGTGTCCCTGGCTTCTTTTTGCTCAAGGCTAGCACTCTACCACTTGAGCCACAGCACCACTTCTGGCCGTTTTCTGTATATGTGGTGCTGGGGAATCGAACCCAGGGCCTCATGTATACGAGGCAAGCACTCTTGCCACTAGGCCATATCCCCAGCCCCCTCTTTCAACTCTTGATACTGCAGAGAGAGAATGGTGTGGGACCCCAGTACTCCAACAATGAGGACGCTTCCGCCATCACAGGGTGACCCTTCCTGAACAGCAGTCAACAAACGTCACCTGACTGCAGTACACACACACACACACACACACACACACACACACACACCTTCAGGAGGGAGAACAAATGGTTCCCACCCGAGAGTACCGTATCACACACTATCAGCCAAAGAAAGCGAAGGAGGTGGAGATGAAGAGGATCGCAGTTCCAGGCCCATCTGGACAAAATTTCTCAAGACCTCCTTTCAACTGAGAAAAAGGGGATGAAGGCCTTTCATCCCTGCTATGGCGGTCAAAAGTAACCTAAGCAAAAAGGGCTGCAGGGCATGACTCCGGCAGCACAGCACCTGCACAAAGCCCTGAGCTCAATCAAACCCCAGGAAACCCTTCTTTCTTTGGAGCGTGGGGGAGGTACAGGGCAGGGGATGCTGTCAGGGTGCAGTGGATTTGGGTCCAGTCTGGGAGATGGGCAGGGGGGCTAGGGGTTGCACTCAGCAAGGAATTAAGCTGATTGGGCGGAGGGTTGAGAGATACCCCATTTTAAAAGAGCTAATTCTATGACCTCACTCATGACGGCCTGCCAAGAGCTTGCTTACCAGTGAACAGTTTACAGTTTCGGGTAGAAGTTGGCAGCACAGAGGCCTGAGCCAGGAGCCTCTATGAAATCATGGTCGGGGGCTGGGAATATGGCCTAGTGGCAAGAGTGCTCGCCTCCTATACATGAAGCCCTGGGTTCGATTCCCCAGCACCACTTATATGGAAAACGGCCAGAAGTAGTGCTGTGGCTCAAGGGGTAGAGTGCTAGCCTTGAGCAAAAGGAAGCCAGGGACAGTGCTCAGGCCCTCAGTCCAAGGTCAGGACTGGGGGGAAATAAATAAATACAAATAGAAATCGTGGTCGCCTGGGTAAGTGCAAAGTGACTCCAGCTTCCCACCAGCCTTTCCCATTTCCCCTCCGTCCTCCGCCCACCCTCCCTTCTTCATCCGAGTCCTCCGCTTCCTGAAGCCGCAAGGCTCTTCCCACGCCCGGCACCTCATAACCAGTTTCCAGGGCCCGGTTCCCAGCCCCCGGCCCCTGGCTCCCTCCCTCCCTCCCTCCCTCCCTCCCTCCCTGCCTGCGGATGGATGGGTGGCTCGCGTGCCAGAACCCGAATCCCCGGCTCCATCCCTGCACCCGGGTGAACCCCACTCCACTCCGGGCGCGCGGGGCTGGGGGCGCAGGTCCGCCCGCGACCCTCGCCCGGGAAGAGGCGGAGACCCCGGGAGCACGGGGAGGAAGGGCCGCGTGCCAGCCAGCGCCCGTGGGGACGCCGGGGATGCGGAAGCAGGGGCGGTGGGCGGCCAGGGAGGAGGGGAGGGCGGGGCCCGCGGGCCGCGCGTGCGCGCTCCGAGCCCCCGCCCCCGCCCCCGCCCCCGCCCCCCCCCCCAGCGGCCGGCGTCTCGGCCCGGCCGGGGTTGCTAGGCAACCGCTAAACTCGGCGGCGTCCAGCGGTTTGAGCCGTGCGGGACCCCGGACGGGACGCGGCGGCGGCGGCCCGGGCGCTGCGCGGCGGGGGGCGGAGTAGGGGAGAGAAGTGACCCGACCCGAGGAGCCGATCCCGGGCGAGGGGACATCCGGGCTGGAAGAGGAGAGTGGCCGGTGAAGAGGAGGGACCTCCAAGGGTAATCACCATCACCAGTTAGTGCAAAATACACCCCCCCCCCCGGTGGTGGCGGTGTCCATCTGGGCACGAACGGCCCCTGTGCCCAGTGCCCGCCGCTGCACGGGTCCTCGCTGGCCCGGAGACCCTTCGGGGACCCTGCAACCTGGGCGTCCCGCACCCCTGCCCCACGGCCCCCTGCACCCCTGCCGGCCCTCTGCTGGTTTACAGTTGAATGGGTGGAAAACGCGCTCTGAAGCGGAAGGGCTTCCGGATGGATAAGGAGAGAGGGAAGGAAATAAAGAGAGAGCAATGTGCACCTGCTAGGTAGCGTCTGTGGGGCATCCCGAGGTCCGAACTCTTGGCCTTGCGTTTAGTAGGCCAGGTGTCTACCTCTTGAGCCATGCCTCTCCCGGGCACAGGCTTTGAATGCACCCTTTCCTCGGCGCCCCGGGGCGGAGAGCTGCCCCTGTCCGCCACCCCCCTCAGTGGGTCTTCATAGCCCTCGCAGTGCTTTTTCCTGCAACAGGATCCTAGTTGGCTCTTTCTCTTGAACTGCAGAAGGGCCTCCCCTCCCAGCTTTTCCCTTGTTTCCCTTGTTCCTTTCAAGTCCTCGCTTTTGTTTCTGGAAGTTAGAGAGGAAGAGGGAGAATGGGAGAGGAGGTAGACAGCCCTGGTAGAGGGCTGGTGTCAATGTCACACACTCAGCAGGTGACAAAGGCAGGCTGGGCCGTGGGAATAGGAGGATGAGTAAAGAAGGCCACCCCTCAGACGGGAGAGGAGGCGTGGCTCAGGTGGTAGAGGAGCACTTGCCTTGGTGTGTGTACTAGGGCTTAAACTTACACACACACCAGCTAGGGTGACAGGTGTGGGTCATCATCGGGGCTTGGGAACACCAGCCCAGGGAGCGCACCGGACACAGAGTTCTGAGCATTGTTGGGGGAGCGTGGTGGGAGGAAGATACACAGATCTATGTCGCTCTTCCGATTCTGGGACCTCCTCCTGCCTCTACCTGCCCTGACCCTCCTCCTTCCTGCATTGTCCACCATGCTTGGGAAGGGGCACGGTGTGAGCGGGGGAAGACTAGAGAGGGCAGCCTCTTTCGAAGGCCGAGCGAGTCCCTTTAGGACCCCAGAATTCCAGGTGCGCCAGGCCACGGGTCTGCAGGAAGGAGGCTCCCCCCAGCACGTGTCCCAGGGAGGGCTGGGCAGTCCTGGGCACGCGGACCGGGGCTGCCCCTGGGTTAGGACAGGAGGAAAGCGTCCTCCTCCTCCCCCTCTTCCTCCATGGTGGGTCCGTGCAGCGGCCAGCCCGCCCCTTCTCTCCCCACCAGCCCGGAACCAGCCCCTCTTCCTGCCTCTCTCCACCCTGGAGAAACACACTTCCTGCTAAGCTGCGGGGGTCCTTTCTTGTCCAGAAATGACTTTGCTCATTCTATCAACAAAGGGGGATTTTTTTTTGGGGGGGGGGAGGTTAAAGGGAATGTGTAAGACAGGGACTTGCTATGTCGCCCAGATAAACCTCAAAATCACAATCATTCCACCTCGCCCTCCTGAAATCAGGGTTTTAGACACCTAGGCCCAAAGTCTAGGAGTTCAAAGTTAGGTCTAGCCATTCGTTCCATATGCCAACATTAATAGACATGGTGGCCAGGGGCCAGTGTCTCCCGCCTGTAGTCCTAGCTACTCAAGAGGCTGAGATCTGAGGACCAGGGTTTGAAGCCAGGCCAGTCAAGAAAAGTCCAGTAGACTCTTATCTACAATTAACCACCAAAACACGGGATTCGAGGTGTGGCTCAAGGAGTGGAGTGCCCGCCTTGAGTAAAGAAGCTAAGGGACAACATCCAGGCCCTGAGTTCAAGCCCCAGGTCTGGCGCGCACACATGTGCGAATACACACACACACACACACACACACACACAATGCTAATCAGTGAATGCAGTCTTTCTTCAAGCCCAAGATGATTGCAAAGTTGACTGCAATTCCGAACAGCTGATCAAAGGGCAAAACGTTGAGGAGCTTTTAGTTAATTCACAGGAGCCAGCGAAAGCATCTTTTAGGTTGGCTGAGATTACAGGCACACACCACCACCACCACCACCACCACATCCACGGTGAATGGATTCCAGTAGTGAGTGACTCCCTCCGCTGGAGGAATTCCAGCGACCAGTGCGCTTTGAGTGCTGGGGCCAGACAGCCTCAGTCCTTTGGGTTCCCCTGTCTGCAGCTCATCAGGGCGTTGTATAGCACTCTAGGTCTCCAGGTTCCCACGGGGGGGTCAGTCACCCCGCCCCCCCCCCCGAAATACCCAGGCAACAGTCAACCCAACTGCTGCCCCTCTTTGCAGGCCCCCTGCTTTGGTCTTGCTTGGGGACATCCGTCCCATACTAATTGTCACCCAAGAAAAGGGAGAGCCGCCCCTCCACCGGCTTGGCTGACTTCTCTCTCTATTCATCTTCATGCCCTGCCGGCTTGGGCTGCTGGGTGCCTGAATGGGCCGTCCTCCCTGGCTGGGGCCAGCCTTAAATGTCGGCTCTGTCTGCCTCCAACTAAGACAAAGCCTCTCTTCTCCCTCAGGACTCCGCCTCGGGAGAGCAAAATTGTTAAAAACCTGATGGGGATGAAGAGGCTATTTTTGTTTTCCTGGTGTTTCCTCCTTCTCCGGAGCCTCTTTGTGTCCCCTAGGAGCTGGCTGCTTCACAGTTGAGAGGGAGGGAAGGGGGAGACAGACAGACAGAGAGACAGACAGGCTGAATGAATGCTGGGTCCTGCAGCCTTCCCTCTGACAGGCAACAGGGGAAGAACTTAATTGACTTTGCATGCTTTCCCCCCAAAGTCCTAGCTTGGTATAAAATAAAGACATCGGGAGTCAGTGGCTCACCCCTATAATCCTCGCTACTCAGGAGATGTGAGGATCACCGTTGGAAGCCAGCCTTGGCAGGAAAGTTTGTGAGAGTCTTGTTTCCTATCAACTACCAGAAAACCGGAAGTGGCGCTGTGGCTCCAAGTGGTAGAGAGCCAGCCTTCAGGGACAGTGCCCAGGCCACAAGTTCAAGCCCCACAACTGACAACAACAACAACAACAAAAAGACATGAGGGTGTCCTGCTATTGGGGGCATCTCCTTACCCCTCTGTTATTGCTTCCAATCAGAGCGAAGCCGCTAGAGCCCGACTCAAGTTGGCGCTAGGAGTGGTTTGCCATCAGGCTAGGCTGGTTGGTTGGTTTGCTTTGGTTTTGTGCTGTGCCAGTACTGGGGCTGGAGTTCAGGGACTGGCACTGTGCCTGGACATTTTTACTTAGGGCTGGCACTCTACCCCCTTGAGCAATACCTCCTCTTCCAGCTTTCTTGCTGGTTAATTGGAGATAAGAGTCTCACAGGCTTTTCTTCCTCAGTCTGGCTTCGGACTGTGATCCTCACATCTCAGCCTCCTGAGTAGCTAGGATTAAGGGCGTGAGCCACCCCGCCCCAGCTCAGTCGGGCCCTCTGCCATCCTTTGAAAGGCAGATCAAGCAGCTGGAGCTGCTGCCAGGAGAAGGGGCCAACAGCCAGGTGCAGCCCCTCAGCCCTATCATCCTCCCCCCCACCCCCCAGCAGCCGTTGCCATGGAGATCGTCTACGTTTACGTCAAGAAGCGCAGCGAGTTTGGGAAGCAATGCAACTTCTCCGACCGCCAGGCGGAGATCAACACCGACATCAGCCCCAGCCCGGACCTGGCAGCGCAGTTTGTGGAGCGCAACCCAGTGGACAAGGGCATCCAGTGCTCCGCCAGCATGTCGGAGCACGAGGTGGGTCCCCTCCCCACGGCCCAGGCGGTGGGGGGGGGGGCAGGCACTGGGAGTGGGGATGGGTCACCCCAAGAACCACCGCGGTGCCTGGAGTCACTCTGGGCAGTTGGTGTTTGTGGGAGAGGAATTCTGGGGGAGTCGGAACCCCTCTCTCATGAGTGTCCCACGGGAAGTTCCAGCTAGGGTGAGTGGGGTTCTGGATGACCCAGGGTATGCCCACTCAGGGACCAGGGATCGGACCCCTGATGAGGTCAGCAGCTGCATGGCAGCCACTGAACCAAAACCCCTTCCACAGGAGTGCAGGTGCTCCCAGCACCAACTAGGCTGGGTGTGCCGGGCGCCCGCGGCTCACCCCTGTAATCCCAGCTGCTCAGGAGGCTGAGGTTTAAGGATCATGGTTGAAGCCAGCCTGGGCAGGAAAGTCCGTGAGACCCTTATCTCCAAGAATCGCTCAGAAAAAGCCAGACGTGGCGCTGTGGCTCAAGTGGTAGAGTGCTAGCCTTGATCAAAAAGAAGCTCAGGGACAGGGCCCAGGCCCTGAGTTCAAGCCCCAGGACTAGTAAGGGAAAATAAAATAGTTTAGATGAATTGGCTTCTCCGCCCAGACTAATTCCCCTTTGGAGGTGGAGGACAAATGACTTGGCATAGCACGAAACAACATGGCCGCCACGGGGCTCACCACGCAGGCTCCTGTCACAGACCCTCCCTGGCTTTAAAAGGAGGGGGCGTCGGGTACCGGTGGCTCTCCCTGTAATCCCAGCCACGCGGGAGGCCGAGACCTGAGGATCACAGTTCTAAGCCAGCCCGAGGAAGAAAAGTCTGCTCTGGGACCCCTTATCTCCAATTAACTAGCCAAAAGTCAGAAGCGGAGATGTGGCTCAAGCTGTAGAGCGCTAGCCTTGAGTGAGAACGCATCCAAGCCCTGAGTTCAAGCCTCAGTTGGGGCACACAGAGAACAAAAATGGGAGGAAGAATGGGCGCGGCGTACAGGTCCAGGGAGCTAGGATGTGGTGCTCCCTCTCTGGACGCCGCATGACAGTGCCACTAAAGTCATGCGCTTTGCAAGGCTTCAAGTGGCAAAACAAACAGATGAGTCAATGAAAACAAAAAAAGCCACCCAAGCCAGGCAGGCACCCATTGGAAAGGAAGGAAGCAAAGAGGAAAACCCCACGGGTGGAACCTTGCCCCGGTGCCAGGAGGACCCGGGGAGCAAGTGTGCACGGTGGCGCTGCGTCTGCGGGGCTGCCGGTGCTCTCACTGTGGAATCTCACGGGACGGGTGGGTGATGGGTTGCGCAGCCGGAGCTCTGTAGGACTTGGGTCAGGTCACCATTGGGGTTTCCATGATCCCGGGGAGCAGCTGCAAACGGCTGGCTCCACTAGGTGGCGCTGTGGAGGCCACCTGTGAGAGAGACACACACACACACGCGCGCACACACACACACACAGGCACACGGACCAGAAAGTTCCCTGCTGGGTGGCTCTGGCCAGGGCCCTTCACCCGTCCATCCTTGAGAGCTCGGGGGTCCCGCGAGCCCAGGATCCTGGTCTTCCCGCCTGTGCCTCTCACCCGTGGCGGCTCACCTGCTGGCTCTCTGTTCAGGCCAATACGGAGCGTTTCGAGATGGAGACCCGGGGGGTTAACCACGTCGAGGGGGGCTGGCCCAAGGACGTGAACCCCCTGGAGCTGGAACAGACCATCCGATTCCGGAAGAAGGTGGAGAAGGACGAGAACTACATCAATGCCATCATGCAGCTGGGCTCCGTAAGCCTCCCCACCCCCACCCCCCAACTGCAGCCGTGGGCCTCACCCCAACTCCAGGGTCCCCCAACCTGACACAGCTCTGCTGTGGGCTCCTTCCTTCCCTCGGTGGGCTTCTGTGTCTACTGGAGGGGGAGGGAGAATATTGCCCCCGTCTAAAATGTACAGACGAAGTCAGACACCCGTGGCTCGCTCCTGTAATCGTAGCTACTCAGGAGGCCGAGAGCTAGAGGATTGAAATTTGAGGCCAACCCAGGGAGAAGAAGTTCACTCGGCTCTATCTCCAAGAATAAATCAATAAATAACCCCCAAAAAGCAGGTCTGGAGGTGTGGCTCGGGTGGTAGAGCAAGCAAGCAAGCCGGGAAAGCAGGAGGCTCTGAGTTCGAGTCTTGGTAGCAACAAAAAGAACAGAAAAAAAGATGGGCAGAGGAGCCCCGGGTGTGTCCCCCCCAGATTATGGAGCACTGCATCAAGCAGAACAACGCCATCAACATCTACGAGGAGTATTTCGATGACGAGGAAGCCGTGGAGGTGACGGAGGAGGCCCCTTCCGCCAAAACGATCAACATCTTCAGGTAGCTGGGCTGGGGAGCCGGCTGGGGGCCACCGTCAGGCCCCAGGGTGGGCGCTCCCTGCCCTGGGCGCCGCTGCTCTTCACCGGGGCTAGAGTGACAAGTGCCCATCGGGGCCGCGACTCCTGCCCCTGGGGAAGGGCATCACCGACGTGTGCAGGGCGGGCTGAGCTCTTGCCGTGGAGTCGGCCGAAAGCGCTGGACATTGGGACCTTGCAGCGTGGTGGGCAGACAAGCCACCTGTCCCGCGCGCAAGGAGGGCAGCTTGACCACAGGACTTAACGCCTGTGGTGTGTGTGAAATCCCTGCATGTAGGAATTCCTTGCCGCAGTTGTGTTTTGTTTTTTTTTTGCCAGTCCTGGGCCTTGAACTCAGGGCCTGAGCACTGTCCCTGGCTTCTTCTTGCTCAAGGCTAGCACTCTGCCACTTGAGCCACAGCGCCACTTCTGGCCATTTTCTGTATATGTGGTGCTGGGGAATTGAACCCAGGGCCTCATGTATATGAGGCAAGCTCTCTTGCCACTAGGCCATATCCCCAGCCCCCTTGCCGCAGTTGTGTGTGTGTGTGTGTGTGTGTGTGTGTGTGTGTGTGTGTTGGCCAGAGCTGGCACAAGCTAAGTCCCTCGGTACAGACTGCCCGGCAATTCTGGCACATCTAGGGAGTACTATGCTGCTGGTAAAACGAATGGGATCCCCAAAGACCACAGTTTATTGTTTTATTTTATTTACTTTCTTTCAGGGGGTTTGGGGGCGGGGGCTGGTACTATGGTTTGAACTCAGAGCTTCATTCTTTTTTGTTTTGTTTTCTTTTTGTTGCCAGTCCTGGGCCTTGGACTCAGGGCCTGAGCACTGTCCCTGGCTTCTTTTTGCTCAAGGCTAGCACTCTACCTCTTGAGTCATAGCGCCACTTCCAGCTTTTTTCTATATATGTGGTGCTGAAGAATCGAACCCAGGGCTTCATGTATACAAGGCGAGCACTTTACCACTAGGCCATATTCCCAGCCCCAGAACTTCATTCTTAATCCACTTATTTGCTTGGCTGGTGCTGTACCACTTGAGCCACACCTCCATCCTGGCTTTACCATGGAGGGTAATTGGAGATGGAATCGCATGGATTCTTCTGCCCGGGCTGCCTCTGAACTGTGATCTTCCAGATCTCAGCCTCCTGAATAGCCAGGATTGCAGAAATGATCGTTGGGGATCCCTTGGGATTGGTCCCCGTCTGTGGGTTGTGACAAACGTGGAATAAGCGATGTGTTTCCACCGGTGACACTCTGCTCTACAGAGTGGTTTCGCTGTCCTGGCAAGTCTTCGAGCCCCAGGCTGCCCCGCCTGCCTCCTCCCGGCCGGTCCTTTCACCGTCTCTTTAGTTTGGCCATTTCCAGAATGTCATGTGTTGTAGGGAGCAGGGCTGACTCCATCTTGACGAGGGAAGCATGGTAGGAAATGTTGGGGGGGGGGGAGTAGACTAGGTCAACCTGACCCCAAAACTCTGCTTCTGTAAATGGCTTGCTCTACCCCCTGCGTCAAGCCCTGACATCTGTGCTAAGCTTTTACCTTTACGAACCCCAATCTGAGGACTGCTCGGGGTCACGGTGTCAGCTCCCAAGTCTGTGCTGAGTCCCTGGCCGGTCAGTTCCACTTTTTGCTTCCCCAATAAATCCATCTTTTTGCTTGAGACTGTCTCTGCGTGGTGGACTCTTGGAGGGACAGGGACTTCCCTCCCTCGAACCCCGTAACATCATATAGTTGGAGCAGTGAACAATGTGGCCTTTCCATTTCCCTCCCCTCCCCTCCCCTGTCTTCTCCCTCCCTCCCGCCCTCCTTTCCTTTCTGTTGTGGGGCTTGAACTCAGGGCCTGGGCACTGTCCCAGAGCTCTTCAGCTCAAGGCTATAGCGCTCTACCACTTTGAGCCACAGCTCTACTTCCGGTTTTCTGGTGGTTCACTGGAGATGAGTCTCCCAGGTTTGTCTGCCTGGGCTGGCTTGGAGGGTTTTTCCATTTATGGGAGTTTTGACAACTTTATTTGTTAGCTATACTGGAGCTTTGTAAGGAAAAGAAAGATCTATTCAAGAAGGAGTTGGGGGAACCCTGCCCTCCAGTCCTCTGCCCTCCCTGCTCCCCTCCGAAGGGACCCCCAGGAAATCAAGCGGACAGCCACGCACCTCTCCTGGCACCCGGATGGCAACAGGAAGTTGGCAGTGGCCTACTCGTGCCTGGATTTCCAGCGAGTGCCTGAGGACATGAGCTACGAGTCGTATATCTGGGACCTGGGTGAGGAGAGAGGGGGGAGGGTCCTGCGGGGGGGGGAGGGGCAGCCGCAAGCAGGAGGGTCAGAGATACAGGGCTGAGGGAAGGTGCTGCTGTCCTGTCCTGTCCAGTCCCTTCCCTGCCTGGGCTCCAGTGCTGCCCAGCAGAGCCAGGTCAGGAGCAGGTCACTTGTCATGGGTGTTTTTCTTCCAGTGCTAGGGACCGAACCTGGGCCCCTGGGGGCCGGTGGCTCACACCTGTCACCGTAGTTACTGGCCAGGCTGAGATAGGAGCATCCCAGTCCAGGCGGGAAAGTCCTTCAGCAAAGGACCGGATCTAGAGCTCTGGCTCAAGTGGTAGAGCGCCAGTCTTGAGTGCAAGGCCCTGAGTTCAAATCTTTGTACCTGCACTTCCCCCCCCCCCAAAAAAAAGAGGGCAGGGGACAGTGCCAAGGAGGCAGAAGGGGAGCTTCCTGGCGTCTTTGCCACCCCACCTATAGAAGGAGTTAAACCAGTTGGCTCTGTCCTTTCCTGTTCCAGCCTGAGGAGACCCTTCTTTTCCTTTTCTTTTTCTTTTTTTTTTTTTTTCCCGGTCTATAGAAAACCCCAATAGGCCCGAACTTGCCTTGAAGCCCTCCTCTCCGCTCATCACCTTGGAGTACAACCCCAAAGACTCTCACGTGCTGCTGGGGGGCTGTTACAACGGGCAGATAGGTAAGAAGGGGCCCCAGCGCTCAGCCAACAGCTAGCCATGGCGTGATTGCTCTGTGTAAGCCTAAGATTAGCATGAAATCAAAAAGGTTTCAAAAACTATCATTCAAGACCGGGTACTGTATAGCTCAGGCCTAGAATCCCGGCTGTTCAGGAGGATGGAGGTTAGAACCCACCCCCCCCCCCCCCCTGCAAACAAGGCCCCCATCTCCACAGCAAAAAATAAAGCTCAGAATAGAGCAGGAGGCCTGCCACTCCCGCTCCTGGGGGAGGCGGGACCTGCAGGATCTGGGTCCCTGCTGGCTTGGTGGGGGGGGGGGGTTGGGGGGGTTTGGGAAATGAGCCTCTTATCTCCAGAGTCATCAGAGCTAGGGAAGGAAGGAGTGACACTGTCCAAAAAGAAATGTATTCCTTCCCTGAGTGATGGAACAGTAACCCTTCTGTGCGTCAACTTTATCCTAACAAGGTAAAGTTGTAATAGTGATCAGAGCCACTGAATGTGGCGGCTCACACCCTGAATCCTAGCTACTCAAAAAGGCTGAGATACAGAGGGTCACACCGCAAAGCCAACTCATGCGGGAAAGTCTACTAGACTCCATCTTCAGCCAAAAGCCAGACTGGAGGCATGCCTTGGGTGGTAGAGCACCAGTTGAGCAAACAAGGCAAGCAAATGCAAAGTTCAAATAGCCAGCGCAACGTAAAGAGTCGAAGGACATGGCTCAAGCAATAGAGCCCCTTCCCGGCAAGTGTCAAGCCCTGACAGGGCCAACTCTAAAGGGATGATGGGAGCACTGTGGAACCCCATCTTGGGAGAGGCATGGGGAGACCTAGATGGTTCTGATGGTTGGAGGGGAGGAGAAGGGCGGGGGGAGTCCTCTGGGCCAGGCCAGGCAGGTCTGCTAAGGCCCTCGGCCTCCCCCTCAGCCGCAGCCCCCTCCCTGGGGAAGCAGAGGCACAGACCAGGTCTCCCGGTCAGTTTCCCTGCCAGATTATCTGGGTGCTGGGACTCTAGAGGGACTGGCGCAGAGCGGAGCTGCCATGATGTCTTCAGGAGCCTGGCCTTGCTCGTAACTCGTGTCCCCTTTCAGTGCTCAGGGCAGGCGGCCCGGCTCTGGAGCCGCGCTGCCAGAGGACAAGGCCGGGAGAGTATCTGGGGGCACAGGACCCCAAGGGGCTGCCGTGCCCAAGCTTGCCAAGCGAGAAAGCACAGGCCAGGTCTGTGTGTGTGTGTGTGTGCATGTGTGTGTGTGTGTGTGCATGCGCGTGTGCGTGCTGGTCTTGGGGTCTGGGCACTGTCCTTGAGCTTTTTCTTGCTCGAGGCTGGCACTCTGCAAACTGAACCCCAGCTCTACTTCCAGCTTCTTGCTCACTAATTAGAGCGAAGGCCTGGCTAAGGCCTCCACTTGAGGGGCCCTTAAGTCAGAGTTCCTGATGCTGTCCATCTGCCGAAGCAGCTTTCCTGGAAAGGGCCGAGTGCATTCAGGCCCGTGTGCCCCACACACAGGGAAACGAAAACCAAATCCACCCACGAGAACAGAAAGCAGACAGGCCTCGGCTTTGTGGGCAAAGCACCATGCAGGGCCAAGATGCTTTGAGTTGCTCTCTGGAGACAGCAAAGAAAGGTCTAGACGCTCAAATCAATCACGTTCTCTTTGCCCACATCCTCTGACCAGAGCCTCTCTGGGTGCTGTCACCTACAGGGAAGTCTGGCTGCACCTCTGCCTGCTCTGTCCCGTCCCAGGCCCACCCTCTAGCGTATTCGTTATTCCAGTCATTTCGCCCCCAGGCCTGCCCTCCGCACCCTGTCCATCAAAACCTGTGCGTGATTCACGCGGGTCCCTTCCTGCCTCCCCTGGGGCCGGCCCAGCTATCCCCAGAGGCTTCTCCGCGGTGGAAGGCCTCACTCCGCACACAGTAGGGACACAACACGGTGCGGAAGGCTTGCAACGCATGCCAGGACTCTCTCCCGGAGACTCAGAGACCTCAAGGCCGGTTGGAATGTAGCCTCTGGGGTACCGGTACTGGGGCTTGAACTCAAGACCTCTCCTCCTCCCTTAGCTTTTCCGCTCAAGGCTGGTGCTCTGACACTTAGGCCACACCTTTACTTCCAGCTTTTTGATGGTGAATTGGATGTAAGAGTCTCATGGATTTTACTGCCCGGGCTGGCTTTGAACTACAGTCTTCAGATCTCAGCCTCCTGAGTAGCTAGGGTTACACGCCGGAGCCACCAGCATCCGGCAGGACCTGGCTTTGATCCTGGTGGGGGGGGGGGGGGGAATCGACATACCTGCTCCAGCCAGGGAGGCCGTCCGTGCAGCCCTGCTCTCCCCACCCCCACGCCCACCGCGGTCCCCCCCAACCCCCCCCCCACCGCGGGAAGGAGGCCTGCGGGGCCCTCACCGCCCCTTGCTTCCCTCTCCACCAGCCTTCTGGGACACACGCAAGGGCAGCCTGGTGGCAGAGCTGTCCACCATCGAGTTCAGCCACCGAGACCCCGTGTACGGCAGTATCTGGCTGCAGTCGAAGACAGGCACAGAGTGTTTCTCAGCTTCCACGGATGGGCAGGTACCAGGCGTCCAGGCCCGGGGAGGGCTCCGGCACACGGCTCCCTCCTTCCCCTCAGAATCACCCCGGGGGGGGTGGGGTGGCAGGGGATATAAGCACTGCGCATGTGCAAGGCCCTCCACTGCGCATGTGCAAGGCCCAGGGCTCACGCCTCTGCACTGCGCATGTTCAAGACCCTGGGCTCAATCTTCAGCACTGAGCATGTGCAAGGCCCTGGGTTCAATCCTCAGCACTGCGCATGTGCAAGCCCCTCCACTGTGCATGTGCAAGGCCTTGAGCGCATGCCTCAGCACTACGCATGTTCAAGACCCTGGGTCTAATCCTCAGCACTACGCATGTGCAAGGTTCAATCTTCAGCACTGCGCATGTGCAAGACCCTGGGTTCAGTCCTCAGCATTGCATTAGAAAAATATCCAGCCAGGCATCAGTAATCCTAGCTACTCCGGAGGCTGAGATCTGAAGATCTTGGCTCAGAGCCAGCCAGGACAAGAAACTCCATGAGACTTACTTCCAATTTACTTTCACACACAGAGACACGGGCAGACAGACAGACACACCACCACCACCATCATCTAGAAGCTGTTTCTTTGTATTCTATCTTACTTTGCAGTTCTGGGAATCAAATTTAGGATTTCTTAGGCAAGCACTTCTACCTCTGAGCTACCCCACCCCCACCCCAGCCCCCAGCCCTTTGTTTTGATAGCACCATAATGTGCACACAAACAAAATCCCGACCATAGAAACCGACAGTCCAGGAAATGCCTGCCTGCCTCCTTCTCTCCACAACCCCCGGCCCCCTCCCCGGGGTTCTAGCTTCCAGCTCTGCCTTCCGAGTTGGTCTCCCATGTCATAAACCGCTGCCCCAAGTCTGCTAAGGTCGGCCTGGTCCAGCTGCCTCGTAATTTATTTAAGTGGATCTTGCATTTTGTGGTTATGGGAAAATGTGTAGCAAAAGAAGACGGTCGATACCTAGAGCATTTGCACACGGGAGCAGATCTGTCTGCAGCATTTATCACTGAGTCACATCCTGAGTCTGCCTTTTACCACACTGTATGAGGAGCCCCGAAGAATGTAGATTCTCAGGCCCACACTTGGCAAGGCTGGGGTGGGGCCCCTGCACCTGGAATTCTTTTGGCAGCTTGTCATTGTTGCTGATGGCGTGGGACCCCGGGGCCCACAGCAGAGGTTCTCAGAGAGTTGTGTGCTTGTGGGGCCCACACCCACTGTGGCCCACATCCTTGGTGCTCTGGGAAGTCGGGGCGGGGGGGTGGGGGGGAGAGACCTCGGGGGCCTTACCGTTGCCCTCCTTGCCAGGTCATGTGGTGGGACATCCGAAAGATAAGTGAGCCCACCGAGGTAGTGATCATGGACATTACCAGAAAGGAGAATCTGGAAAATGCCTTGGGCGCCATCTCCCTGGAGTTCGAGTCGACGTTGGTGAGTGTTTCTTGTTCTGCCTTCCCTGACGTCCCTCGTCTAGGCTACGACTGTGACGCCTGCTCCCCATCTCTTCTGGCCGACCCTGCGTGGCTGGAGCCCTTCTTCTGAGTGGGCTTTACAGCAGCCTTCCAGCAGAGGGCAGCAGGACTCCTTGAGGAAGGCCACCATTCTCCCAGTGCATTCCTGTCTGTCAGTCAGTCTGTCTACCTACCTATCTATCATTTTTTTTTGGGGGGGGGGGGTGGGGGGTGGGGGGAAGCAGTTGTGGGGCTTGAACCCTGGGTCTAGCTAGGCACTGTTCCTGAGCTTTGTCAGCTCAAGGCTCTACCACTTTGAGCCACAGTGCCACTTGCGGTTTCCTGGTGGTTATTTGGAGAGAAGAGTCTCACGGACTTTCCTGCCAAGGCTGGCTCTGAACAGTGATCCTCAGTTCTCCGCCTCCTGAGTCACTAGGATTATAGGTACAAGCTACCGGCACCTGGCTCTGTCTGTTTATTTTTGTGCCAGTCTTGGGGCTTGAACTCAGAGCCTGGGCACTATCCCTGAGCTTTTCTACTCATAGCTAGCGCTTTACCACGTAAGCTATAATTCCATTTCTGGATTTTTACTGCTTCATTGGAGAGAACAGTCTCATGGACTTTCCTGCCAGGGCTGGCTTCGAATCTTGAGCCTCAGATCTTAGTTTCCTGACTAGCTAGGATTCCAGGCATGAGCCACCACACACCTCTCTGGGCCTTCTTTTCTTCCACCTGTACACAGTTCTTCGAGGATTCTTCTGGCTAATTGCTTAATGGACACTAAGATGGTCTCTGGGGACCGGAAGAGCCAAGGATGGCTTCAGGACGCGTGGGGTCCTGAAGCAGGCTCCCCAGAGGGAGCTCTCCCCAGGCTGGGAAGAGCCGGGACAGCTTCCAGGAGGGCCAGCGCACAGCCTGAGCAGACCTGAGGCCCAGGGCCTGGGGAATACTGGCAGAGCCCCAGGCACCAGTCCCCCCCCCCCCCCGCCCCAGTTGCCCATCGAGTGAGACCTTCCATGCCCATCCCCCTCTCCACAGCCAACCAAGTTCATGGTGGGCACCGAGCAGGGGATCGTCATTTCCTGCAACCGCAAGGCCAAGACCGCCGCGGAGAAGATCGTGTGTACCTTCTCGGGCCACCATGGCCCCATCTACGCCCTCCAGAGGAACCCCTTCTACCCCAAGAACTTCCTGACCGTCGGCGACTGGACAGCCCGAATCTGGTCCGAAGACAGCCGGGAGTCGTCCATTATGTGGACCAAGTGAGTAGGAAGGAGTGGGGTGCCAGGGGTCCCCAGGATGGGGTGTAGTGAGGGGAAGGGGCCGAGGGCCGCTTCAGAGACATTTCTGCTGAGAGAATCTAGCAAATAAAGTCAGGCACTGGTGGCCCACGCCCGTCATCCTAACCACCCAGGAGGCTGAGATCTGAGGATTGTGGTTCAAAGCCAGCCGGAGAAGGAATGTCCGTGAAACTCTTATCTCCAAGTAAATCACAGAAAAAGCTGCAAGTGGCACTGTGGCTCAAGTGGCAGAGTGCTAGCCTTACTTAAGGACAGTGCGCAGGCCCAGAGGTCAAGCCTGAGGACTGGCAAAAAAAAAAAAAAGTCAGCAAATAAAAAGACAGAAGCTGGGTGGGTACCAGTGGCTTGTACCTGTTATCCTAGCTACTCAGGAGGCTTAGATCTGAGGATCATGGTTCAAAGCCAGCTCAGGCAGGAAAGTCTGTGAGATTCTCATCTCCAGTGAACCACCAGAAAACCAGAAGTGGAGCTCTGGCTCAAAATGGCAGAGTGCTAGCCTTGAGCCAAAGAGCTCCGAGACAATGCCCAGGCTCTGAGTTCAAGTCCCAGGTCTGGCACACAAAAAAAATCAATCAAACAACAACAAAACCCAGAATTACAGTGAGATTTAAATGTCAGTAAAAGCAATGAATCTTTTTTTTTTTTTAGCTGAAATTTTCGGAATATATTTGCACTCACAGGTAGTCAGTGCCTGTCAGAAATCTCCAGTGTTTCTTTTATCCTGATCATTTCTAGTGTGTAGTCTAGTTGTTTGCACACTTGGCTTGGAAACGTAGCATCAGCTGTGACCAGCTTCCGCTGTAACGCTGGGCAGGAAGGGAAAACGGGGTTGAGTGGAAGACTTGAACTGTCTACCCTGTGTGTACATATATGTACATGTGTATGTGGACGGTTATTTTTAGTTTTAAATTAATTTTAAATGTGTGTGTGTGTGTGTGCGTGCGTGCGCGCATATGCCAATGCTAGGTCTTGAACTCAGGGACGGGTGCTATCCCTGAACTTTTCTGCTCAAGGCTGGCCCTCTACTAGTTGAGCCACACCTCAACTTGCAGCTTTTCGCTGGACCTAGGAATCTCATGGCCTTCCCTGCCTGGGCTGAGCTTTGAACTGTGATCCTCGGATCTTAGCCTCCCAGGTCACTCGGCTCTCCCGTGTGAGCCACCAGTGCCCGGCTGGTTTCCTTTATTTTTATTAAGTTCTATGTTCACTCAGAAGAGCTCAGGAAACCCAAACCAAGTGAACAGGAAGTGCGGCCTTCCTGGGATCTCAGGACTGCGGCTTCCCCGGAGTCCTTCCACACCCGCAGCTCCCAGAGTACAGGTGCGCCTGCCGCCTTGCTAGCTGCGGAGGGAGGCCCACGCCTGACCACCCCCGCATCCCCGCGAAGAGCGGCCTGTGAGCCGTGGATGGCGAGGGCTGCCTTGTGACGAGTCAGACCCGAGGAAGAACTTCCAGCCCAGAAAACGCCCTGAGGCCCTGGAGCCCAGGAGGAGGGCCTGGGTGAGCAGAGCTGTGGCTCAGCGGGCCGTCCGTCCGTCCCTCCCCGCCAGGGGCCCTGACTCGAAGGCCTGCCCCCTCCCCCCGCAGGTACCACATGGCTTACCTGACCGACGGAGCCTGGAGCCCCGTGAGGCCCGCGGTTTTCTTCACTACCAAGATGGATGGGACCCTGGACATCTGGGACATCGTGTTCAAGCAGTGTGACCCCGCCCTCAGCCTCAAGGTCACATGCATGCCCCTCTCTCTCCCTGTGCATCTATCTAGGTGCTTCTTGGACAGTCCTGGAACAGGTGTGTGTGTGTGTGTGTGTGTGTGTGTGTGTGTGTGTGTGTGTGTGTTGTCTGGCCACGGCTGCTCAAGGCCTGGGCACTGTCCTTTAGCTCTTTTACTCTAGACTGGTGCTCTACCGCTTGAGCCACTGCCCCACCTCCTGCTTGTTTTGGTGGTGAATTGGAGATAAGAGTCTTCTCACGGGCTTTCCTGCCTGGGCTGGCTTTGAACCATGATCCTCAGGTCTCAGCCTCCTGAGGAGCTAGGATTGCAGGCCTGAGTCACCGCGTCCCCGCGGAGACCAACGATCTTGACAGTCTCCCAACAGATGTCACCCCCTCCGGCAGTGGGGGTCCCCCAGGGGTGCTGCGTGGGGCGGAGGGCGAGGCTCCGGGGTCAGGTGATCGCACGGGGTGTCCTTGTGCCGCCTCCTCTGTTCCCTGACCCCTGCTGCCCCCCGGCAGGTGTGCGACGAGGCCCTGTTCTGCCTCCGGGTGCAGGACAACGGGTGTTTCATTGCCTGTGGCTCCCAGCAGGGGACAACCACCCTTCTGGAAGTTTGCAGCGGACTCTCCACCCTCCAGAGGAACGAGAAGAACATCGCTTCCTCTGTAAGTGCTGGGGCAAGGCCCGGTCTGAGCCGTGCTCCGTCCTGGCACCTAGGACGGCACTGAGAAGGACGCGTCCCCCGTCCCCCCCCCCCTGCCTCCTGGGGCAGCCCCGGGGGGCCGCCTGGCCTGGCTCAGCCCTCTCCCCCCCCCAAAGCACTGTCCTCTCAGGGCCCCCATTTCCTGGCTGTAAATCACCACGCTTGACTGGGTCCATTTGGCTGATCCCAAACAACAGAATGTTTTGACAGCAGGGCTATTCAATGCAGAAGACAGATGGAAGTCACCTGCCTGGTGTGGGGGGGAGGAGGGCACTGCAATTCGCTGCCCCCAAACCCTGAGTTCCCTGCTCCCCAGCAGCAGAGGTGCAGAGCAGGATGGAGTCCCTGGGCCTGGGAGAGCTCCCTGATTCTGCCAGAGACGGGGATGTTACCACCGCGCTGGGGCCCAAAGGATGGGCTTTACCTCCATGCTCCCCGAAGTGAATAACTTCGCATCCCTGCCCCAATCCTCCAGAGCCCGTGTTCACTCCCCTCCCCTCCTCCTCCCCTCCCTTCCCTTCCCCTCCCCTCCCCTCTCATCCCCTCCCTTCCCTTCCCCTCCCCTCCCCTCCCCTCCCCTCCCCTCCCCTCCCCTCCCCTCCCTTCTCCTCTGTCTTTTCTGCCAGTGCTGGGGCTTGAACTCAAGGTCTAGGCCCTGTCCATGTGCCTTTTCCTCCCAAGGCTAGTACTCATCCATCACTTGAGCTCCACAGCTCCACTTCAGGCTTTTGGGGTGATTTGTTAGAGATAAGAATCTCTCAGGCTTTCCTGTCCAGGCTGGCTTGGAACCCTGATCCCTAGACCTCACCCTCCTAAGTAGCTGGGATTACAGGTGTGAGCCACCAGCACCCGACTAGCCCCGTGTTAAAGCCCCTACTCTTTTCTACCTCACTCTGTCCTGTGTGTCCCAGATGTTTGAGCGGGAGACCCGGCGGGAGAAGATTCTGGAGGCCAGGCAACGCGAGATGCGGCTAAAGGAGAAAGGCAGGGCTGAGGGCAAGGATGACGACCACAGGGATGAAGGGCTGGCCATAAACATGGATGAACTGGTTGTCACGGCCGAGGAAGAATTCTTCAGCGTCATCCAGATGGAGATGAGGAGGAAGGAAGTGGAGGCCATGAAGAAGAAGGCAAAGACTGTAAGGGCCTCCTCGGCAGGGGCCTGGGTGGGGAGGCGGGACTTAAGTAATGCCGCTCCCAGGGAGCCTTCCTGATTGGACCTTCACTTGTCCATCTGACAAGTGGGAGGGATTCCCATCTCCTGAGGAACATTTTCTCCAGTCAGACCTCAGGCTTCTTAAGGGCAGGGGCCTTGCTCAGCGCCTCCTGGCCTACACCTTCCCCTCCATGGAGGACGCACCTTGAACATGGTGCCAGAGCCTTGAGGCCTGTGGAGGAAAGAGGTCCTGTTCATGTTGGTTTTGCTATTCTGGCGTCAGAAGAATGACTTGTGCCTCTGCCCTCTGCCCTAGCTCTCAAACAGTTTTTGGTTTTTTTCTTCCTCTGTTGCTCGAGCTTTACTTCCTGGGTCCTCAGTTTCCATCTGGGAAAATGAGGAGATGGAGCTGTAAAATTGGCATCTGGCTGGGCACTGGTGGCTCATGCCTGTATTCCTAGCTACTCATGAGGCTGAGATCTGAGGACCAAGGTTCGCAGCCAACCCCGGGCAGGAAAGGCTGTGAGACTTTTATCTCTCCAGTTAACCAGCAAAAAGCCTTAAGTAGAACTGTGGCTCACGTGGTAGAGCACTAAGTAGCCTTGAGCAAAAAAAGTAGCTCAGGGACAGTACCCAGGTCCTGAGTTCAAGTCCTAGGACCAGCACGCAGACACATAGACACACACACACACAGACACACACACACACACACACACACACACACACACCACAATAGAAAGAGAGAGAGAGGGACAGGATGTGTGGTTACTTCTGAACCCTCCTCTGTACTAGAGGACAGGAGAAAAGGAAGGCCTCGTCTACCTTCACCCGTAGACGTGAAGGGACCTACAGAAACACAAGGCCAAGATGGCCGAGAGCCAAAGGTCAGCATGGCAGGAGGGAAAAATAGACCAAACCAGAGCGCTCCAGGATCCAAGACTGGCTGCCTCGGGCATGGTGAACCGGGACAGGGGGGAATCGATCACCTGTGTGGATGGTATCGAGAATGCAGCTTGCAGGATGAGTGTCTTGGCCAGGTTGGCGCTGATGGCGTGGTGGGGGATGGGGAAGAAGAGAACCCAGAGGGCCCCCCGGATGCGCGCGCACGGGCCCCAGAGTCAGCCTGTGGTGCTCGGTGCACGTGGAAGGCCTTGGCTGGGTGCTGCTTTGTTCATGCTGGTTCTTAGTGAGGTGGGTGGGGCCCCCAGTGTGTCAGAGGTCACCCCAGACTCCTGGATCTTTTGGGTCTCCTTCGAGCCATTATCCCCCAGCTGGTCCAGCCCTTCAGGGAGGCGAAGTGATCTGGGACACCTTTGCCGTGCCACGTGGCAGACAGGAACCGTGCTTCATGCCCTGTACCCCTAAATATGCTCCTTACGCAGCTGGAGTGTGTGTGTGTGTGTGTGTGTGTGCACACGCACACCAGCACCAGGGCTTGAACTCAGGCCCTAGGCACTGTCCTTGTGCTTTTTCACTCAAGGCTCTACCACTTGGAGCCATAGCTCCACTCCTGGCTTCGGGGTGGTTAATTGGAGATGAAAGTTTCACAGACTTTCCTGCCCAGGCTGGCCTCGAATCGTGATCCTCAGATCTCAGCCCCCTGAGTAGCTAGGATGACAGGCGTGAGCCACGGGCGCCCCGCTTCCTCCTCCCTCTCTTAGTCTCTGAGGTCAGAAAGCATCTCCCAGAGCGGAGGCTGCCCGCTCCCTGCTGGCTTCCCACGCCTCGTGTCTGTGACGCTAGCCCAGGCCGGCGGGGTGCCATGTCCACACTACAGTGCCAAGGGACCCAGGAGGAACCCAGGGCTCGAGGCTGCCTGTGACAGACACGGGACTGCCAGCCTCTCGGGGCCCCGCCCACCCCCTCCACACCCCCCACCCACTACAAGTTGGCTGCTTTTAACCACATGGGAATTAACATCCGGGAGGATGGAGAAAGCCTGATGCTTCCCGACTTGTGTCTGCTTTTTCCTCAGAAGCAGCCGACCACGGAGACAGAAGAAGACGTGATAGAAGAGGAAACGGGGGAGGAAGATAAGAGCAACGAAGAGTCCACGGCCTAGGCGTCCGCCCAGTGCTGCCCGCGTGGTCCACCCCTCACCCACCTACCCACCCACCTGCCCCCTTCTTGGTATTGCCCTGGTCTTACCGTGGGGAGCCGAAGCATCATTGTGGGGGTACGTCGGGGCCCTGAACGCCCCTTTACAGGGAGGAAAGACACAGGGCTTGTTCCTGTGCTGGCTCCCCCTGTCTCTGCTGCCCCGAGGCTGACTCCGTGTTAGGGTGCACTGCCTCGGGTCTGATTCTTGCGGGTTCCCCAGCCATCGCCTTCCCTCAGAAGTGTGCAAGCTCAGGTGGATTGGCGCCAGCCGTGGCCATGCCTCGGACACACCTGCAGAGCGGAAGAAGGGTCCTCCCCCACCTTCCTGTCCCTCACATCTCTAGGCCTTTCAAAGCAGCCCTCCCAGCATTTTGGGGCTCACATCTGTACCAGAGGCCCCCCACCCCCCCCCCCCGCCGTGGATGTGTGGAAGTGGATGGGGTGGGGGGGGCGGGGGCTGGCTGGCTTCAGACACTTGCATGCTTTTTCTTACCTTACTGCTTGTAAAACTCTCTAAGTCAATAATCACCACATCGACGGTGCTGATACACATCCCGTCCCGGGTGCTTTCTGAAGGTTGCTCATGCAATTCTCTGGAATTTTCTGGCGAAGTGCGCGCCGCAGCCGTCTTTATTCCGCAGAGAAGAAAAATGGGAGGCCGCGGGTGGGGTGCAGGGACTGGCCCAGCTGCAGCGCTGGGGGAGGGGCCGATTGGGACGGGAGCCCAGGAGGTCACCCCACACACACACACCGGGGGGGAGGCTGGTGATTGTGCACTGTTGCTCAGGGCTGCGGAGACTCCAGGCGGACAATGGGTGGACGGCTCCGGCACGCCCTGAAGCCACACCTAGCAGAGCAGTGGGGGGTGGGGGTGAAGGCGTCTCAGAGCCCACGTTGGGCCTGTGTCCACGGCTGTCATCAACTCTGTGGTCGTCAGCTGACCTTGCAAGGGCCTAAAGCTGCCTTTAAGAATAGCTGTAGGGGCTGGGCACGGGCGGCTCGCACCTGTGATCCTAGCGACTCAAGAGGCTGAGATCTGAGGATCCCAGTTTGAAGCCAGCCCGGACAGGAAAGTCCAAGAGACTCTTTTCACCAATTAACTACCAAAAACACCACAAGTGGAGCTGTGGCTCAAGTAGTAGGGTGCTAGCCCTGATGCGGGGAGGGGGAGGGGAAGCTAAAGAACAGCGCCTAGGCCCTGAGCTCAAGCCCCAGGTCCGGCACACACACACACAAAAATTAATAAAAATAGCTGTATTGACCAGGCACCAGTGGCTCATGACTGTAACCATGTCTGCTCAGGAAGCTGAGATGTGAGGATTGAAGTTCAAAGCCAGCCTGGTTAGAATAATCGGTGAGACTCTTATCTCCAATGAACCACCAAAAATCTGGAAGTGGCGCTTGTGGCTCAAGTTATAGAGTGCTAGTCTTGCACAAAAATAGCCAAGTAAAGGTAAGAAGCCCCAGAACTCAGGCCCCAGTGCCAACAGACAGAGAGAGACAGAGAGAGAGAGAGAGACAGAGAGAGAGCTCACACACACACAGAGGTGTGTTTGTGATGACACATGCCTGTAAACCTAGCATACAAGGAGCCAAGGCAGAAGATCTTGAGTTCAAGTCCAGGCCTGGCCATATAACAAAACCCTGTCTCAAGAAACAAAGCAAAGGCTATGAGAAAGAACTCTTGTCGCTCAAGTCCGAAGAGTGGGGTGCAGGAGACACTGAGGTACTTTGAGGGACCTCTGGGACAGAGTGGCAGGAGCCAGATGCGTGCTCACGCCGAGGACAGCTGTGGCTGAGCCTGGCCACCGCTGGGGGAGGGGGCGTGGCGGGCGGGGGAGGGGGAGACTCCATTCGGAAGGCACCAGGGAAGCCACCGCAGGATTTCCAGGGAGGTAACAACGGTGCTCTGTCTTTAGAACAGGGAGGCTGTAGGAAGCGGTGGGGAGGGAGAAAAGGAGATAAAGAGGCTAAACAAGCGGCTGGGGTGATTGAGAAGTGAGACCGAGGTCACAGCCCGAAGGCGGTGCGCGGGGCGGGGGGGGGGGGGGGGGCCGGGAACAGGACGGGGGGGGGGGACATGAGCGACCGGGCAGGCTGAGCGGGCACATTCCGGAGCGCGCGCGTGGGCAGCGTGGACCCAGCGCTCAGCGCTTGTGTGCCTCCCTCAGAACGCGTTCTGGATGGCCCTGGAAAGGGTGTAAGTGGTTTCCCCGAGGAGGAGAGGAGGGGCTGATGCGGAGAATGGAGAGGAATGTGACAGAAGTAATGCAGAGTGAACAGGAAAGAAAGACACGTGTGACCACCCAAAGAAGTGGAGCTGTGTCTCAAGTAGCAGAGCGCCAACAAGTTCAGCGACAGTGCCCAGACCCTGAGTTCAAGCCCCAGCACCAACTCTCTCTCTCTCTCTCTCTCTCACACACACACACAGGTTAAAAATAAAATATAACAGCAAAACTCTGGGGAGAAAGGAGAGGCTTAAGTAATAAATCTCTAGCCATCTTTTGCTTAGAAGCTGCTTATACTACCCATTAATCTTCCTAGCACATTCTGGGTAGGATTTATGCATGCGGAGGAATTTTCTTATAAAGGAAAAAGAAAAGAAACGTAACCCACTTGACCAGGGGCTTCCATGGCTGACCCAACAGTTCAGAGCTCTAGAACTGAAGCGTGAACTAGCAAAGGCAACTCACATCCATAATCCTAGCTACTCAGGGGGCTGAGATCTGAGGATCCTAGTTCAAAGCTAGCCCAGGCAGAAAAGTCTGTAAGACTCTTATCTCCAATTAGCCACCGAAATAAAACACAAGTGAAAATGCGGCTCAAGCGCCAGCTTTGAGCGCAAAAAAAAAAGCCAAGTGAGAGCACAAGGCTGAGTTCACACCCCAGTACTGGCACCAAAGACAAAACAAAAGCATGGCACAGCCTCTAAACAAACCTAGCTCCTGTGGCAGCATGCCACTTTGAAATCCACCAGCTCCAGAGAGCAGCCTGAACCAGAGAACAGCAGAAAGTCTGGGACAGGCAGCCCTCCCTCCCCAAGCAGGAGGATGCCGTTTCTACAGAACCCTTCAGTTGTTTATGTATTTCTCAAACCTGAGGCCACCAGCTGCTTCCGGCTTCTGTTTATTAATAGCTATCCTAACACGGGCTCCTGGGGTTATAGCCCAGGAAGCCAGGCCCAGGGCCCAGGCTGGCACTACCTCTGCCGCTGGGTGCAGGCACAGCCCAGAGGGATATGAACGCTGCCTTTCCCGGCTCCTCCTCTGGGAGGTGACCCCCACACACACCCCCCATCACATCAAGACTCCCTCTCCGGCCTTTGCTGGGGCTTCTGGGCTCTGTTTCAGTGGGGACATGACTCCCACAACCAGCCACAACCAGCCACCAGCATCGGCAGCGAGAACCCCGACATCATCTAGGAAATAGGCCAGGAGGCAGCAGGAAAGCAGAGCTCCCAGAGGCTGAGAGCCAGGACTATCTATGATCCTGCTTTCCGGCCGGGGGGGGGGGGGGGGGGGGAGGGGGGGCCTCCTGAGGCCAGGAAGCTTTCCACTGTGCGCCCCGAGTGTGTGCAATCGTTGCCATTGTCACCGAGCATGGAGCATGCTGCGACCGTCCTAGACCTCCTGGCCCCTCCAGTCGGCAGGAAGCCAGGCGAGTCCCAGGTCCAAGCCCATCCACCTTGGCCTGGACCCGGATGTGAGCCTAAGGCCTCGTGTGGTAGTGGGGAGCCCTGAGGGGTGGAGCGGCACTGCCGGTGGCCAGGGACAGCCCTGCGCCCTGCTGCCACCTCCCCTGCCCCGTGTCCAAGAACAGCCCTGCGCCCTGCTGCCCATCTCCCCTGCGCCTGGAGCGGGGGCACCGGCCCACCACCTCGACGCCCGCGCCGCCCACGGAAACGGGTGGCGCCAGCCGCGCTCAGGAGGCAGCCAACAGCAGAAGATGGAGGCTTGAGGGGCGGGCAGCCGCGAGGTGGGCCGGAGGACGCCCAGGTGCGCAGCGGGGGCCGCCCGGGGCCGCCGCGAGCCCGGGGAGCGCGGGCAGGAGCCGAGGGGGCCCCAGCAAACAGACGCCGCGGCTCGGAACGGACGGACGCCCGGGCCCAGCGTGCGTGCGGGGCGGGGTCTCGCGGGCAGGGGCGTGGCCTCCGCGGGCACGAGGGCGTGGCCTCGCGGATCGAGGGCGTGGCCTCCGCGGGGCACGAGGGCGAGGCCTCGCGGATCGGGGGCGTGGCCTCCGCGGGGCACGAGGGCGAGGCCTCGCGGGTCGGGGGCGTGGCCTCGCGAGGCGCGGGGCGCGGCCCCGCCTCCCGGTCAGCGTCCCGGCCGCGGGCGCGTTGTTGGTTTCGGGTTGTCAGGCAGCGACGGCGCCCAAGAGCGACCCGGCGGCCAGACCGAGGTGGGGGTACGGCTGGGCCATGCCCTCTGTCCAGGCCTGAGCCTCGCCGCCCTCCGCAAGCATGAAAGACAGTGGGGGACTCCAAGGACCAGCAACTCATGGTGAGACCCCTTCATCTCCTTCCTCCTGACCTCCACCATCCCCTGAACCCCACCATCTCAGCCGGCCCCTCACGGGGCAGGCAGCATCCCCCTAAGGGACAAGGGACAGGGGCTGGGGCTGTGCAGGGCCACTCACTCTGCCCAAGTCCTAGAGAACGGCTGTACAGGGGGTATGGTGTCCTCCTGAGTCTAGAAAGTCAGCCCAGCCTCACCCCTGCCCCCCCCCCCCCGCCTTGGGTCTCCACGGGGGCAGGGGGCTCGTGGTGGGTCAGTCAGACTCCCCAACTTGGTGGGATCTGAGATCCTGGAGCCCAGGGTGCACCATGGGCTCCGGAGTGGTTAGTCCATGGCAGGCAACACCCATGTGGCCAAGGCAGGATCAAGTACCTCAGAGCAGTACTGGAAGCAACCCCCTTGGCCCCCCCAGAGCACAGGGATCCTGGGAGAGGAATGAGGAGGTGGGAGGAAGGGTGGACAGATGGAGACTGAAGATGGAGATACCTGGTCATGGTGGGGGTCAGGATGGAAAGATGAGGGGGAGCTTGGGTAGGTATGTGGGGGTCTTTCTCTCCAAACCCCCCTCCCCAGGCCTCATTTGTGCCTGGGAGCTAATGTTACCGCTGGCAGCCCACTTCTGCAGGGCAGCCTGAACTCCTGCGAAGGAAAGTCTTGGCCGGGGCCACAGGCAAGATCCCGGCTCTGAAGCATCTTCTCTGGCGGCAAAAGCGGGCTTGTTTGAAACACCCTCAGTGTGTGCTGTGTACTGCCCGGGCAGGGGCCGGGGCTTCCCCTCCTCTCCCCTTCCCTCCTTTCTCTTCCCCTCCGCTCCCCAGGAGAGTCCTCCCAGGAGGCTGATAAAGATGATCTGCTGTGTAGTGCAGCTGCCTCTCTCTCTAAAGTGAGCCGAGGGCAGCTTCCATCCCCACCGCAGCAGCTGTTTCTCTTAGATGAGCACAACCTCGTCCCCCCACCCCATTCTTTAGGAGACCCACACGCTTGATGAAGACCCACTGGCTTTTATCGGCTAGTGAGTAGAGATGGTGCCGTTCTCCTGGGAGCGATGAGGATATGGTCCCAGGTCATTGGCCTGAGGAAGGGGAAGACCATCATGCTATCCTAACCCTAACCCCCATCATCCTGAAGCATCCACAGAGGTGCCACCAGCCTGCCAAAGCTCCAGGGTCGAGCCCAAGGGAGCTTCAGGTGTTTAATTCGGGCGTGTGACTGTTGCAGCCTGGGCACAGTTCCCTCCCTTGAGGCTTGCCCTGCGACTTGGGCTCAGACACAGCCTGACATCTTGTGGACCCGCTGCCCTCCGGCCTCGGCAGTGAACTTGACTTTCAGAGTTTTCCTTGGGGTGGCTGGACCTTGGAGAACCCAGGGGCTTGCTCTTGGGAGGGAATCCCGAGGCCTGCTCACCCTTCCCTGGGTGGCCTAGCCTGGAACTCTTGTGTCTAACCCCAGGCCCCTGATCTCTCCTTCCCCCAACCCCCACCCCCTGCCCCTTCCCCAGGTGGCGCTCAGGGTCCGGCCCATCAGTGTGGCAGAGCTGGAGGAAGGAGCCACCCTTATTGCCCACAAGATGGATGAGCAGGTATGCGGGGCCCGCAGCCAGGATCTGCAGGAGGGGAGGCCTGCTCACGGGGCACTGATGCTTTCTGTTCCCTCAACTCTGGGATGGACCACTGACGGGCAGCACTGAGGAAGCCAAGGGCTCGTCTGTCTTCTTAGGTTGGTCCAAGGAAGGCTGAGAGGAGCCCTGGCCTGGGTGGACCCGGGTTACTTATCTCCCAGGTGCCCGTGGCTTCTCTGCTGCTCCGTGGACATGCCTTTCTTGGGGTCAGAGCATCTTCTGGGGGTCGGTGTTTGGTTAAGTCCTCGGAAGCTGTTCTCTCGCTCCTTATGTCACCATGATGTAGGAAGGCCTGGCCCATGACACCAGAAGTATTTATCAGGATGCAGGAGACTCCTATTAATAGGAAAGGGGCCTGTCCTCGCTCGGTTACTACCAGTCCAATGTGGGGCAATGAGGCGCTCCTCAAAGAATTGGAACAAATGAGGGTTTGCAGCTGAGGGCAGCAAGAGCAAAAATATGAAGTGCCCAGGAGAGAAAGTAAGGGGGTGGGCTGACCTAGCCCTGGAGGCCAAGGAGGACTCCCTGAAGAGATGGCGTTGAACTGGGCATGGTGGTGCACACCAATAATCCCAGCACTCAGGACACTGAGGCAGGAGGATTTTGAATTTGAGGCTAGTCTGGTCTACCGTTGTAATAAAAAACAAAACAAAACACAAAACACCTGCGTGTATAAAGGCCCTGTGGTGCTGGGGTGAGAGGAATTATGCACAACTGGGTAACTGAGGAGAGACCAGTGTGGCTCAAGCAGGAAAGGGGTGGGAAGGAGGGAGGTAAGATGTGTGGTGCAGGAGGTGATAGCCAAGCGCCAGCAGCTCATTCCTGTGATCCCAGCGACTTCAGGAGGCTGAGATCTGAGGATTGTGGTTTGAAGCCAGCCTGGGCAGGGAAGTCTGTGAGACTCTTTTCTCCAACTAACCCCCAAAAAGCTGGAAGTAGAGCTGTGGCCCACATGGTAGAGCGCCAACCTTGAGTGAAAAGGCGAAGGCACAGTGCCCAAGCCCCGAATTCAAGTCCCAGTACTGACAGTGAGGTGAGGCTGGAGGTGAGTTAGGGCATGCTCTGCAGACGTGGACGGGATGTTTTCTTGGACAGACGGTTTCAAGACTCGGGTGCTGCGGTGGGTGACAGGGACAGTGGCCCAGTGGTGGGAGGCAGCAGGCTTGGTACCCAGGTGGTAGGAGAGCCTGACGGTGGCCCCTTGCTATTTCCTGCCCTGTGGCTCGACGATCGGAGGTCGGAATAGCGTCCAGTGATGCGGAGAAAGGCGTGTGCACACCTGCAGAACCTGGACCGAGGTCTCTGGGGCTGGGCCGTAATCCAAAGCACAGCCTCCTGGCGGGGGGCGGGGGGGGGGAGGGAGGGGAGGGGCCGCTCCCGGCAGGTGCCCTCCCCCACGTCTCTTCCCTCCCTCCGCCAGCCCAGCACAGCCAAGGGTATCGAGGAACCCTGAGGGCTGATTCTTCTCCCTCTCTGCTTCTCCAAAGACCTCCAGAGAAGCAGGGGTGTCTGGGGAGATCCAGGCCAAGCCCGGCAGAGCACCGAGCATGCGCAGTGCAGAGTGGGTGGTGCTGTTTGCCCTCTGGGTGGCTTTGGGCAGGGGTTGTTTGGATCCTCCATTGCCACATCTTTGGAAGGGGCCAGCAGTCACGATGCCTTTTCTAAAGAGACCTTGATGGCCATAGGGTATGTCCACTTACCCAGTGCCTGGCACTTAGGGACAGCTTTTTTTTTTTGTTTTTCTTAGTCAGTACTGAGGCTTGATCTCAGAGCTTCACACTGTCTTGGTTTGCTTGCACGGCTGGCACTCTACCACTTGAGCCAGGATTCCAGCTCTGCATTTTTTTTCTTTTTTACTGGTTATCTTGGAGATAGAGTGTCATGCACTTTTCTGCCTGGACTGGTCTGAAACTATGATCCTCTGGATTTCAGCCTCCCAAGTAGGTAGGATTACAGGCGGGAGCCTCTGTCTGCCAGGGAGAGCCCTTTGGTGGTCGCCTGTCGGAGACTAAGTCCCCAGCACTGCTGGATGCGCCCTCCCCCAGGCTTGACAAGCTGGAGCGCTCAGGAGAAGGGAACGCCTGGCGGTCAGGGCCTCTCCCTGGGTCGGCCAGCTTGTCCCCGAGGCTATCGAGTCTTCAGGGTTGGGACAGTGATGTCTCTTGGCTGCTGCTGGCTCCCAGCCGGCGTGGGGACCGGTGAATATGAACCGGGACACTCCCCGTGAAGGGGGAGCCCATTGTGTGACAGCTCCGTAAACACCGGCTCCGTTCTGCGGGGCAGGGGCTCCCTCCAGCTCTGGCCTGGTCCAGCTGGGGCACGCCACCCTCCAGGCCTGCGCTGGGGCCCCCTGAATGGGGCTGCAGAGAGACTCAGGGCGGGCGGAGCACAGAGCTCTTCTCACCCACTGGCCCTGTGGGCTTCTGTCCCCCCGTGGGCTTAAAGTGGGGCTTGTCCTGGGGGCCTGGCCTCAAACTTCTAACTGTGGTTTGGGCAAAAGCCACCTCTGAGAACCTCTAAAGCCCACTGTCTCCTGACCCGTAATGCTCGGAACCAGGAGGTTAAGGCACAGGGGCCGGAGCGGCTATGTGGTGCAGGTGCCTCCTCCTAAGAGATCAAGTTGGGCTGGGCACCTGCATCCCATTTCTCCCTTCAGTGTGGCCATCGTGTCTGTGGGGTCCTGACCCTCCGGCGGGCCCCCCCCCCCCCAAACCTGCTTCCTCTAGCCTGGATCTGGGCCCTGCCTTCTGCCCCTGCCTGGACACCAGTGGTTACTTTCCTCTGAGAGGGGTGTAGAGCGGCACAGACCAGAGCCTCGGCCCCTGGTGATCAGCAGGGAGTGGCCGCGGCCACATCCACCCACCAGTGGGTCCTCAGTGGGAAGAGTGAAAGGGACTTGGCTTGGGCCACCGAGGGGGTCTGGCAACAGCCTTCCTTCCTTAGTCTCGGCACCATTCTCCTGGGGACATTTGGAGCCGGGAGCCCATCACCATGAGGCTGGGCAGAGGTGGGCACTCCCGTAGGCAAAGTGTCCTCAGAGCAAGAGTGAGGGGGAGAGACAGGTGCTAGTAGCTCACGCCTGTAATCCTAACTACTCTGGAGGCTGAGATCTGAGGATCGAAGCCTGAAGTCAGCCCAGGCAGGGAAGTCGGCGAGACGCTTGTCTCCAATCAGCCACCACCAAAATGCTAGACGTGAAGCTATGGTTCACAGAAGCCTAAAGGACGGCATTCAGGCCCTGAGTTCAAGCCCCAGGAATGGCACAAAAAGAAAGAGGGGCGGGGAGGAGAGCAAGAAACTGGGTGCCAGTGACTCATGCCTGTAATCCTGGCATCTCAGGAGACCGAGATCTGAGTGGTTCAAAGCAGGCCAGGGCAGGGAAGTCCATACGATTCTTATTTCCAATTAACCACCAGAAAGCCAGGAGTGGAGCTATGCCTCAAAGTGGTAGAGCACTAGTCTCGAGCAGAAAAGCTCAGGGACAGCACCCAGGCCCTGAGATGGTCAAGCCCCGCAACCAACGACAAATAAAAATAAAAAAGGAGCAAGAGTTCTGGGGGTCTGGGGAGCTGGAATTAGGGCTCGGATTTCTAAACGGCTATTTCAGGGGCCCGGTAGGCCTGGGGTCCCAGGGCCCTGACTCTGTTCAGGACGGAAGTTGTCACCACACCCACCACATTAGAGGCCTTTCTTGGAGGGCCTCTGTATGGACCGTGTGCACTAACGTTGCCTGCCTCAACGCTCAGGGGTAACGAATGTTAATTTGTCTCAGGGGCTGAGCTAGGGGACGGCTGCGAGCCCCAGAGTTAGGGAAAACCTGACCTGCCTTCTACCACAGCCCGAGGCTCCCATGTATATAGGGAGAGTGAGTCCCTAGTCTTAGATACTTCCACAGCTGAAGCTGAACCCCTGAGGAGTCTGAGGGGTGAAGGGGCGTGCGTGCGTGCGTGCGTGTGTGTGTGTGTGTTGGTACCGGGGCTTGAACTCGTGGCCTTAGTGTGGTCCCTGAGCTATTTCACTCAAGACTGGCACTGTACACGTGAACCACAGCTCCACTTCTTACCTGTTGCTGGCTAATCAGAGGTAAGATTCTCAGGGATGTTTGCTTTTCCCCTGCCTGGGCTGGCTTGGAACTGCCATCCTCAGATCTCAGCCTCCTGAGCAGCTAGGATGAGGGGCACGAGGGCCCCGTGCCTCGCACTGCAGGGAGTTGCAGGGCTGCGGGAGCTGCTCCCGGGACCAGCAGCCGCCATCTCCCTCCTGCTTCCCCCCCACACCCCCCCCCCCCCCACACCTGCTGGCCTTCCCGTGTTTACCTGCAGGATTTGGGTGTAATCTCATAATTAGCACTTATCTGCTTGCAGCCCAACTGCCATTCCCTGCTCTGGGGTCCGGAGCCCCTCCAGGAGGCCCAGCAGCAAGGCCCGGCCTGAAGGAGGGGGTGACATGGGGCAGAAAAGAAAGAGCGCATCAGAACAGAGCCCCTGCTCAACTGTGGGTTTCAGAGGGCACAGCCAGGCTAGTACCTCCCCCCCCCCGCCCCCACAAGCCCTCTCCTCCCCACCTCCATTCCTTACTAGAGAATGAGAAGCTCTTCTACCCTCCTGCTCCCCTCCTCCAGGAAGAATGGAGAGGATTAAAGAGGATGTGAGCTGCAGCTGCAAATTCGAGGCTGTTGCAATAGGTAAATAAGGTATAGGTGACCGATGCCAAGGGCTGCCTCTGCCTTGCTTGCCTTGTGGGGGGTGTCACAGTGGGGGTGGAGGCTGAGCATAGGTGAAAACATGCCCTTACTGTGATGTGTGCAAGGTTTCTTCCTGTTGTAACTTATGTTAGGACTTCGTCTCTTTCCGTGGCTACATGATATTCCGTGTCATGGGGATGCTACATTTTGTTTGCTGGTCCTGGGGCTTGGACTCCCGGGGGCCTGAGCTCTTTTGCTCAAGGCTGGTGTTCTACCATTTGAGCCACAACTCTGCTTTGGGCTTTTTGGTGGAGGTAAGAGTCTCACGGGCTTTCCTGGCTAGGCTGGCTTCGAACCACGATCCTCAGATCTTAGCCTCCTGAGTAGCCAGGATTGCATGCATGAGCCTACGGGTGCCTGGATAGGGTTTTCTTTGCTTTTACTCGGCTGTTTTCACCTGAGCCTGGCTCCCTAGACTGAGGATGAAGCCAGAGCCAACCCAAGCCCTCCTGGGTCAGGCGGAAGAGCGGGTATGGCCTCCTTTCTGGCGACTCCAGTCTTGTCGTCCTTCTTTCTTGATCTCCATCTGGGCCACACTCGGGGCTCAGAGAGGTGGTGCTTTGGGCTCGAGGCCACACAGCAGTGTGGTCCCGGAGGCCCGTGTGTGCTGCCGCCCTGGGGCTGGAGAAGGGGCCATTTTTCCAGCGGTCTCACAGCTGGGGGAGGGCTCTCCTGCTTCCCACACGCTCAGGTGCACACCTGACAGGACACCATGCACGCTCGTGCAGACTTGCACAAATGGGGAGAGCTGGAAGAAGCAGGTCCCGGAGCCGCCCGCCCTCCCCCTCCTGCCCTGCCTCCTGCCCTCTGGCTGTGGCTCACAGAAAAGGAGTTTAGTGGCCCACAGTCATGGCCGCCCAAAGCGTGGAATCAGGGCGGCAGCAGGGTGGGTAGGGTGAGGGCCTGCACCTCACATAGCTAATTGCATCCATAGCGCTGGGTTTCCAAAGAAGCTCAGAATCAAAGGTCCTGGGGTTGGCACCTCCAGCTACCAACTTCGGATGAGAGTCGGGGTAGGGCACAGTTCAACCCCTCACAGCCAGGCAGCCGTGTGAGCACGCAGGCTGTCTCAGGCCCAGGTTTGGGAGAGCTGGTATGAAGGGGTTGATCCAGGGAGCGGAATTGCTTTGAATCTCACTGTGGGCTTTGCATGTAGCTTTGGGGACAATACTGACCCCTGACGAGAATGCTTACTCCCAAGTTTCAGAAAGGGCACGCCCACAGCTCCCCCATCAAAGGCAGTTTTATTCTGCAAGCGCCCCCCCCCCCCCCGAGTGTGTGTGTGTAGACACAGGGTGACATTCACAGGAAGCTTCAGAGAGAGGGCGTGGGAGGCCCCAGAGCGAGGGCAGGCGTGCCTTCACAGGGGGTCCCCGCACTCCGGGGGGTGGGGGGAGCGCCCTCCGACGGTGCGTGTGAATCTGAGATCCGTACTGCAGAGACTGCTGGCAGAGAGGCAAGGAGAGGAAACCCAGGCTTTCTTTCCGACTCTTCTTCCCAAGGGTCTGTGAGACTCCTCAATTAAACAGCAAAAAAAAAGATGGGCTGGGGATATAGCCTAGTGGCAAGAGTGCCTGCCTCGGATACACGAGGCCCTAGGTTCGATTCCCCAGCACCACATATACAGAAAACGGCCAGAAGCGGCGCTGTGGCTCAAGTGGCAGAGTGCTAGCCTTGAGCGGGAAGAAGCCAGGGACAGTGCTCAGGCCCTGAGTCCAAGGCCCACGACTGGCCAAAAAAAAAAAAAAAAAGAAGCTGGAAGTGGAGCTGCGGCTCAAGTGGTAGAGCACCAGCCTTGAGCACACATCAAGCTTCAGGGACAGTGCCCAGATGCTCTGAGTTCAAGCACCAGTATTGGCACAAGAGAAAAAAAAAAAATCCGACGGCAGTGCTGTCTCTCCCAGGAGCCTTCCTGTCCTGTCCGGATGCGAGGTGGTCTCCTCCATGGCCGGCACTCACCTGGTTATTAAAGCTTCCAGGGAATGTCAGGAAGCAGGACAGAAAGCAGGGCACGGGCCTCGCGTCCGTCATCCTGGACCCTTCCCTGCTCCGGGCTTGGCATACGGACAGTGCTCCCAAAATGAGTCGGCTGGCTCCAATGCCACAGGCTGGTCTCCTTGGCCGCCTTGGTGCCCCCTCCCGCCCCTCCTGCCAGCTCCGCTGTGCTTCACCTGGTCCAGGGGCACAAGGGCCCCATTGTGTGCCAGTGTGGACAGGAATGGGGGCCATGCCTTGGAGGGCAGACCCCGGACAAAGCCTTCTTTAAAGGAGAGCCGTCCAAGGACCCAGAGGCCCAGGTGCCCGGGGCTGAGCCCGAGGTCAGGTGACAGTCAGCGGCGGGGGGGGGATGGGCAGCAGTGCCGGCGGCCGTCCTCTCCACCCCCACCCCGGCACTGCCCCTGCCCACACGGCGAGAGCGAGCGAGCTGGCACCGATGGCGGGGCTCCCATTGCGTCCCCGGGGACCGATGCCAGGGGGACTCAGAGCCAGGGTTGATCTGCAGCTCCGTCTGAAACTTGAGCAGGTCCCACACGGCTGGCAGGCATGGGCCAGGGAGCCAGCTCCTGGGCCAGAGACACCCCCGCCCCCCCCCCCCCGAGGACGAGGCCAGTGACAGGACAGACGGGGTCCCCCAGGTGGCAGCGTAGGCCCAGGTGCTCCGAGCTCCGCGGACTGGGGCCGCCAGCCATTGGCAAGCCGGGAAGGGGCCTTCTGTGCACAAAGCAGCCACCGGGCCTGCCTGCAGCTCTGCCTTCTACCTGGCTTGCCTAGAATCCTGTGGATGGGATTGGACTTGTGCCTCCTGGAACCCTTCCCCTTCCCCTTCCCTCCTCCCTGGAGCCCCACAGAAGGCCCAGGCCTGTTTGGGTGCCACCAGCACAGGTGCATGATTGCAGGAGGCATGGGGGTGGGGGTGGGGAGACACAGAGTGAATGCAATTCCCAAGGTCATCGTCCTCCTGGGACGGTGCCCCTAATTCCTCAGGCTTGACAGACAAGGAGACCCACAGGGGCCCACCGTGGATCTCCTAGGCCCCTGAACTCAGTTTTGCTCCTGGCATGCCCTCTTTCCCTTCCCCCCTCCCCCCCCGCCCCCCGCTGTCCCTTCCACAAGCCTTGGCTGTGTGCAAGGACTTTGGGACTGTCACCAGCCCTGGCTCTCCTGCTCATGCAGCCATTGGCTCGGTGGCCCTAAAAGAGACCCGCCCCTCCCCCCAGCCTTACCCATGTTGGGTCTCAGTTTATCTCCTTTGATATTTGTCCAGGGCCCCGTGAGCATCCGGGGCTACCGTGAGCCATGTGTGGGCCTCAGTCAGATTGTGGTGATGGTTGAGGGACACCCCCCCACCCCCACCCCACACAGCTTTCTGTGGGAGCAGAGAGCGGGGGACAGGGAGGGGTGAAAAGATGGTCGGAGGACAGACAGAACTGGCCTGCCGGGGCCCAACCCAAAGCAACAATCCTGAACTCACATTAAAGGACTTTATAAGGCTAGCTATGGCTAGAGTTCCTGGGGTGGCGAGGGCGCCCCGTCTGCCCTCCCTCCTTGCGCCTCTCCTCCCGTGAGTCGCCGAGGGCCTCTGAGGCGTTCGGTGTACCGCCCGAAGCCGCCGTCTGGCCGTTCATCCGTCTGTGCAGGTCCCCTGGCCCCGGGGAACGGGCCCGGCCTCATTAGGCGGGGAGCGCTGGGCGGCTCAGTTCCCCGGGCTGTCTGGCAGAGCCGGGGCACCAGGGAGCCCAGGGGTTCCCAGGGCGCAGGGCAGCACTTGGAGGTGCCAGCCACCCCACGGGGGCGCTGCATGGTGCGGGGAGGGGGGGGGAAGGGGGCTGGAGACGAGCTCATTACTTTCCTGGCAAGGACCGGGTCACCAACGGTGACTCCGTACTGTACGTGTGTGTGTGTGTATAGGTGCGCGCGCGCGTGTTTGCACTTGAACCCAGGACGCCGTCCTTTAGCCGTGCTCACGCGAGGCTGGCGCGCTGCCGCTCGAGCCACGGCTCTGCTTCTGGCTTTTCGGCGGTTCGTCGGAGATGAAGAGTCTTTCGGCCGTGAGGCTCGGAATTGGGGGTCCTCAGAGCGCAGCCCCCCAAGTAGCTGCGGTCGCAGGCCTGAGCCACTCACGGGCTTGGCTTCTCTTGCAGCCTGTGGCTTTCTCGTTTTCTCCTCTCTAGGTTTGGCAGCACAGCCGGGAGGGGGAGGGGGCCCATCCTTCGTCCCTTCCCTCCCCCACCTTCCTCTTTACTGCTCCCTAAAGAGGGACCCCAGTGCACCGAGCTCTGGGGGTGGGTGGGGGGGCTCTGCTCCCTCCAAGCCGCCATTCTGCCATGAGGGGCGGAGCTGGGATTCAAGGCCTGCCCTGCCCGGCATTGTTGTCAGGAACCTGGCACTGACCGTTGCATCCTATCCTAAAGCAGGGCCCCCCCACCCCTCCTAGCCCCCCCCCCCAAGAGGAGCCAACCCTCCTTTCCACATTTCCCCACAGAGCGGGGACAAGGCTCCACGCGCTGGGCACCTGGGCGGAGTGGAGTGGAGCGGGCTCAGATTGTTCCGGAAGATGGGTCCCTTAGCCACGCAGCCAGCCCCTCTCTACCTTCACACACACACACACACACACACGTGTGCCCCCCACCCCAGCCCCCCCACAGGCCTTCCGCCCTCTCCTTCCACAGGGGCAGCGTGTGGGCGGCGCTGTCGTGAGGGGAACGCTCAAAGTCGGGGACCTGCTGTGGGGTGGGTGGGGCACCCCTGCCCCCCCCACCCGGGGATCTCTCTGCTCCTCTGGGGTGGAGCCCATCTCTCCAGGTCACCACTGGGGGTTCGGGGGGGGTGTCCCGGGGTGACCGTGGCCTCCCCGCCGGGCCCCTTTGCAGATGGTGGTTCTCATGGACCCCATGGAGGACCCCGAGGACATCCTGCGGGCGCACCGCTCCAGGGAGAAGTCCTACCTGTTCGACGTGGCCTTTGACTTCACCGCCACCCAGGTGAGGGCGCACCTGAGCGCCCCTCCCCTCCCCCCCCTCCCCCCCCCCAGAGTGGCCCTCGGAGGATTGAGTCCCTGACCCTCACCCGTCCACTACCTGTCTGTGAACGTCTCGCCCATACCTGTCGTTCACACCTGGGTGACATAACACCCGCCCGCGTAGACACTAACCTACCTCCATGCCCGCACACCTACGCGCGTGCACAGTGCACGCCTGGCCTTCCCAAGCGTGCTTGGGTGGACACCCGCACCCACCCAGCACAGGGTGGTCGCCTCAACCCCCTCTCCTCCCCCCCCCCATACCGCGGGGCCACGCACGGGGAGCGGAAGGAGGGAGCCGCAGGCCATCTGCTGCAGGGCAGGCCGGGCAGATGGAGGACTGTCTCCAGGAAGCTGACACCCTCCGAGGGACCCCAACACCCTCCGAGGGACCCCGTCTCCCTGTCTCCCGGGTGCTCCCGGGAGCAGACATTCTGCGTCCTCGGGACCCGGGGCTGGGAGCCAGCTGTGGAGGGAGACGTCTCAGGTGTCCCGAGCTCCGCCGCCGCAGGCTGGCGTTTCCCCCCCCTCCCTCCCTCCCTCCCCAGGGTGTAAACAGAGACCCCCCCTCCTCCCCCTCCCGCCCCCTCCTCTCTCCCACACGCCCCAGGGCACCTGTGCAGTCTGTGTCCCAGGCCCCCAACATGGCGTCTCTTCCTCTGCAGGAGATGGTGTATCAGGCCACCACCAAGAACCTCATCCATGGCGTCATTTCAGGCTACAACGCCACGGTGTTTGCCTACGGCCCCACAGGTGCAGGAGGGGTGTGAGCACAGCCCCGGGGTGGGGGTGGGGGGGGAGAGTCAGGACCCCTCGGCCCCCACAGGGACAGCCTGGCCCTGGCTAGGACCACGACCGGGATAGGATGCGTCCACCCCCACCCAGGGCCCTCCAGCCCCAGAGACCCCCATCTCCAGCCAGCGTGGTCACCCTCCCCGCCCCCACCCCCTCCACCTCCCCCCACCGGCCGTCCGGAGGGGCCTCCCTCAAAGACAGACCAGGCTTGGCAGACGCCTCTGTTCAGCGAGGTCTCACCCCCGGCCCTCGCCCCGACCCCACCCTCCTCTGCCCAGGCTGTGGGAAAACCTACACGATGCTGGGCACAGACCACGAGCCCGGCATCTACGTCCGCACCCTCAACGACCTCTTCCGTGCCATTGAGGAAACCAGCGACGACATGGAATACGAGGTGTCCATGTCCTACCTGGAGGTGAGCACCCCCAGGCTTGGGGAAGCCATCGTGGCTGCTCACCCACCTCTGTATTGTGTTAGCCGCACTTTATTAAACTTGAGGCTCACAGAGGTAACTTATGCACAATCAGTGGGGGGGGGGGATTCGAACTCGAGACCCCGTGACTCTAAAGCCAGGCCCCGTCAGTGAACAGAGTTCAGACATACTCCCAGACTGGTCACCTCCTCGCTGCTGCACACAGGGGCGGGAGACCCCTCCAGCAAGCTGACCTCCTCCACCGGGCAGTGTCTCCCCGTGACGTCTCAGAAGGGGCGTGAGGGGGAGCTGCCAGCGGGCGGGCGTGCAGCCAGCCAACTAGGCTCACCTCGTCGGACGGCACCCAGGGGGAGCTGATGGTTGCCTAGCGACAAGCAGGGCTCCCTGATCTGCTAGGACGGCCTGGCCTTTGGGCAGGTCCATGCCTGTCAACCGAGTCCCCCTTGGTTCCGAGACCTCCCGTAGTGCTGATTGGCTCTGGGACCCAGTTGCTGGTGGGTGCTGAATCTCCCATGCACAGTCCTCCCCAGGAAGGCAGGGAAACTCCCCAGGCTTCTCTCGGGAGCCTGCCGGGGGGGCGGGGGGGCAGAGAGTGGGAGCTTCCCGTCCGCTCCTTGCCCGGGCATCTTGCCTGAGACTGTCTGTCCCTTCCTGACCCGTCCCACCAGATCTATAATGAGATGATCCGGGACCTGCTGAACCCCGGCCTGGGGTACCTGGAGCTGAGGGAGGACTCCAAAGGGATGATCCAGGTGGCTGGGATCACCGAGGTGTCCACCATCAACGCCAAAGAGGTGGGTCCCCCGGTGGCCAGGCCGGGGCCAGGAGGAAGGTGCCCGAGAGACTACGGCACGGGAGAGCAGAGACGGAGCTGGGCCCGGCCGCACACAGAGTCCTGAGAGGCAGCACGGGGGAGGGAGGGAGAGAGGGAGGGAGGGAGGTTTGTTCTGGCAGCCCCCCCACCTCCAGGCCTCCTCTCAGGGGCTCACCCCCCTCCTCCCCTCCCCTTCTCCCCAGATCATGCAACTGCTGATGAAGGGCAACCGGCAGAGGACGCAGGAGCCCACGGCCGCCAACCGGACGTCCTCCCGCTCGCACGCCGTGCTGCAGGTGGCCGTGCGGCAGCGCAGCCGGGTCAAGAGCGCCCTGCAGGAAGTGCGGCAGGGCCGGCTCTTCATGATCGACCTGGCGGGCTCCGAGAGAGCCGCCCAGGTGAGGCCCGCGGAGGGGCTGTCTGGATGGGGCGGGGGCTGAGCGGGGAGAGCATCCCCAGGGAAGGAGACCAGAGGAGTGAGAGACCCTGAGCATGAAGGACTGAAGAAAGTCCCAGAAAGCTCAGGATGGGGGAAACCTGAAGAGGGGAAGGACTGTCGTTGGGGGTGGGATAGGGGTGGGGTAGGAAGACAAAGAACAAAGAGGAGCGAGGAAGAGGGCCCAGCACAGCAAGGACGTAGGGAAGTCCCCGTCCCTTCGGCCACCCAGTGTCACTGTCTGGGAGGATACATTGGGCGGTTGGGGGGGGGTCACCTAGGCAGGGGGTGCTGGGTGCTGTCACCATGGTAAAACTGAAGCCAAGATAAGAGAGAAAAGCCAGGCATTGTCGGCGGCCCGCACCTGGAACTGTGGCTCCACAGGAGGGCTGAGATGTGAGAATCGGAGTTCAAAGCCAGCCTGGGCAGGAAAGTGTGAGACTCTTAACCACCACTAAAGTACAGAACAACAACAACAAAAAGCCAGAAGTAGAGCTGTGGCTCAAGTGGTAGGGCGCTAGCCTGGAGCAAAGGAAGCTCAGGGACAGCGCCCACCAGCCGCAGGACTGGCATGCACTCGCACGCGCGCACACGCACGCGTGCACGCCCCCCCCCCCACACACACACAGAGGTAAGAGAGAAGGCCCACGGCCTTATCTGAACACACAAGGCTGGATTGCCAACGGGACTGGAGTTCACCAATTGGTCCCTGACTTCTAGAAAAGTCTTCCGGCCTCCCTAAGGGTTCATGGGGCGCAGCCTGGAAGGGAAGTGGGGGGGTGCCTATGGTAACTGGAGCTATCTAATGCCGGCTCTGCCAGGATGGGCAGTGATAGCTGCCCTGGGCCTGGAGGAGAGGAGCCGGCCCCTGCATCACGTCCCCTTGCACACGTGCGTGCACACACGTGCGTGCACACACGTCCCTCCTAGCTCCGTGACACCCCGGTGCCTTCGAGGGCCTGTGCGGTCACATCTGGTAGCCTGCCATGCACGACGCTACGGCAGAGTCCAGCCATGGCCACAGTGCCTGCCCCAAGGGAGCAGAGCCCTCAGTCCAGAACCATCCTGGTCCTCAAGGGCTCCCTGGGAGGAGGGGACCCAGCCATCTAGTGCCCCGTGCTCCCCACATTTCCAGAGGGCTGGGGTGTGATGCATGGCTGCGGTGGAGCCTCAGCCTCCAGCCCTCAGAAGGCCACAGCTTTGCCCTCTGCTTTCCCCTCCTCCTCTTCCTCGCCCCCCCCCCCAGACGCAAAACCGGGGTCAGCGCATGAAGGAGGGGGCTCACATCAACCGCTCCCTGCTGGCCTTGGGCAACTGCATCAACGCGCTGAGCGACAAGAGCAGCAACAAGTACATCAACTACCGCGACAGCAAGCTCACCCGGCTCCTGAAGGTACCAGGGCCCCCCCCCCCGCCCCGGGGCAGGGCACCTACACTGAGCTCACCCCGCTCCTGAAGGTACCAGGCCCCCCCCCCGCCCCGGGGCAGGGTGCCTACACTGAGCTCACCCCGCTCCCTGAAGGTACCAGGGCCCCCTGAGCTCTGTGTCCAGGCTTCATCCCTGCAAACCTTTTATTTTCACATTTGTGCTGGTAGTGGGATTTGGCTTTTGCATTCAAAGCTGGCACTCGACCACCCAAGACAGTCGTGGGGCTTGAACTCAGGGCCCGAGCACTGTCCCTGAGCTTCTTTTGCTCAGGGCTAGCACTCTGCCACTTGGGCCAAGCGCCACTTGTGGCTTTTTCTGTGTACATGGTGCTGAGGAATCGAACTCAGGGCTTCATGCACGCTAGGCAAGCGCTCTACCACTGAGCCACGTTCCCGGCCTCATTTCTTTTTTCTTCAGGTTAACTGGAAATAAGAGTCGTACAGACGTTTCTGTCCAGGCTGGCTCTGAGCCTCCTGAGTTGCTAAGATTACAGGCATGCGCCACTAGTACCTGGCCCCACCAACCGTTTAATTTTGCCTGTGGCTCTGTGAGTTAGGGAGAGTGACCTGTGCAGCTGGGGAAACTGAGGCACGGAAAGGCTAAGGAATTTCCCCCCAGTGCTGGCACTAGTTAGTGCTGGGAATAGGTCTGTGGTTTCCTACAGACCCTTCTGTCAGCTTGCTATCGTGACTGTGCCCACAAGCCGGGGAGGTAGGTGGGGGTTCAATAAGGCTGAGGGTTTGTGCTGGAGGGAGGAGCGGTAGTGTCTCCTGGCAGGGAAGGGCCTCCAGGGTTCTCTGCACCCGGAGATGCACAGCAGCGAAGCTTTTTGTATGGGAGGGGAGGGAGAAGGGGAGGGGAGGGGAAGGTGCACATTCAGCCTGGTGGGAGGCGGCCCTGGGGGAGGGGCCTCCTCTAACCACACCCCATGATGGGAGGCAGCCCAGGGGGAGGGGCTTCTGATGACCACGCCCCATGGTGGAAGGCGGCCCTGGGGGCGGGGCTTCTGCTGACCACGCCCCATGGTGGGAGGTGGCCCTGGGGGAGGGGCCTCTGCTCACCACGCCCCCATCTTCCCCACCCAGGACTCCCTGGGGGGGAATAGCCGCACGGTGATGATCGCCCACATCAGCCCGGCCAGTACTGCCTTCGAGGAATCCCGGAACACCCTGACCTACGCTGGCCGGGCCAAGAACATTAAGAACAGGGTGAGGGTTCCTGGACTGCCCCCTCCCCACCCCCAGCACACACCCCTGGACCAGGATTTGAACCGAGGCCTTTCCCAGCACCCCCAGCACGGGCTTATCAAGGCAGGAGTCCTCAGCTGGCTCCGAGGTCCCTCCTCTTCTCATCCCCCGGTTCCCCTACCTGCCTCTTCCTCTTCCTCTTCAGAGGCTCCTTCAGGCCTCTAGGTGGTCACAGCACCTAGGCACACGCCTCACCACGGGGGTGGGGGGCGGTGCTTTTCCTGAACCCCCAACTCTCCACTATCTGATACACGGTCTCCTCCCATCCCCCAACTAAGCAGGACCAGGCGCTGACCTCCTGGTCAGCAGGTGGCTGACCTCCTGTCATCCTAGCTACTCAGGAGGCTGAGACCTGAAGATTGTGGTTCAAAGCCAGCCCAGGCAGGAAAGGCTGTGAGACTCTCATCACCAATGAATCAACAAAAACCAAAACTACCAAGTGGAGTTGTGGCTCAAATGGTAGAGCACCAGCTCTGAGCAAGAACAAGCGAAGGGACAGGGCCCAGGCCCTTTGTCAGTACCAGTCCACACACACACGTGCGCACACACACACACTCACGCCAGGCGTTAGCACTCCTGCCCATCACACAGCCGAGGACAGTGAGGATTCAGACTCTGTGTAACTGGGGCTGGTGGGGCAGAGACGGGAGCTGGGCCTGGCTGGTTTTCGAGTTCACGTCCTCTGGTGGAACCTGCAGGGGGGCCCCTGCTGTCTGGTGAGCCTGTCTGGGCTCGTGTGTGTGTCTGTGTGTGTGTGTGTGTGTGTGTGTAGGGGGAAATGGCTACACCGCAGGGAGCATGTGGTGAACATTAGTACAGGAGACCAGCAGCCGGTGTCGCTGAGACCAGTTGGGGAAGGGGAATGAAGGATAACACCAGAGAGACGGTGGCGGGCCTTCCACCCCTCTGCCCTGGCAGTAAGGGTAACAGTGCTTCAGGAAGATCAGATCTAGCAGAGCCGTGTCGTGTGACAGGAGGCTGTGGGTTGGGTTTGGGTCCAGGAAGGCTGGGGGTTCAGCGGGTAGGCAGGTGGAGGCAGAGCTGCACCCCCCTCCCTCCCCCATCCCTGCTTCCCCACAGGTGAAGCAGAACCAGTTCAACGTCTCCTACCACATGGCCCAGTACACCAGCATCATCGCCGACCTGCGGAGCGAGATCCAGAGGCTCAAGTGCAAGATAGACCAGCAGGCGGGGCAGGGCCAGGCCCCGGGGCGCCCGGAGCGGGGTGACCACCAGCACATTCGGGGTGCGTGCGTATGTGGGCACTTTTGTGGGGGCCTGTCCCCACAACACCCCCTCCTGGGCTGCTTCCCCTTGCTCTGGGGTGCTGAGCCCGGCTCTTCCTGGCTGGGTAGACAAGGGGCTTAGTCACGGAACCTCCCTGAGCCTTCAAGCTGGGGCACCGGAGGAGAGAGCAACCGAGGAGGCCTTCCTGGAGGAATTGGGGGGGGGGGAGGAGAAGAGCCCACGTGGGCCTGAGCCAATCCCTCCCCCGCTCCGCTGCCCCTCTGCCCCCCACCAGCCGAGGTGCAGCCGCACAGCCGGCAGGGTGAGCAGCCCGAGATGGCGCAGGTCCGCGACCAGCTGCTCGGCACCTTCCGGGAGCAGATGGACGTGCACCGGCGCCTGCTGGAGCTGGAGACCCACGGCGTGGAGGTGCAGATCGACACCTCCTGCCACCTGCTCACCATCACTGGGTATGCGCCCCTGCACCACCCTCCCCCCGCGAGATCGGGGATGGGGGAGCTGGGCACCAGGGTGACACCTTGCCCTTCAGGCTGGGCCTGAATCCCACGCCTCCTGTCTCCCCGGGGCGGCGCCGTGGCAGCTGGGAGCACGAAAAGTCGCGCAGGGCCCTCAAATGGCGGGAGGAGCGGAGGAAGGAGAACTACACGAAGGACGACAGTGAGAAGGACTCGGACACGGGCGACGACCAGCCAGACGCTCTGGAGCCGCCCGAGGTGGCCTCGGCCCGCGAGAGCATCGCCGCCCTGGTGGAGGAGCAGAAGAAGCTGCGCGAGGAGAAGGTGCCCAGGGCTCGGGGGGCGGGGCCTGGGGCGGGGTGGGGCGGGGCCTGGGGCGGGGCGGGGCCTGGGGAGGGGCGGGGCTTGGGAGGGGCGGAGCCTGTGGGGGCGGTGCTGGAAGGGGCGGTGCTTGGTAGGGGCGGGGCTGGGAACTCAGGCCACCAGGCGCCTCCCACCCACCACGACCTCCCTAAGCTCCTTCACCCCTCTGAGCCTCAGTGTCCCCACCTGTAAAGCGGGGACACTGAAGTCACAGGAGATATTAAGTTAGTGCTTGGCCCAAACCAAGAATCTAAAGCATGGCGGCCGCTAGAATCACTGGGGCTTTCTGGACCGCTGCTCATTACCGTCCATGATGGGGCACAGCCAGGGAGGGAGGCCCCGAGGGCGTCACAGGGCTGGAGTTAAAACAGAGGCCCATGGAGCCCATACCAGGGCGCGCAGTGCTCAGCACGGCAAGAAACAGGGCACAGGCTGGGCGGCAGTGGCTCGCACCGGGCATCCTAGCTTCTCGGGAGGTGGAGAGCTGAGGATCGCGGTGCAAACCCAGCCCAGCCCGAAGAGATAAGAAAAGTCTTCATCTCCAGCCAACCAGCCAAAGCCTGGAAGTGAAGGTCTAGCTCAAGTGGTAGAGCACCAGCAGAGAGAGCGAGAGAGAGCAGTGCAAGCCCCTAAATTCAAGCCACCATATATAAAGGGAGGGAGGGAGGAGAAAAGAGGAGAGGGAGAGAGGGAGAAAGGGAAGGAGGGAGGAAGAGAAAGGGAGAGAGGAAGGAAGAAAGGGAAAGGGAAGGCAAGGCCGTCAGAGAGGCAGGGAGGGAGGCAGGCAGGGAGGGAAGGAGAGAGGGAGGGAGGGAGGGAGGGAGGCAGGCACAGATGGGCCACCTTGGAGCAGCCCTTGGTTGCGAAGCCCCAGGTCCTAGCCTGGAGGGCGGCCTTGGCGGGCGCTGCCCGGGCGCTGAGCCCCCGTCTGCGCGCAGCTGGCCCTGGAGCAGCGCTGCCGGGAGCTGCGCGCGCGGGGCCGGCGCCTGGAGGAGACGCTGCCGCGGCGCCTGGGCTCGGAGGAGCAGCGCCAGGTGCTCGGCCTGCTGTGCCGCGTGCACGAGCTGGAGGTGGAGATCACCGAGATGCAGTCGCAGGCGCTGCTCCGCGACGGCGCCTGGCGCCACCGCCGCGAGGCCGTGCGCCGCCTGGAGCAGCACCGCGGCCTCTGCGGGGAGATCATCCAGGGCCAGCGGCAGCTCATCGAGGGTAGGTCCCGCGCCCCCCCCCCCCGGGTGGGGTGAGGAAGGGGGAGGCGGCGAGGCGACCCCCAGGCCCGCGCTGAGCCCTCGCCGCGCCCCTCCCGCAGACTACAACCTGGCGGTGCCCCGGCACCTGGAAGCGCTCTATGAAGTGTACCTGCGCGAGCTGGAGGACGGCAGCCTGCAGCGGGCCGCCATGGTGGACCGCGTGGCCTCCAGGGCCCTGCAGGTGGGCGCTGGGGCCGGCCCAGACACCCAGGCTGTGCCCAGGGAGGGGCCTGCTGGGCCAAGCCGGCAGGAACCCCGGGGAACTGGCTCCAGTTCCTTCTTACCACGCCCTACGCCTTGCAAAGCCCAGCAAGGTGCCCCCCCCACTTCCTCTCAAAACACTGCTTGTCCCTGTCCAGGGTCAGGGGGTCAGGGGAGGCCACGGGAGAAGGCCCCTAACCAGTTCAGTAGTGTGTGCCTGTAATCTCAGCGCTTGGAAGGCCGAGGCAAGAGAAATGCAAGTTGAAGGCAAGCCGGAGTCATGCTGCTTTATTTACTTCTGTGCCCGTGCTGGGGCTTGAACGCAAGGCCTGGGTGCTGTCCCGGAGCTTTTCCAGCCTCCTGAGTTAGCTACAGGCGTGAGCCACAAGCACCCAGCAACCTTGTTTTAACTGAATAAATAGAATACCAAGAAAACCATGGCCCCGGTCCTTGTCACCCGTGGGGGTTGTCACCCTGTGCTGGTTGCAGGCTCCAGGTTCAAGTCTTCTGACTGCCCACCCCTGCTCTGCTCCCCTCCCCAGGACAGTTATTTGCCCAAAATTACCCCAGCAGGAGCCACGCTGACCCCAGACTCTGACCTGGAGAGCATAAAGACAATAAGCTCCGAGGCCCAGCGCCCACAGAACAGCACCCTCCCGCCCCTCGGCACAGACAGGTGAGCCAATCCCGGCGGTGCCCTGGCCTGGGGGAGCCAATCCAGGCACAGCTAGGCTAGGCGGGACTTGGGTACTTTCCCTGGTGGCTCCCCCTGCTGGCGGTGGCGGGGAACCGCAGCATGACCAGTCTGGTCAACAGCCCTCTTTCCCCACTGCCATCCTCAGCGAAGCCCACCACATGTTCAAGGCCAGTTCTCGAGCCTGGCAGGCGAAAGGGTCTGCGGTGCCCACCCCACCGCCCATCCAGGTCGGAGGCCTAGTGGCCCAGGAGGTGAGCTCTGGGCACCATCTGGGGGTGGGCAGTCAGCCAGCGTCTGGGATGAGCCCCGGCCCATCTTTGCTGAGTGGGGTGCAGGGGTCCTTCCTGCGTTCAAGCCTTTCTTTCCTCTTCCCAAATACTTCACCCCAGCCCCCTCTGGACAGCCTGGGCAGCCGGATCAACTCTTCCCCTGATAGCAGCGAGAATCTGTCGGAGATTCCCTTATCCCACAAAGGTACATGTGCCACCCACCTGCAAGGTCTAGACGGCTCGGATCAGCCCAGCCAAAGCCCTTTCCTGCCCTCAGCCTGGCGGAATGCACACGTGCCCCAATACTTTCTAACCTAGAAGGGCATCAGCGCCCCCGCCCCCCAGAGGACTGGCTGGGTATCAGCAGCTAGTATCTACACCTGCTCAAGGGCAGAGATGGGGTTACAACCAGAAATCACAACGGGAGCATCTGACCGGTCGCTGGTGGCTCACACCGGCAATCCTAGCTGCTCAGGAGGCTGAAATTTCAAAGCCAGCTCCTACTTTTCTTTTCTTTTTTTTTTTTTTTTTTTGCCAGTCCTGGGGCTTGAACTCAGGGCCTGAGCACTGTCCCTGGCTTCTTTTTTTTTTTTTTGCTCAAGGCTAGCACTCTACCACTTGAGCCACAGCGCCACTTCTGGCTTTTTCTATATATGCGGTGCTGAGGAATCGAACCCGGGGCTTCATCTATATGAGGCGAGCACTTTGCCACTAGGCCACATTCCCAGCCCCGTGAGAAGACTTATTTCCAATTAACCGCCAAAAAAGTCAAAAGCAGAGCTGTGGCTTAAGTTGTAGCATTGCTAGCTAGCCTTGAGCAAAAAAAACAAAAACCAAACAACAACAACAACAACAACAACAAAAACACCTCAGGGACAGGGCCCAAGCCCCAAGTTCAAGCCCCAGGATCTGCACAAAAATAAATAAGTACACAAAAGAGACTGGAAGCACGTGGCACTTAGGGTCACACACACCCTTCCACCAACTAATTAATTGTAATGGCAAATGCTAATTAAACCTTGCTCCCCCAGATAAGGTGGACCAAACCCTCATAACACTAGGGGATCCGTTGTGTCTCTTAGATGGCAAGCAAGCAGGGGTGTCAGGTGCAACCCAAAGCGCGCTGGCCACCGCTCCGATCTCCTGCCCGGGCAGAGGAGGGGGGCGGCGGGAGGTGACCTTGACCTCCCAGTGAAAACTCTGTTGTAGAAAAGAAAGAGATCCTGACGGGCACCAAGTGCATCTCCGTGAAGGCTGCCGGGCGACGCTCGCGGGCCCTGGGCGTGGAAGGGCGCCCCCTGCTGGCGCCTGCCGCAGAGAGCAGCAGCCTGTCCCTGGGCTCCCTGGGCTCCCTGAGCGAGGCTGACGAGGCTCGGCCGCCGGGCCCGCAGGCCTGCAAACGGCCCCCCAGCCCCACGCTCCAACACGCTGCCAGCGAGGACAACCTGTCCAGCAGCACGGGCGAGGCCCCGTCCAGGGCCCGGGGGCCTCGGGGTGAAGCCTCTGGGCCCTGGCTGCGTGACCAGAAGAAAAACATGGGCAAGAAAAGGGAGGAGTCACTGGAGGCCAAAAGGAGGAAGCGGAGGTCCCTGTCTTTTGAGGTCACAGGCCATGGGGTAAGGCAAGGGGGAGGGGTGGGGTGTCTGGGCCTCTTTCTTGTTCTTGTGGGTGGGTGGGGGGGGGCCTGAGGGCTAGATTTTTCCAGAAGCTCCCCCCCCCCGCCCCTCGTACAGCCAGCCCTGTGCTACAGCCAGAAGCTCCACCCTCAGCACTACCCCCCCCCCCGCCCCGGGCAGAGCTTGCAGTAGAGCCCTACGCGGCTCTCAGCCTCACCTCCCTATTCTCCAACCACACAGCTCTCTCGCTCCAAGCCGCACCTCCTCGGGCCCCGACCCTTGGAGGGCATCTTAGACCACAAGATGCCAGTGTGCGGGCACCCAGTCCCTGGTATCCGGCATCTGGGCAAAGTCACCATGCCTTTGACCAAAGTCAAACTCCCTCCAAACCAGAACCCAGGTGAGCACAAGCAAGGGAGGCCGCGGGAGAGGAGAGGCCCTCGCCAGCCCAGGGAGGAGACCTGGAAATCTCCATTCTCTAGGACACTTGGAGGACGGTGCCCCTGGGGAGTTCCCGGCCACTGGGTGATGGGGGGAGGAGGATGAGAGGCATTCCTGCCCCTGCCCCTTCTCCTTTGCAGGGTTTGGGGATGCCTCACCCCTTGCCGGTCCCCCCGACCCGGCTGGCATGTCCCGACGACGAGCGGCTCGTGGGCCCAGCCTGCCCCATGGCTCAAGCAAAGATGGACACTTCCGGCATAACTGAGGGAACTTACTAGAAGCAGCTATGGCCTCCCACCCCAAGCCAGAAGGGGGCACATCAAGGAATAGGGGCAAGGAATGGAGGCAAGAGCTCAGAGGCCGTGACCCCTGAGACTCAGGAGCTGTGGAGGTGTCAGCTCAGCCCTTCCAGGTTTCCAGTGTCAAGGGGAAGGGAAGCGGCTGGGGAGCTGGACCCCTGACTTCCAGCCTTGGACAGAACACGGTTGCCAAAACCCTGCACCAATCTGCAGCTGCCCCGGACTTGGCAGAGAGGAGCTGTTGGTGCGCTGAGGCTGCCGGGCAGACACCTGTGCAAGAGCAGCTAGCTGCACCGGTGGGGAGGGGCCCGGCCGGCATGGCGCCTCACCTACCACCGTGGAAGGTTGGGAGGGGATCTGATTTTGTTACGCGGCAGAGGCTTTGCTTTTTTTCACCTTCCTTTTTAACAATAAAGTCTCATTTGGGTTTTGATGGCTGTGCGGGAAACTAGACCTTGTCTGATGTGGGTGGGACATCTGGCTATTTACCCAGCTCCTCCCTCCGGTCTTCCTAGGTGCCCAGTTCCCCACCCAGGAGGGAGATCAGAGGCTTGGCGGGCACTGCAGAAAACCCCAGAGTGACTGTCCTGCGATGTCAGGGTGCAACTCTCTAGCTTCAAGACTGCCTGGGCTGGCCTGCCCAAGTGCCATCTTGCTTGCTGTTGGGGAAAGGCTCTGGTGGAGGAACCCCATGCTGGTGGAATCCTTGGGGTGGCTTTTTACCAGGGACTGGTGGTGGCCCAATCATCCTGGCTCCTCTATGATCATCGGTTTATTAAGGAGCAAGAGCATCCCCTTCCCCAGGCTTAGTAGAAAACGAGCTCCTGAGACCGGACATCTGGTCTACCACGGCTCTACTGGATTTCCTGGAACCTAGCCTCCATGGGAGCGACCGTCCCCTCCCCAACCCCAGGGGGCGCCAGGCTGGTGGCTAACTCCACGCTGACGTCTCCCCATCCCCGGGCCCTAGTGCGGCCTCGGTCAGGCCTTTATTTCCCAGTCCGGATGAGAGTGTGGTAGACGGGCTTGACGATGAGGTGCAGGTGCAGCGCGTTCTCCACCAGGAACTCGGAGTTGCGCCTGTGCAGGTCGGCGTGCGCCAGGAAGTCGCCGGCCTCCTCGCTGCTCTGATGGAAGCTGTAGGCGTGGCGGACGAGCAGGCGACCCTGCTGGCGCGCCCCGACCAGCACGGTCTTCTGGAAGCTGACGCCGGCCGCGTCGCCGCCGCTGCTGGCCGGGGTGACCACGAGGCGCGGCCGTCCGTCCTCGGGGCGCGCGGCGGGCAGCGCGGTGCCCGCGGCGTCGGCGTAGACGGGCCGCAGGCTGACGGGCAGCCAGCGCGGGGAGAAGAGCACGTTCCAGGTGATGCGGCGGCCGGCGTCGTGGCCGCTGGGCCCCAGCTGCGTCTGGAAGCTGGTGCTGCGATCGTCCCGGGCCGGGTTGTTGATGACCCACGGGGCGCCCCAGGCGGGCGAGAGGTAATTGCGGGGCAGGAAGGCGCTGCCGTTGACGTCGAAGAACTTGGCGTAGTGCAGCGGCGAGGCGGCGTGGAACTGGTAGGCCTGCAGCAGGAGGTCGGCCACGGCGTGCGCGTGGCGCGCCAGGGCGCCCGAGCGCGCCTGCAGCTGGAACAGCTGGGCGGGCGGGATCATCGGGTAGCGGATGGCGCGCAGCGCGCGCTCCGCCACGGCGGCCGGCGGCCGCGCGCGCCCCAGCCACGCCTCCAGCGCCTGGAACAGCTCCAGCTCGTCCTGCAGCACCAGGTCCGAGCGCGGCAGCAGCGCCGCCAGCAGCTCCGGGCTCACCGCGCCCCACTCGGCGCCCCCCGCCACGGCCGACAGGTTCCAGGCCAGGAACTGCAGGCAGCTCTCGCGCAGGGCCTCGTCCCCCGTGCTCACCGCGTAGTGGTACCAGCCCACCGCCGGGCCCGCGCCCCCCGCCAGCTGCGCGCGCATGTAGTCGGCCACACCCCGCTGCAGCGACGACACCCCGTACTTGGTGGCCAGCCGGTGCAGCGGGATGGCCTGCGCCAGCAGCACGGCCAGCTCCCCGCAGTACAGGTACCTGCCAGAGAGGAGGGCGGGGGTGGGGGGAGGTGGGGGGGGTCAGGACGAAGTCACTGCTCCCCAGATCACGGCCCCAAGCCGTGGCGGCCCCTGAGGGGATCCACACAGTGCAATGGCCCCCCCCAGGTCCCCTCCCACCCAACCCATCTCTCTCCCTCTCTCCCTCTCTCTCTCCCCCTCTTCCTCTCGTCTCTCTGTCCTGGGGCTTGAACCCAGGGCCTGATCACTATCCCTGGCTTCTTGTTGCTCAAGGCTAGCTAGCACTCTACCACTTGAGCCGCAGCGCCACTTCTGGCTTTTTCTGTGTATGTGGTGCTGAGGAATCGAACCCAGGCCTTCATGCATGCTAGGCAAGCACTCTTGCCACTAAGCTACATCCCAGCCCTGTGCTCTACCTCTTGAGCCACAACTCCACCTCCACCTCCTTTTTGCTTGTTAACTGTCATGGGGGCTGGAATGTGGCTTAGCGGTAGAGTGCTTGCCTAGCATGCACAAAGCCCTGGGTTCCATTCCTCAACACCACATACACAGAAAAGGCTGGAAGTGGCGCTGTGGCTCAAGTGGCAGAGTGCTAGTAGCCTTGAGCAAAAAGGAGTCAGGGACAGTGCTCAGGCCCGAGTTCAAGCCCCAGGACTGGAAAAAAAAAAGTAAAGAAAGAAGAAAGAGGCACCACTTTGGAGAATGTTACAGGGGGGGAAAGCGACACTGACACAGTGCACACGGCCAAGGCTGGGATTGCTGTCGCTGTACTGAGTGTGGAGGTCACAAGCACTAAGGCCTGGGCTTCTACAGCCCCGCGTGGAGGGAGGGGCCTGGGTAGTGAGGGCGTGGAGGGCGGGGCCGGGGAGTGAAGGCGGGGCCAGGGAGAGTGAGGGCGGGGCCAGGGTGAGTGAGTATGTGGAGGGCGGGGCCGGGGGAGTGAGGGCGTGGAGGGCTGGGCCGGAGGGAGGGAGGGCGTGGAGGGCGGGGCCGGGGGAGTGAGGGCGGGGCCAGGGGAGTGAGGACGTGGAGGGCGGGGCCTGGGAGGGAGGGCGGGGCCTTAGAGGGAGGGCGGGGCCAGGGAGCGAAGGCATGGAGGGTGGGGCTGGGAGGAGCGAGGGCGTGGAGGGCGGGGCTAGGGGAGAGAGGGCGTGGAGAGCGGGGCGGGGGAAGTGAGGACTTGGAGGGCGTGGCCGGGGAGGACGTGGAGGGCGGGGCCGGGGAGCAAGGGCGTGGAAGGAGGGGCGGGGGGAGCGAGGGCATCGTGGGCGTGGCCGGGGGAGTGAGAGCGTGGTGGGCGGGGCCTTGGAGGGAGGGCGTGGGGGCGGGGCCGGGGAGTGAGAGCGTGGTGGGCGGGGCCTGGGAGGCAGGGCGTGGGGGCGGGGCCGGGGGAGTGAGAGCGTGGTGGGCGGGGCCTGGGAGGCAGGGCGTGGGGGCGGGGCCGGGGAGTGAGAGCGTGGTGGGCGGGGCCTGGGAGGGCGGGGTGGGGCCGGGGGAGTGAGAGCGTGGTGGGCGGGGCCTGGGAGGGAGGGCGTGGAGGGCGAGGCTGGGGGAGTGAGGGCATGGAGGGCGGGGCCGGGAGCGAGGGCGGGGCGGGGGGAGTGAGAGCGTGGTGGGCGGGGCCTGGGAGGGAGGGCGTGGGGGCGGGGCCGGGGGAGTGAGAGCGTGGTGGGCCGGGCCTGGGAGGGAGGGCGTGGGGGCGCGTCCGGCCCTGTCTGCCCACCTGATGAACTTGTCGAAGACGGCGGCGCAGTCCCGGGGCTCCTGCAGCACCACCTCGCTCTGGTTGCTCAGCAGCTCCTGGAACAGCTCGCTGTGCAAGCCCAGCAGCAGGCGGTGGGCGTGGAAGACGCGGACCTCGTCGGTGCCCGCCGCCCGCACGCGCAGAGTCACGTCGCTGGCGTTGCCCTGCCGCAGCAGCTCCTGCATGCGCTGGAGCAGCACCTGCGAGTGGTTGATGGAGGTGGCCGCGGCCTCTCCGCCCATGTCAGCTTTCTGCGCTGCAGCAGGAAGGAACGGTTCAGGCTGACACAGCACCCACGCTGGGGGTCCCAATCCACGGATGCAGGGGGACCCGCTCGAGCCCTGTATGCATGGAACTGTGATCCTCCGATCTCGGCCTCCTGAGCAGCCAGGGTTTACAGGAGGGGGCTGTGCGCACACCTGTTTGTGCCAACGAGGTGCATGCGTGCCCACAGACACATTGTAGATGGGCAGGTCCTGGCCATGGGCACACAAGAGAATGCCCTCGGAGAGGGGTGTCCCGGGTAGGGACAGGTGCCAGGAGAAACCATGGGCCAGCTATGCCCCCCGCGAGCTGGTGCCTGCCCCTCAGTCAAGGGTTGAAGGCATCTCATCTGCTAACAGCCCCTGGCCCAGAAGTCAAAAGCAGTGCTTCACCAACACGTATTTATGGGGCACCTACTTGAATCCTAGGCGCTGCTTAGGAGAAGGAATATGGCAGTGACCCGAGCAAACCTAGTCTTTACTCTCCTCGAAGCATGAAGGCGCATGACAGATGGGTAGTAAGCACACAGAGGAGCCAGCCTCTGTGCTCTGTGTGTGTGTGTGTGTGTGTGTGTGTGTGTGTGTGTGTGTGTACCCAGCCCCGCAAATGACCTCCCTGGGGATGGATTTGTGGGTGCCCTCAGGGTTAAAGAGGAGGCAGGGGTTGGGAGCTAAGGTGTTTTCCAGGCCCTGCCCTGCCCTCTCGGGTTCCCGATCTGTGAGACAGACGGATCAGAGACAGCGCCCAAGCGAGCAGGCGCTGGAGTCGCTGAGCCTCCGGGTGCTGCAGCAGCTGGGCGTCGAGGTCGGTGTCCGCCAGGCAGCCCGCCTTTCACGCTTCCAAGGAGGCCAATGGTGGCCGGAGGAGAATGTGCGCTCAGTCACAGAAACCCATTCATAGGCAACGCCGGCGGACGGCGCGCCCCGGTGGAGGAGAGCGCGGCGGGGCAGGCGCCTGGCAGAGGGAGCAGGGAGGTTCTCGGTCTGATGGTGGCAGATGGACACCGGCCCGGCTCACATATGAATGCGTGTGTAGGCACACACACACACACACACACACACACACACACACACACACACACACAGAGGCCGGGGGCCTGGCTGTGTGGAGGGAAGGCCCGCACAAAAGCAGGCATCTGTGTGTGAGGCAGGGAAGCCCAGGGAAAAGGGGAGAGGAGGCGGGTCGTGGATTTCCCAGCACCACCGCACCAGCTGTCCCTTTGAAAGACTGAACGTTGATGGTGTCCCCATTAGGTCCCAGGCCCAGGGGCCTCAGACAATGGACAATGGAGGATCTTCTTGTAGTTGAAGACCCCTGCCTGCTGCTCAGCCCCTCCTCCTCCTCCTCCTCCTCCTCCTCCTCCTCCTCCTCCTCCTCCTCCTCCTCTTCCTCCTCCTCCTCCTCCTCCTCTCCTCCTCCTCCTCCTCCCAGAGGCAGCCTGCCCTCCTCCCTTCTGGAAAAGGTATCTGGGAGCTGAGGAGTTGGGGGAGCTACTAAGGGGCTCCCCCAGGGCTGGCGGGACAGCGCCCTCTCCTGGTCGTGGGTCGCTTGGGCTGGAAGGTCCTGCCCCTGCCCGCTGCTGCCCCCTGTTCTCTGCCTCCTTAACCTGCCGCCCTACCCACCACTGCCCACTCACCTGCACGAGTGGCCAGCCCCACCAAGGTCAGGGTGGCCCAGAAGCTTCCCCAGGACCCAGGCTTGCGGCGGTCTACCCTAAACATCGTTGTGTTCTGCCCCCCCCCCCAAGTTCACCAGAGGGGCAGTGAAGCTAAGCCACAAGGGGCCCATCCCATCCCTCCTCCTTATATAGGGTCCAGCTGGGGGGACAGCTCCCCCTTCTTGCTCAGCCTCCCTCCCCCCACCCAGCCTCAGCCACGGATTGGTGGAAGCTGGCTCCTGCTGTTGCCTAGGCAACCACTTAAGCCAGAGAGTGGCAGCCCCAGGGGCTATTGTGCTGTCCCGGGCCCCCGAGGGGAACAGATCCGGCACCCTCCTCCCCCGACTCTCCTTAGGAGACCCAGCGAGGCTCCTTCCTGCTCTCCTGGGAAGTTTTAGGCTCCGGGATCACTGGCAGTCACGAGCCCGAGGGTCCCCAGCCCCTCTCCCAGCCCCCAGGTCCAGCCTCGGCCCTGGCACAGAACACACTTGGCCGTGCCCATGGTGAGCCAGCTGCAGAGGAAGGGCCTGGAAGCGCAAGGAAGGGATGGTGCAGACTCCCACCCCTCCCCCACTCCCATTTGGGGGTGAGCCGGCTGTCCAGTGAAGAGGACAGGGATTTTGAATAGGACCCCACAGGGGGTAGCTGGGGTTCTTTCATGTCCTGCAGGCTCTGGAAAGGGTAACAGGCTTTTAGGAAAGCTCCACGGGGGCTATGACAACACCCCCCCCCCAAGCCCCTAGAGTCTAGGTGAGCTTTCCAGAGGGTTCGTCCTCACCCTTGGTAGGCAGCCAGCCTCCGAGGCTAAGCTTCCCATCTGCCCTTCTGTTTCCTTTTCCTTCCTTCCTTCCTTCCTTCCTTCCTTCCTTCCTCCTTTCCTTCCTTCCTTCCTTCCCTATCTTTTCTTTTCTTTTTTTATGCCCGTCCTGGAGCTTGAACTCAGGGCTTAGGTGCTGCCCCTTAGGTTTTTTTTTTGCTCAAGGCTAGCTCTCTACCAATGGAGCCATAGCTCCACTTCTGGCTTTTTGGTGTTTAACTGGAGAGAAGAGTCTCATGGACATTCTTGCTTGGGCTGGCTTTGACCTTCGATCCTCAGATCTGAGAAACTAGGATTACAAGCATGAGCTACTGGCACGGGGCTGCTTCCTTCCTTGTTTACCTTCACCTCCGGATGTGACACCCCCCCCCCCCCCCCCGCACCTCCTTTCCCCTTCTTGGAAGGTTTCTTTCTTATTCCTGTCGAAGTTCAAACTTGTTCCTTCCCCAGAAGTCCAAGGAGACATGCAGCAGACCTAGCATCCCAGTCTACCCGTAGGGAAACTGAGGCAGGGTGCTAGGTTACAGCCCCGCTTGGGGGGGGATGCAGAGGAGGGTTCTGGAAACAAAGACAGTGGTCTGCAACGTGGCGGTGGTGTGTGAGCGGTGTGCACGTGGGTGGGTGTTTCCAGGCCTGGCTGTTACACCGAGTCACCCAATTTTCCCCAGCCCCTTGTGGGAGCGGCGCCTTTAAGTTTGATGAGACCCAGCACCGAGAGAGTGTCTCTGAAGCCAGGTTAGAGGCAGGATCAGCCAGGGCCCGGCCATTGCCTTTGACACCTCAGGAAGGACCTAGCTCAACAAATGGGTTTCTGCCCTTCTCTAGTGCACAGAGACCCAAACAGCACCCCCTCCCCATCCCGGGCGAGAGGGGAGGGGGGGAATTGGGCCTGGCACCGGCCTCTTCCGGTTGGCAGGGCTGGAGCTGTCAGATCAGTGGCATTGCCTCCGGCTGACCCAGCGCTCGCGCCCGGCTCTCCTTGGCCTCATCTCCCACCCCTCGCCCACCGGCTGGCTGGCCGCCTGCCCTTCCTGAGGGCTGCACCGTGTCTCAGCCCAGCGAGTCAGAGCCTCGGTGCTGCATCGGCGGCACCTGTGCGCCATGTTGGAGAGGAATACGAGGCGGTCGGAGGACCCACGATGCAGAAGATGCGTCTGGTACTTGCACAGCGTCACTTGGACCCCCTTGAGCCGCTGCACCAGCGTCCTTCAAGCCTGGGCCCCCTGCCCTGGAAACTTCCGTGCTCCATGTGGGTGCTGGAATTTCCAGGGTGTCTGTACGTTCCAGGCACCACCCCTCCACCCCCACCCCAGACGATTGTTAAAAGAGACCTCAAGCTAAGATCTCCCACGGGAGGCAGATGGGCGGCATTTCAGGTGGGAAAGGGCCTGGGAGGTCCCAGGTGGCCAGGGAGACCCAGGGAGGCGGCCTCCAGCTCTGCCTCCTCCCCCAGCACGGCCTTGAGCTCCTGAGAGAGACCCCGTCTCAAGACTACAGCAAGAGCTCTGCTTGACTTCGCTTCCTCCAAGCCCGTGCGTGAGGTTTTCCCTGGGAGCCTTTTTCACCTCTGATAAACACTCTCCCTATCTCAAGGGCTGGAAAGCAACTGCAAACTACCAAGCTTGGGGCAGAAGGAGGCATTTTTTTTTTTAAATTTTTCTTTCTTGGTACAGTGAGGCTTGAACGTACGGCTTTGTCCTTGCTTGGCTGGTGCTCTCCCGCTTGAGCCATGCCTCCAGTCCAGCCTTTTGGAAATAGAGCCTCAAGGACTCTGGATTTCTGTCTCCTTAGAAGCGAGGATGGGGGTGGGGGTGGGAGAAGCTCGGCGTTTTCTCTGTCTTGTCCTGTCAGGCTTCGGAGAAGCACATTTCTGAAGGAGCCCCTGGGGGGATTCTTGGCAGGTTTGGGTAGAATCTGACTCTCCTAACAGGCCCTTCACAGGAGGGGAGCCGTGGGGGAAGGTGAGGCACATCACAGGAAAGGTTGGTTCTCTGGCAAATAGAGCGCCCCTGGTCCATTGCCCTCCCCCTCGTCCATTCTGCCCTCCCCCCCTGGTCCATTCTGCCCTCCCCCCTCGTCCATTCTGCCCTCCCCCCCACCCACCCAGTCCCCCATCTCAAAGGCTACAGCCTTCACTTAAGACCTCCCTCTCTATCTGCAGTGTTTTAAACTTCCTAATAAAACAGATGTCCCTCAAAAACAAACAAGACGCTGTAGGCACAGCGTAGGAAGCCCCTCCCCCCGCCCCCCCCAGACATGGCTGGCTTTCCCAACTCCTCAAGAGCAGCCGGGCCTCTGGCTCATGACCGTGGCACAGGGGGCTGTCAGTGCATTTTCGGCTGGGTCTTGTGCTGCAGTGGGGAACCTGTTCTGGGCAGATAGCAGAGTACCCGCCCAGGTCCCCCTGTGGGCCCGACGTGGGGCCCTGTGCTGCGCCCCCAGCTCTAGCCCCCTTTCCAGCCAGTGTGTGCCGTTGTCCTGAGCGTCCTGCCCACAGACAGACCTGCTGGCCTGCCTGTTTGCCTCACTTTCCCCTCCCTGAGCCACACGCAGATCCCTTAACCTGGCCCCAGCCCCCCCCACACTAGCACTCGCCCACCCCTCCCCGGCCCGTGCACCCTAGGAGACCGGCCCTGCTCCAGTGCAATCCACCAAGCTTCCACTGAACCTCCGCCCCGGGCGGCTGCCCCTCCCTCTCCTCCCCCTCCTCCCTCCTCCCCCACCCCCACTTTCCGCGCAAACAAGCTCAGTACCGCTGGAAGAATCGTGGGGTAAACAGAGCCTGGAGAGCAGAGGTGAGGGGGCACCGCCGGGCCAGGCCGAGAGGGAGCCGTGGGAGTCCCCAGGAGAAGCCACTGGTGACCTGGGGCTCTGGGCCCAGGAGCATGGGGCTGGAGGGACCAGAGACAGGTACCTGAGCCGGAAATGCTGGGGTGGGGATGGAAGTCAGAGGGGTAGAAGGAGCCAGAGACCGGTGAGGCCCTGGGACACTCAAGGGGGGAGGGGGAGGCTTGAAGAGAAAATGAATAGAACTGGGGGGGCTTGGGGGGCGGGCCAGCTAGGGGGTCTCCCATCTTCAGCAGGAAATCAGAGGCCAGCAATGAAAATCTAAAGAGCCTTAAAGTATGAGTCAGGGGGTTGGGGTGAAAGCAGGTGTGTGTGTGTGTGGGGGGGGGGTGTCCTCATCCTAGATCCACCACAAGCCAATGGGGTCGCCTGACCCTGGAGACTCAGTTTCCCCATCTGAACACAGGGGCCACGCAGCTGCAGCGGTGAGGACCACAAAAGGGGGGGGGATGTTCTGGCTTAGGGAAGAGGGGGGAGGCTTAATGGCAGGCCCTCCCCAAAAGAGGGGGTGGCTGCTACGTGGGCTGAGCAGCTGCTGGGAGACCCATTGAGTCCAACTCACCCAGCACACTCGTTAAAGGCGCAGCTGTTCAAGGGGGGGCCACGCCGCCACCACCACCACCGAGCTCTGCCCACGGGGTGGGCCGGTGGGGTGGGCTAGGGGTGATAGTTTCCACAGCGCTGGGCTCCCCACAGCGCGGGGGTTGAGTACAAAGACTGCAGGGAGGTAGGAGCTGCTGCTGAGCCTGGGCAAGAACCGCTCTTAACCCGGTGCTTGGATCTTCCCAGCCGGCCAGCCACAAGTGACTCTGCTGCCCACACCCAATGGCAGTGGCCCCGGCTGGGAGTTGGAAGGCCCCTGGCCGGAGCTCCCAGAGCGGTCGCCCTGCGTGGCTGGCGTCGTCCCTGTCATCTACTACAGCGTCCTTCTGAGCCTGGGCTTGCCTGGTGAGTGGGGGCTGGAGGCGGGGATCGGGGGCTCAGCCGGAAACCGGGGTCCTCTCCCCAGGGGACCCCAATCCTCGCGGGCGGCCCTCACAGAGACTCGGGATCACAGGTTCCGGGTCTCCCCTGGCCTTTATGGGGGTCGTCTGGCTCACTGGGAGAGTAAAGTCTAGGGGATACGTGTGAGAGGGTGGGATTTGGGGTCCTCTATAAACACGAGGCGAGCCCCCTTCCCTGCAGCAGCGAATGCCCTGGGTGGCTGAGGTTCACGTACAGTCTATGTGGCCCCACTGCCTTCTGGGAGCAGGGCTTGGGGGGCAGGGGTTCAGGCAAGGTGGTCTTGCCTGGAGCTCTCCCCCAAACTGGCAACTAAGCTCATGTCTGGGTCCAGAAGGCCTCTGCCTCGAAGGTCATGGAACACCCCTAAAGGACAGAGGGGAAGGCCCCGGCCAGCAGATACTCGTGTGTGAGCCACCTTGGCCGTCAGCCTGGCCCACGGCCTGGCGTGTGGGTGGACGGGACAGGGCTGAGCTGGTTAGCCGGCTGGGCAAAAGGGATAGTCGTAGCAATTCTGGGGTGAACCCCAGGGCCTCAGGCATGCCAGGTGAGCGCTTTACCACTGAGCCCCAAGTTTTCTTATTTTTTTTATTTTTTATTTTGGCCAGTGCTGGGCCTTGGACTCAGGGCCTGAGCACTGTCCCTGGCTTCTCTTTGCTCAAGGCTAGCACTCTGCCACTTGAGCCACAGCGCCGCTTCTGGCCGTTTTCTGTATATGTGGTACTGGGGAATCGAACCCAGGGCCTCAGGTTATACCAGGCAAGCTCTCTTGCCACTAGGCCATATCCCCAGCCCCTGAGCCCCAAGTTTTCGTGTATGTGGGGGGGGGGGGTGGTGAGTGTAGTGAGGCGCGGGGCCTGGGTGCTGTCCCCTAAGTTTTTTTTTTTCACTCAGAGCTAGTGTTCTGCTCTTGAGCCACAACTCCACTTCTGGCTTTTTTGGTGGTTAAGAGTGTCAGCAGGGGCTGGGGATATGGCCTAGTGGCAAGAGTGCCTGCCTCGGATACACGAGGCCCTAGGTTCGATTCCCCAGCACCACATATACAGAAAACGGCCAGAAGCGGCGCTGTGGCTCAAGTGGCAGAGTGCTAGCCTTGAGCGGGAAGAAGCCAGGGACAGTGCTCAGGCCCTGAGTCCAAGGCCCAGGACTGGCAAAAAAAAAAAAAAAGAGTGTCAGCGGGCTGGCTTCAAACCACGATCCTTAGATCTCAGCCTCCCGAGTGGCTACGATGACAGGGGTTGAGCCACCAGTGCCCAGCTCCAAGGCGTGTTGGAAGAAGGATCTAGAAAGAGAAGTCACCATGGCCACACCCCTCCCCACTCCCCCCCCCCCCCCCCCCGAGCCCGGACGACTTTGGGGAGGAGAAGGTAGCTTTGCTCAGGCCTCTGACCTCTCCCCTCCTTGTCCCGGGTCGCCGTCAGTCAATCTCCTGACCACAGTGGCTTTGGCCCGTCTTGCCGCCAGGACCAGGAAACCCTCCTACTACTACCTTCTGGCGCTCACGGCCTCGGACATCGTGACGCAGGTGGTCATCGTGTTTGTGGGCTTCCTGCTGCAAGGCGCGGGTGCTGGCACGCCAGGTACCCCGGGCTGTGGTGCGCACGGCCAACGTCCTGGAGTTCGCGGCCAACCATGCCTCTGTGTGGATCGCCGTCCTGCTCACGGTCGACCGCTACCAGGCCCTGTGCTGGCCCCCTGCACCATCGGGCCACCTCGTCCCCAGGCCGGACCTACCGGGCCATCGCCGCCGTGTTCGGTGCTGCCCTTCTGACGGGCATCCCCTTCTACTGGTGGCTGGACGTGTGGAGGGACGCAGACCCCCCAGCACGATGGACGAGCTCCTCAAGTGGGCTCACTGTCTCATTGCCTACTTCGTCCCCTGTGGGGTTTTCCTGGTCACCAACTCAGCCATCATCCTCCGGCTCAGGAAAAGAGGCCAGCGTGAGGTTCGAGCCTGGGTGAGCAAGAGCACAGCCATCCTCCTGGGGGTCACTTCGCTCTTCGCCATCCTCTGGGCACCCCGGATCTTCGTCATGCTCTACCATTTGTACGTGGCCCCCGTGTTACCGGGACTGGAGGGTCCACCTGGCCTTGGACGTGGCCAATATGGCGGCCATGCTCAACACGGCAGTCAACTTCGGCCTCTACTGTTTCGTCAGCAAGGACTTTCCGGGCCACCGTCCGCCAGGTCATCCGTGATGCTCACCTGCCCTGCGCGCTGGGGTCGCGGTCAGAGGACGTGGGAGTGGAGCCCGTAGGACCCCCCAAAGGGACGGGAATGTAGAGGAGGGGCTCCAGCCGGGAGCCTGGAGAGCTCGGGATCACATGCATGGCACTTTCGTAGTGGTACCCAACAAAACCGTGTCAAACCCCAACCCCCTCCTTTGCAATCTGGAGGAGAGCGAGAGAGCGAGAGCGAGAGAGCGAGAGCAAGAGAGAGACAGACAGACAGACAGACTCCCTGTTTGGACATACCTCCCTCGTAGAGAGATCAACTTAGCTGACTCTTAGGTTAGCTCCACCCTGATTTCAATTTCCTTGGAAAAGGGGTCGCCAACTCTGCAGGCACAAGCTGGCTGAGCCCATTGTGGGGATCTCTTGTTTAAGGGTGTTTCCCCTGGCACACAGTGAATGTTAATGTTGGCTGAATTAATGAACGGAATGGTTGGTGGATGGATGGATGGATGGAAGCCATCCCCAGCCCCTTTCTTGAGCCTACCTTTTAGTCTCCAATTCAGTGTCCTCTCTGGCTTCCAGTGGCGATGTGGGCAGCTGAAAGAAAAATATCTGCAGGCTTAGAGGCCTCTCCTGGCTGGGGAGCCAGAATGTTTGACTGAGCAGGGGGAGGCAGCTAACTGTGTGGTGGGGGGGGGGGGAGCGCAGAAGCCCCCAGGACACAGGGGAAAGTAGTTGTCTCAAAGCAGACTGGATCGTCCGGCACTGTTTGGCCATCCTCAGGGAGACACAGCCCCCTTAGTGTCAGCCATGCTGGCTGGATTCTGCATTGCCCCCTGCTCTGGAGTCAGACTTGGTCCAGGGGTTCACACAGGTCCTGGGGTTGCAGGCTCTGTGCTGTCATTGAGGCAAAAGGGGTAGAGTCAGCCCAGGGCACCAAGAGCCCTGGGAGGGAGGACGGGGCTGCGGGCAACTCCTGGAACCTCCAGTCCACCCACCAGGCACGCGCTCCTTAGAAGAAGGGTTTTGGTTTTCTGCCTCCACCATGGGGGAGGAGGTGGCTAACTGGTCTGTCCCTCCCCAGCCTTTCTAGGCCCTTCCTTGTCCTGGCCTGGGGACACAGCTGGGAGAGCTTAGCAAATGGAGCTCCCACCTGCTCCAGGCCTTGGGTAAACACATTAGCTGGAGAGCTAGGGCCCCTTTCTGCTTCCCAGGCCGAGTGAGTGAGCTGACCTTTTCCTGAATGGCAGGTTCAGGCCCAGCCCCCAGCCCTACCATCTGGGAAAACCCAGGCCAAAGTGCTAATGTGCATTGGGCATACAACTGGTGCAGAATAAATGCTCAGCGTTCCCTGCCTTTTCTATATCCAGACAGAGGGTTTCAGCTACGTTCAGAAGGAAGGTAACATGAACCCCCAACTTCTTAGTCACAATTCTCAACTCCAAAATGCTACAAAGAACAAAATATCGTTCCCAGGTGTGTGTGTGTGTGTGTGTGTGTCACAGACACAGAGTGGCACACCCCTGACCTGAACTGGTGAGACTTAACTGTAGCCGGCAAGTGAATACCTGCAGTGCTGCTCTCTGGGGGGGGCCGGAGGGGGGGGGCGGTGGGGATACTCAGCCCTACCCTACTAGAGTAGGTCTCTTGAAGAGGGTAGGTCACACAGCACTTTCCTCTACTCTGAAGATACTGTGACTGGGGTTGGGAATGTGGCCTAGCGGTTAGAGTGCTTGCCTAGCATGCATGGAGCCCTGGGTTCGATTCCTCAGCACCACATATACAGAAAAAGCCAGAGGGGGCGCTGTGGCTCAAGTGGTAGGGTGCTAACCTTGAGCAAAAAGAAGCCAGGGACGGTGCTCACTCAGGCCCTGAGTTCAAGCCCCAGGACTGGGAAAACGTGTTTCTGATTATAGAGGAAGGATCAGCGACCTGTGCAAGACACCTGCTGCCCAGGGGCTCTAGGTTGCTTGGAGGGGGTGTGAGGCATGGAGACTTGCAGGGTGCGTGCGCAGGTGTGGCCGGGAGGGGCAGCTGGTCCTAGGTCCCAGGGCGCACGCGCAGATGGGCCCCGGGCCGGTTCCCGAGGCGCATGCGCAGATGCGTGCCGGGGACCGGCGGGCAGGGGCACTGGGCTCGGGTCTGCTTAGGACTGGGGAGATGCGAACATAGGCGGCCAGGGAAGCAGCCCTGGGGGAGGGGTGGTGCTGCCCAGCCCAGCCGGTCACTTGGCTTGCAAAGAGCCAAGTCCACCCACACAAAGAGGCCCTGGGAAGAAAGCAAACGCTGTCTTTTGAGGCAGAACCAAATGGAACACTGGGTTGTGGGCCTTCTGCCTCCTCAGGGAGAAGCATGGCTGGCCACGGGAGGCCCGCCCAGGCCCTGGCAGCAGGCTCTTCCCACTGCCGGATGGACTGTCCCTCAAGAGCCCTGACCCTGGACACTGGCGGGGCCGGCGACCCCCCCTCCAACCCTCGGGAGGTGCCTTTGTGGTTGGTAGAGCTTTGTGTCAGTGTCTTCTGACAGCCTGGGTACCAAGTATGGTAGCCATGTCACAGACAGAGGAAACTGAGGCACGGAGAACTTCAATGGTAGTCTATCGAGAACAGTGACTCAAACTCAAGTCTGCCAGTCCCTGGTTTCCCTCCCCCCATATATCTCAGGTATAGAAGACAAAGGAAGCACATTCTCAGGGTGGCTTTGCATGGCCTAGAACATTCTAGTCTCCAGCTTAGCGGACTGGACCGCAATATCCTAGGGTCCGAGTGCAGTGAGTCACACGTACTGTCCTGGCTGTTCTGAAGCCTGAACAAGAGGCTTGATTGAGCCCAGGAGTTCAAGACTGCCTAGGCCACAAAGGGAGGGGCTCGTCACAAAATACACACACAAGCCAACTACCCCGGATAAGTTTCTTTTTAGTTTTCTTTCTTTGTTTCCCCTTTGGCCTCACTGGAGTTTGGACTCGGGACCTTGTGATTACTTCCTTTCTCAGAGCTTCTCATTTTCCTCTGTTGCTTCCAATCTCCCCCCCACCCCAGCAGCTGTGATTCTGTATCAGGGTCCCAACTGCACAGTTATCACAACTTCCACAGGGGCTTGGATTTCTCTCAGATGGGTATCCGGGTGCGGCTGGGCCCCTCTGACTTCCAACGTGCTTGAATTTTCCCCCTGGGGGAGACTCGGACACTCCTCCCCTTCTTGTGTTCATTTGATCTTTGCACGTTTTGCTGCAACAAAATACCAGAGCCTGAGGAACTTACGAAGAATTTTATTTGGCTGGGCTGGGGATATAGCCTAGTGGCAAGAGTGCCTGCCTCGGATACACGAGGCCCTAGGTTCGATTCCCAGCACCACATATACAGAAAACGGCCAGAAGCGGCGCTGTGGCTCAAGTGGCAGAGTGCTAGCCTTGAGCGGGAAGAAGCCAGGGACAGTGCTCAGGCCCTGAGTCCAAGGCCCCAGGACTGGCCAAAAAAAAAAAAAGAATTTTATTTGGCTTACCATCGGGAGGCAGCAAAGCCCAAAGCAAGGAGACAGAGAGATGTTGAGACAGCACGGTGTCCCAGCTCTGCTCTCCTTCCTTACAAAGCCCCTAGCACCATCGCTCATTGGCTCTATCCTCATGACCTCTTCTAGTCCTAAATAGGACTGTGGGGTCGGTTTCCAACACATGCACTTTTGGGGGCACATTCAACCACTGCATAGCCCCCAATAGAGTGCACTGGCTGAATTAAACAGCACAACAACAAAAGCCCACAGCTGCTCATAGGAGCTCACTGGGATGTGGTTGTTTCTTCATTCCTAAAAGGTGACACGGAGGGCTTTGGAATGGCCCGCCCATGGCGTGTGGGGGAAGAGGTGTGACTGGGCAGGCACGGGCTTCTGGAAAGACCTTGCAGTCTACTCAAGCTCAGGGGAGGGGACCCCCGA